>NC_086284.1:83894784-84252561 GCF_963924245.1 Chroicocephalus ridibundus
GGAGTTCAGCAGCTCCACTGAGGTTTTACACAGGTTATAGGGTTTGTCATCGATCATACGCCAGGGATAAAAACCTGACCCTATGGAAGTCGGTAGTAAAATTTCCAGCTTAGATAGAATTAGATTTTTCCTATACATCTAATAATAGTGTTGTGAAGTTGTAATTCTTACATGCAAGTACTGTCCTCCGAAGTGATTTTTTTTTATTTTTTTTTTTAAAAAAAGCAGTATATTGTCACATTGAATGACAATTTTAATTTTAAAAAGCTAGGCATACCTAAATTCATTCTTTTGGTGGGGTTGGTGATAAATTGAAGATTTAAATGCGTTAAGGTATGACCTTTAAAATAAAATTAACTAAGTGATTCAGCAATAGTGTATTTGCTGACATACTAGTTTATTTTAAAAAAAATGCCTGGCTGAGTCTCAAGTTACTTAAGACTTAACAACAGGTTTACAAAACCTGGACCTAGGTAGTTTTAAACTTAGATATATCTTTCTAATTCATTGCAAGCAAATTTTTAAGGATATTGAAGCATCTAAAGGTTCTGGTGGGCTTCAATAGGAACGTAAAAAATGCCACAGCGAATAACTCTTGTTACCAGGCACTTTTTTGCCTGTTTTATAAATAACTAGCTCCTTACGAACACGTGTAACATTTCTGAATGTCTTTACAGTAAGCAAGCTGTCAAGTTCTGGCTCTGTGCTTCAGAAAATGGGTGGGAGAATTAATACATTGAAGAAATAAAAATAGCTCTGTGAAGTATAATAGAGTTGCGGGTGATAAAATCAGCCTGCTGACCTGATGCTTGGGCTAACCTTTGCTGGTAAGGGCTGTTCTTTGTGAAACGGCAGTGCTTGGTACCATCCCAGGCAGGCTCTGGCATCCCCCTGGACTTGTCCTATGGGGTGTGGGAGCCCTGTGACTGGCTGGGTGGCCAAAAACCTCGGGGCTGGCTACTGCGGGGGTCCAGTAGTGCACCCCTGCGGCCAAAGCAGCATGGAGCTCAGTGTTACTGCCAACCAAGAGTTCAGGCTAGCAGAAGAGGCTTGCTGTATTCTGCCAAGAAAAGAATTAGAAATAGATTTGCAGGAGTGCAAAAAGATAAAAGGTAATGCCCGTGTGACTCTCAAATAGAATGTGGTAGGGGTTCTCTTGGTTGCTTCTGTCTGCAGTTGCTGTCTCAAGTGAGGTCTATTTGTGCAAGAAAAAAAATGAAAGGATGACAAGGATGATCTGTAATCTAATGGCGCCTGTGAAAGAAGAGATTAAGTAATTTAATAACCACAGCTAGGGGAAAAGCTGATTTGCAATGATAGTTACTTCTTCCCTAAGTTCTGCTGCGGCCTGCTGTAAGGGATGTCACGAGGAGGCTGAGCTCCAGCCAACCTGGGTCTGACCATCAGTGTCTGTTCTTGAGGTCTTTTTTCCATCTTCCCTGGCTGAAAGAGACTCCTGCGTCCTGAGCTTCCTCTAGCCCGGCATGGGCCATCCCTTCTTCTGGCTCCTCTTCTGTCAGGGCTTCACCCTTCGCTCTGTGACACAGGGCAGCAGGAGAAGGGCAATTTCATTTACTCCTTCTTCCCAGAAGCTTCCTGGGTTTTGTATTCATTGTATTTCTTAATTTGTACATTTGCCACTTTATCTTTTTGGTCATTCCCCCCCCCCCCCCCCCCCCTTTTCTTTCTTTCACCTCAGGAAGATGGCGCATAGTTTTATTTTGCAAATCACATATTCTCACTGAATAATCTTTAAACCTGTAGCTCACTAGTTCCAGAATATCTTTTGTGCTGAGAACATCTTGTGAAAGCCAGACGTGATACAGGTGATGGTGAGGCTGGGACCAGTTCCATGGAACAGTGTCCCTGGCATACGCTATTGGTGTGAGGGGACCCAGGGTACAGACTGTGTTGTGAAGTTACTGGGGGTCGATACAGTAGTAGCTGGGACCATGCATGTATCACTTGTTAGATGGATTAAGCCTATGTGTGCAGCGCTCTTTTAAGAGCAAAAAGGAAATACAGTGAAGGGTAAAGCTGGCTGGGTCGCTCCAAGCTTTGCAATAGCAGTTTCTGCCCTGAAAACACTGAAGTTTATCTCAGAATTGCACTGGCTATTAAACTTCAGTGTTTCTATATGCTCTTGCTCACGTTTTCTTCTATTGATACTACGCCTAATTTCATTCCTGTTAGCAGTGCAATTATTAGCAAGTTCTAAGAACTGCAAATGTAGAGAATACATAATTTCAAAGAGCTGAATTGCATCTAAATATGGGTGTAGGTGCACTCCTCGGTTGGAACACACTGCAACCAGGTTCATCTTTATTGCTACAGGAAAACATCCAGAAGCGCTACAACCTAGTGTCAGAGAACAGCATTAAACCCGTGTAAGTCCCAGAGTCCTAATTTTCTGACTGCAGGGAAACTTTAATTTTCTGCTGCAAGATCTTTAGGAAGCTGCTTGTCGGTGCCTGTAAGTAGGTTAGCTGAACCTGTTGTACTTCTGCCTGTATCCTTTTCCGTAGCTATCACTTGCAGGTAGCTGAGAGAGCTTGATACTTGTTAGTAGCTGTCACAGTGGCGATGGAGTTGCAGGTTGCCAGGATGTACGCAAGCACATATACCCATACTCCTGCCATGGTATATAACTAAGGATTGCTGTAAATGGGAAGAGGAAAGATTTAGGTTATGGGGGTTTTTGTGTTGTTTCATTTTTAAGAACCTGTTTATTACAGGAAATTTATGAGTCCGTTGACTGAGAATACATAACTAGACAGCTTTATATCATAAGGTATTAGGGTTTTAGATGGCTGGAGGCTTAGTATTCCAAGAGGTTTTTATGCAACAGGATCTTACACTTACATTTTCTCTTCTGGATGCAAAAGTTTTATCTACCTTTAGAGTGCTTTTCAGGTGATAAATCAAATTAAAGAAAAAAATACATTTTACATCACAAGTTTCTGTTTCACAGATTTTATCGTTAAAAATCACTGGGTTAGGAAATACTGATATGACAAAAACAAAGACATAGGCCAAAGAACAACAAAGAACAGAATAAGCAATTTTCTCTCTTTCTGTCTTTTGTTTAATGATTAATAAAATTAGAGTAATAGTGTTTATGTATATAAGATTAAGTGCAGGCAACTTAGCTTGCAGTGTAATACCTGTTTTTCACATTGTTTCACGTGAAGCATGCTGAAATGCTTTGAGCGGGAGGTTGGAGTAGATGACCTCCTGAGGTCCCTTCCAAATGGAGTTGTCCTGTGATGCTGTGACACATGCAAGTTGGTGGCCTGCTGATGGAGCACGAACACTGCTGCCTTTAGCCTTCAGGAAGAGCTTTTGCTGTTGATAGTGTGAGATGAAAATGGGCAGTGGGCCCACTCGTTCTGGGCGACTGGTATTAGAAATGACATTCAAGTTAAACTCTGAGCCTTGCTGCTAATCTTAAAGGCAAACAAAAGGAAATGGCGCAGCCATGTAAATTCACTTAAAAATACACCTTTTTGTTTCTCTTTAGTGAAGCCTTCACCAGTGCTTTAACAGCTATGTTTCTGCGGTTCTGCACGTAGCTGCTTTGGATGCTCTGCTGCCGTACGTGACTGGGTGATGGCAAAATCAAAACGACGTGGTGGGATGGATAGATATGGGAGAGAAATAGTAACCTGGAGGCTGCAGTGAGGAATGCAGTGTGTAAAAAGAGCGCGAGGGATACAAACGATGGTTAGAGATTAAATCTGCTTCCTCTTCAGTGGTATAACAATGAAATGCTATTCATTTTCTTACTTTGTTTTCACTGCCAGTGAGCTGTGTCTCTTGTATCCAAGGGCTGGCAGGACAAAGGAGGGAAGAAGGAAGTAAAGCATATACTGCCGTGTACTGGAATTACTTACATCTTTGATTGTTGGCTCATCAGGGCATGGATAAAATGCTGCTTGGCTGCTCCTGGTAGCCTGGGAACAAAAGCTTTGGCAGAAGTCTAGATTTTCTGAGCCTCTGGGATCTAGAGGGTACAAAAGTGTATTTTAACCCATTTGGGAAGGCAAATAATGAATTGTCAATTCTAATACCTTCAACTTTCACATTATTTATTGAAGAAAATGTGACATTCTATGTAAATTGCAGGCTATTACCATAAAGAGGCAGAAAAGTTCAGCTTCTTAAATGTGACTTTGCAGTCATAAAATGCTATACTCCAGAAAAGTAGCTGTATTCATAGATAATTATTAAAATATCTCTAGCATTTCTGTTGCAGCTACACACTATGTTATGGTACATTATGGTGTAACGCTTTAAAAAATTTAATGGGAAGTGATAAAATATTTGAATTCTATCTTTTCTAAGTTGCGCGGTCCCGCTCTTGTGAACCCACAATAACTTTAAAAGCTGCCTTTTCTGATTCTTATCCAGAACAACATTCTCCCCGAGAGCTGAAAAGGTTGAGTTCCTGGGAAGCCAAGAAATATCTGAATATTTGGCTTGCTAAAGAACCTAAAAGCAGTTTTTAATTCAAAGTTAACAATCTGAGGAAATGGTGACCTGATGTGATGCTTGACATCTTGGTTCTGTAGCAACATTGCTGTCAAGTTTCATGCTGTGCAATGGGAACAAGAAGCAGTTTGACATTGCACCGTGTAGTTTGCCTGCCGAGAAAAAGTGAGGTCAGGTAATGATAGAAGGGGCACCGGCAGGAGCTTGGGAGAAGACTGTTAATTCCGTGCTCTGCTGAGGTTTTCAGGTGCAAATTTGGAAAATAAAAAAAAAAAAAAATCAGTGATTGTTGTTTCTGGCTGCAGTGTATTGTAAACCATAAATACCGAGAAAAAGTGATTCTGAGAAGGTGGTTAGTGAGGTTAAGAGAAGGTTAGTGTTGCTGCTAGTCGTTGTGGTGGCATTCTTAGGCAGATGATTTTCTTGTAACACGTTAAAGCTTTCCCTGTTTTTTGTTTTTCTTCCTGTGCCTTCTGTCTTTCCTTTGCAACTTTTCCCTTTTTTAGCTCCTTGTGTGGAAATCTGTGATTTCCTTGGAGTTTCAGGGTACTGCAGCTTCTGTTGTTAACCAGTAGAGCAGGCAGGAGAAAAAAGATTTTTGTAAATCTTTCCTGGGCTTGTGTCTAGATCAAATGGCATGGAAACCAGGTCTGTCTTACCCACCTGGCTCTAAGCTCCTCTGTATATGGCCTGGCATGTGTTGGAGGGACTAGTGCTCTGAGATCACAGATCTCCAGTTTTGAACTGTATCTGTGTAACTTCCACGCAAATGTTCAATAAGTTACATGACTTAGTTTTTAAGGCACCTTATATTCTATTGGTAAACATAGTTAAATATCGCACTTGGCCCTTAAATATCTAAGTCGTTAAATTACATTCGAAACGTGACATTTTGGCTCAGTTTTGTTAGCTTGCACTTGGTGGACTCGTTAAGGTTAAGGAAGAAAGTTTAAAAAAAATAAAAATTGCTTTCTCGTTTGTTAAGGTTTTACATGTGCCTTGGTTTTCTGAGACAGAACGTGCAAAGTGTTGGTGGTTTCCTAAGAATGCAACTGCTTCAAATTTGTTTGGCTTCATGAGTGGGTTTATATTCAGAGTGCTTTAAATAACCTCATATCTGGATGAAGGCTTCTTACCACTGGTGAAAACTTCTATTATGCCAAATGCCCTTTACTTACATTATTTCTCAGTAGGTTACCATATAAACCATAATTTCTTTAATGGAGAAATACAAAGGAGCTCAAAAGAAAAGAAAGGAAAAAAACCCCAACCTTCTAGCATGATAGCAGTAGAAACACAGGCATCTCTGCAGATATTTTAAGAATGTAAACAGATTGCCAGGCACGGATTTTATGTGGTCCTTTTCTGAAGTTTTTTGTAACTTTACTCTGGGATTGAAGTCTAGAAAAGTACATGGTATTAGTTAGTCTTTTAATAGGGGGATGAATATTCGTTCATATATTCCGAGTTTTGAGAATTTTGGTTTAAAACCAAGTGGAATATCCAGACTTCTTTCATCTTGAAATCAGAACAAAATACCTTAAACTACAATTATGTGCTTATATATAATGTTTGCAATAGACTTAAATCTATCAGAATGTTTTTAGTTTGGTAATGAGATTTCTGACGAGTGAACTTGTTAAAGACTACCTCCTGTATTATTTTATTTATACCTTATTGTTCTCTTGTGAAAATATTTACATAGTTTTTCTAAATAATCATTTTAAGGGTTTATGGAAAACAAGGTAGGATAGTAATCAGTGGCTATGTCTCATTTCAAGGTAAACAAATATCTCTTTTAAGGAAAAGACTCCTGGGCTTTTGGAGCTGCTCCTGGAGTCACCGGGCAGTGATTAAATAATAAATCTTACTATCTACTGATTTCTGAGTAGGGAAAATAATTTAAATAGTTGTGTTTGGTTTTTTTTCCCCAAAAAACCTAAGAGGATAGTATTAATTTCGTTTAATTTACAAAATAGGTTTAAGATGGCCTGCCATTATTTAATTTTTCCACCATTTCTTTTCATTTCCCAAGAAATTGAAACGGTGAAGGGGAGAATTCTTCATAGTTCAAGTCTGAAGAACTAGTAAATGTATGAGGATGTTTTCCCTTTTCTCTGCAGTACTCGCTTCTTAATTAAGATCCAGTCATATTTTTTGTTCTACTGTTTTGGTGCTGGAGCTCATCTGGAGACGTACTAAGAGTTGCTACTGAAATCAAGCAGTAGGAATTTTGGCTTTAATTCAATGTTAGAAAAGCAATTTTGTTTCCTTTGTGGCAATTTGGTCCTCGTTCACTGCATCATTCTTGTGCAACTTCACTCTCCTACAGGCTAAAACGTCACCGTATAGCAAGAGCACACCGTGAAGAATTTTCAAGTGACTGCAGGCCTGAAATGTGGCTGATACCTTTATAGAAAAAGGAAACTCCTGTAGAAATTGTCTCCCAAGAAGTGCTTGAAAATTTTCTGAGCTGCTTTTTCTAGTGTATGATTATAGAAAATCAGTCAGCTCACAGCAGGCAGATTGTATTCATATCAGGCTACTGAAAAAATACAAAATTTGCTAGGTATAAAAATTAGATTCCCTTTTGCTTTTCTGAATGTTGTGTGCACAGTCAAATTTTAATGAATACGTACACCTCACATTTTTATGGCATAAAATGAACAGCTCTGTAATAGGTGGTAAGAGAGTATACGATGTATTGTTACTTTTATCTAAAATATGAATGAACTTCACAGCATTGCATTTCCACCGTTCTGCTCTATACTATCATAAACCCTCATTATTAGTAACAATGCAGTCGGTGAGCTAGACAGCATCTCTATCACAGGTATTATGGGACTTTTTTTTCCATAAGGCAGAAATGGAAAAAATCCTGTACTATTAACTGAAACTTAATAGTGAATCACGCCCGCATTTTATCGGAAAACCGTTAAGAGGAAAAACATTCAATGAGCACAGAGGTAACAACACTTTAAAGCAAAAAACCCCATAAAAGTCTTATGTAGGGTAAAATTCAGCATCTGAAAACAGTTGCCATTTTGTCAGACATGAATGCTGAAGATTGCATTGTATGACAAATGAGTTTGTTGCCTGCTATAGGGGGATGCTCGCTATGACATGGCAAGGTTTTCCAACGTGTACTAGTTTTAGAGAAAAAAACAACATGTTTTTCTAAAAAATTCAGAAAGAAATACCGATAATCCATTCACTAAATGAGAAAGAGCCAAATATACTTCATATACTTATTTATTTATTTTTTTTTCCTGAAATACTGAGTAAAGCTGAGAAAGCCTAAGGTCAAAAGCCCCATTAAAACAGAAAAAAAACCACCTTGCGCACATCGGTTTTTAGGGACCTTTGCTTTCTAGCTCACATCAGCATGAAGCTAAAGTGTCACAGACAACAGAAAGTCAAAAAGCCTTTTACAGGCTTTTTACATCCAAGTCCCAACCACTATTTGCCGCTTTGGGTACTTTCTGGCTTTTGCAATACAAGATTCTGAAGGAGAAAGTAACTCCTTTAGGACTTTGAATCTCTAATGAAGTCACTGTGCTTTAAATGAAAAGTCCCGGCAGTCTAAAAGGAAATATAGTGGAGACTATTGTTTTCTATGTCATGGGGGCACATCTTTAATAATAATGGAAGTATAATATAGAGGGAGATGAGGACAGGGGAATGGAAGATGTGACCTAAATGAGATAATAATTAAAAAAACCACAAACAAAACAAAAACCAGAACAAAACAAGGAACAGACATGAAAGTGTGTTTACTGGACAGCAGTGACTGTAGAGAATCTGAATGCAACAACATTTTTTTGCTAAAAAGAAAAACTCAGCTGCTGCTGAACAGAACAGTGCAAACAACTATACCAATGTTCAAGAGTTTAAAACTTATTGTGGAATGAGAGACAACAAAGGAAGCGTCCCAGGACAGGCAGGGTGCCTCAGGGAGTGACAAGACTTGCACCTTGTCCCCTTTCCAAGGCACCAAGGAGGTTGTTAGTGCCTGGAACAAACCAGCATTGCCTCACATGGTTTCTTTCATCGCTCATCCCAATGTGCTGCCTTTACTTCTGTTACCTCGTTTCATAAGATTTTTAGTTCTGTGACCATAGTGGACGACATTGGCTCTTTGGGGAGCCACCACTCAATGCTGAGGAGCTCTCTACCTAGCTGATGGCAAAAACTTGTGCTGTAGGTACTGCTTCACTGCACTGTTTGGGTAGAGCACAGGGAGGAAAGCAAAGGAGCAATTGTGGATGATATGTGATGAAAAATGGTCTGCTTGTAGACCATTAGCACAAAGGTTGTGAGGAAGTAACATTACGTTGTTGTAGTTTCAGATTAAGAAGAGCCTTTCCTCATATAGCCAGTGGCGTAATGGGCACAGCGTACATTTTGAACAGCCTGCGGTTTTGTTCTGCATCGCTCTGCCCTGCCTGTGATACAGATAGGGGTCTGAAATTGATGCTGAAGTGATGGGAGGCCGTGAGGAGACTTTTCTGGTCATGTGGAATTGCCACTTTTCCCTCTGCCAAGTGATGGGCAGCTGGCGCTGTATTTCCCCGCTTATCTGGCAGGGGAGCAGTAGCAGGGTGTTGCTCGTGGTGGACGGGAGATCCCTAATGAAAAGGATCTCTTACCTTTCTGATCAACTACATGGCCATGGGCCCTCGTTATCTCATGATTGGCAGCAGTGGTAATGATTGGTGGAGGAGGAATTCATTTGAGTGTCTCCTATACTCATCCCAGACATAGGCATCCCTGTCATTTAGAAATCTCAGGTTTAGGCATGGAGGAGATGGAAGATGATGTGATCTGTGACAAAAATAGGCTGACGGGATTTTCTAGAAACATATCTCCTCCACTGTATTGTAAAAACTGGCTTAGAGGAGTTCAGTATGAAGTTTTGAGTTGTACTTCGTTGGGTTATTTTCTGCTTCTCCGAAGGATTTAAGGCTTGAGTGGAGCCTTTAGTATCATTGTCGGTTTGGAGTAAGAATGAGTGGTACTTTGTGAAATTGTGAATAATTGAGAGTGTCTGTGGTGGAAGGGGCAGGGGGGAAAGTGTGGAGTTATCTGCTCCATCTGGAGTTTGGGGAGTAGTTTCTGCCTAGGTCCTCCTGCTAAGAATGTGACACAGATAGAAACAGTTTCTGAACAACTGGCCAAAGGCAGCCTGACTTTAGTCATAGTCCTTACTAGAAACATAGAAAAAAACCTAAGAGAAAGTACTAATTAAGACCAGATTGAAAGGGGAAGGAAAGGATGGGAAGAGGGATGGATGTATTTATTTTCCAAGTAGTATTTGTGTTTATCTGATGATGCATGATCCAGGGAGAAAATTCAGGACAAGCCTGAAAGGTATTGCAACAGTGCTTGATCTTTGCCCAGAGCATGACTCTGTGTTGCAAGATTATTGAGATGGACAGGTGTCACAGGGCAAAAGTATTTTTCTAGCGTTTTGTTCTTATGGTTAAATAAGAAAAACAGTCTTGGACAATGATTCTACCTTTCATGCTTGTCTTTATTACAAACTTGAAACACCAAGCTCACTTGTGGGGTGATAGTCCTCAGGTTTCTTTTAACAGATACAGAACTTCCAGGAGTTCAAAAATAGTACACGTTTATATGAGGACAAAAACCATTTTGCTTTCTTATCCAGAAAAAGACTTGAAAACATGCAGGCTATAGAACCTGAAGGGTGTCTGATTCTGTGTGTATCTGAAGTCATTAGGGTTCCCTCCTGTACTCATGTGATTTAGTAATAGGAGCCCTGGTATGAATTTTTTTAGTACAGTGGAGTGTGTCTGGGGCTGTTAATTTTCTTCTTTTGTGCTTCTGATAGGACTACTTCTGGGCGGTTTATAGTACTTGTCTGGGCAGAGACAACAAGCCTTTCAGTGTCCTTGATCTTGGATCCAGAAATTATTGTCCATTACGTCTGTCCTATTGTACAGTGCCCCTCAGAAGAGTTTCAACAGCAGGATATGATGATTGATCTTGATAGTATAGCTACAAAGTCTTTAAAACTTTCATTTTCTCTTTTTTTTTTCAAGTTAAAATGATAGGATGGAGGTAAGCTTAGTGCTGTAGTCTTCTGGGACAGGAGTGGGTGAGAACTGGATTGAGAAAGCAGGTTTCTATTCCGGAGGCAGTGGCAGATTAAATACCATAGAGAGACCGTTATTGAACTCCACTTGTGTCGCAAGCATGTCTCTTACTCCCAGGTGGACATGCCCTGCAGATACTTCAGGTGTGGTGCTCTTACTTTTAAAAATGAATAATAAGAAGTATTGTGACTCTGGTGTTCCTCTAGGTAACTCCTAGGGATGGCTGTGGCTGGATTTACCTCCCCAGGGGTGCTGCGGGGCCCCGTTCCCATCATAATCATGGCTTTCGTTCAGGATGTCTTCCTTTTTTGGTGGGTTGGAGAGGGACTGACTTCAGTATTGGTGTGTGGAAGGCAGAAAACTGGCTTTTGTACAAGCAGAGAGGTGAAATGAAGCCAGGGTACATGCCAGGACTCAAAATGCAGTTTTTCTCAGTATGGTAACATCAAGGAAGCCAGTGTTATCAACGCTGTTAGTCCATCAGCAATGCTGAGTTGTGTTAGAAGGTCAGCCTTGAGTGAGTAACCGACCCTCCTGGAGACTGTGCTTTCAGGAATGAAGAAGTGCTGTAAATAAGGGAAATTACCAAGGTGTTAAATGAGATGATTCCAAAATATCAAATATAGAAGTGATAAACATGGCATTATACTGTGAATTTTCGTAGTACAAGTTCTGTAACTTCAGTCATGCACTGCACATACAGCTGTGTTCTTCAAGGGATTGCTTTAAAAGAAGATTAGAATATAATCCTTCCACTATTTTAATCCAGCAGCGGAAATCCAAGGTAGATGCTTAAAAGGTTACTAATAACTAAAGAGGAAACATGCATAGAATATTAATATTTCAAATTATTTATATTTAGGGAAATGATAGGTGGCTCCACATACAGAGATTTTACACAATTATGAATATTTCTATCAGAAACTCTGCAGATAATTTCAGCCTTTGCTAGAGTCTGTAAACTAACGGATACTCAATAAAAACAACACTTGGAGAAAATAAGGCCACGGGATAAAGAAGGATAAGTATTTTTTTGCAGTCATGGGGCAGGGGGGAGGTCCAAGGGGAACTTCTTTACTGGGGACTCTTTTGAAGGTATGCCCCAACTTGAAAAGTTAGTAGGTGATCTTAGAGATCAAATCACTGAAGCAAACGGTAACAAATACAGAGGTGGTATCTACCCCAAAATTCCGAAGCTCTTGAGATTAAAAAAGCTTATTTGATAAATGTAGTGTAAAATTTCTCACTTAAAACTAATGGTACCAGGAGCTTGGAAGGTGTTTGCACTTAGTTTGGTGCTGCTCTTAGATGTTTTAGAAGGGGGTATAGAGTGGGGAATAAATAATAATGTCATAAAAATTCCAATTTTATTATATTATACAGGAATTTAAACATAAGGGCTCACCATTTGTTGCAAAGTGTTCTTCTGAGGGTGATATAGAATTCACCTCCAGATTCATATGCTTGAAATTAAAATTTTGGCATTTACACAGAGTGAGATGTCGAAACTCAAAATTAGAGTCAGTGGAGAGCTAGTGAATACAGGTCGAAAGCTTACAAATTCAGATGTCTACTTTAGAATAGAGTTGAATCTCTAACTCTTCACTGAGACCCTAAATCCTCAAGATGGTTTTCAACTCCTTATTGAGATACCTTCTGGATTTCTACCAAAGAAGGAACCTATCTCTATAAGGACTCATCAATCCAGGCCTATGAAGATGATCGTTCTGCAAGGAGAGCCATATCCCTGAGGCTGCAGGGAGCGGGAATGAAAGTCACTATGACCAAAGCTAACCAGGTTTCTGCCTTTTTCAAATCATTATTTTAAAAAAGAAAAAAAAAAAAAGAAAAAAAAAGGAGGATTTCAAGGCTACTACTGCTTTTTATTTTATTGCTGTTTTAAATCTGTAAGCAGAGTGCAAGTTGGGATTCTTGGGTCTTGGGCAAGGGAGTGAAGACTACTCCAGTGATAAAGCAGACCTCCTAACTGTTTGTTCGACTTCATTCCTAAGGAAACAAGGATTTTTGTATCCCCTGTCCATGGAGAATGGTAGATGTAAACACAATGTCTGTCTTTGAGGTGGGTTGGCACCCTAATCCTATATACTGAGTATTATGCCCCAGTAAGCACTGAATATTCTAAATAAAGTTGGGGTGTTCCATTTTAGTCAAGTGATTTCTGTCTTGTCTTTGCCTGAGGACTATCTGAAGCAGGCAGTTTTTGTCCTGCCCTTCTTTTTTCCTGCCATGTGGCCATCTGTGAGGCCACAGAGTACGCAGAGATGAGTCTGGATGGACTAGCTGCTAGGTTTAAGGTGATCCAGTTTGCTTGCATTGGCACAAGAACAGCTGTGAAGTAGGACTGTCTGATGCCAGGAGGATGGGAATGCTGCTTTTGTGTCAGTGCCAGTTTCTGCTGTTTTAAAATTGCAGTCGGAGAGCTTCATTTCCGCCGGTTCAGGGACGCACTAAATTTATAACAAAATTTACAGGCTTGGACTATGGAGGTGATACAATTAAAGAGTCTATCAAGATTTCTATAGCAAAGACCTATTCCGAGGAATCTTCAGTTGCCGGCTAAAAAAATAAGTTTTGGGCAATATCACATGCTTATTGTCTGAATCTGTAGGTGCTTTTTTTTTTTTTGTTCTATTGAATTTTCCAGAAAATATATACATTTTATTTTTCAGTGTTTTAAAAAATGCATAGTGTTGCTTTATGCTTTCAGCATTAGCACTATCCGAACTGCTCTGGATGTTTCGATCTTTGAAAAAGAGGTGGATACTATTACAGACTTTCACTTCTTGTTTGTACCATGGTTTATGCTGAGTATATTCTGCATATCGTGTGAGTGGCATATGGCTGATGTCAAGTACAGGAGACTTTACATACGAGCTCATGTTTCAGTCATGCCTCAGGCACAGGCCAGAAAAAAGGCTGACCTGAACATGTTCACTGTGGCTCAGCTATTATATTCTTAGTCAAAAGGTTCTTCCATAGGGCACATTGGTGCTTTGCATGTTGCCTCCGTGATTTAATGAACTGATTGTTCAACGTGAAGGATTGTTCAATGTGAGGGATCAGATTTTCTACTTCTGCATCGAGAATGTCAAAAGCAGGTTGATGGGATATCATAGCTAACGTTGCCTTGCTTTCAGAGCCCTGCTGGCATGATGCTGGCTTAGGCTTTCATGATGAAGTTTGCCACCGAAGACCTGTGCAGTGACATGCACTCCAGCAACAGGTATGATTCCTGTTGAGCAAGCAAGAGCGGTGATGGAGAGCAAGCAGTGAGTTAGGGTGGTGCCAGTGCTTCCTCCGTGGGCAGGCTTGCTGGGGTAGAAGGTGCTATTTTTTTATCTTTCCGGTCTTTGGAAGTGCGCAAGTCTTCCAGAAATGTAAGCATTTTTAGTGTGCTCCTTCTCCTTTGCCTGTGAGGGAAGGATGTGGCAAATGGTGATCAGAGCGCTGAGGGATTTATCCAAGATCACCTGTAGGGAGGTAGGATTTGGACCAGCTTCTCCTAGCCTGATGATCTTCCTCACCACTGAGGTATTCTCTTGACTTAAAGCCTGCTAAGATGGCTTTGTCCTTCCCCCAGGTAAAATGCCTGACCTGCTTATGGTTTCCTCCAGAGACTTTGATATTCCTTCTGTCATTTATCTCATCTTTGCCATGTTTTGTCCCTTGCAGTGGCTATTGAGCAGAATCCTTGCAGGCAAGCAGAATAATATTCAGCAAGTGGATGGAGGTGTATAAAAGGAAATAATTCCGTTTATTCTTTCATTTTATCAGACTGTACAGGCATCTGGGAATCACCAGCACTAACCACCTTTGAGTGTAAAAACCTTGTTTTGTTGTTATGACATCAGTGTTTGTTATTGAATTGCACAATGACTATAGGAAACATTCTGTGCGTATTTGATTTGGTTTTTCCCATGTCTGGAGCCACCTCCTCGAATTTGCACACATCTAATGTAGGTGTATACAGTGTCTCAAGTGCTAATTTCTCTCCCACTGATTATAAGAAAGTCTGGAGGACTAGATCAGATATAGACATATCCATAGTTGAGTAGGACAGTTATTACCCATCATATATGATAAGTTCTGACACCATTCATGTTTTAAGGGCTCAAAGAAATCTTTCAGGAGAATTAAATTTACCTTAAAATCCACTAATGTTATAATCCATACAAAGATGAGCCCTTAGTTTGAATGCAGAGAGGAATAGCATTGATCATTATCACTGTCCTGTGCTCCTACAGATTATCTGATAATAGAAGCTCGATGTGCTTTATGTGGGAATTTAAATGTCTCTGTACCTATTTTACAGATGGAGGAACTATAGCACAGAGGTTGTGAAACACATTTAATTAAAGTGAAAAGTGTTAAATGCACGGCTATCCCTTTATAGTCCAGATAAAATAGGTTACTTTCTACTTTATTTAGTTAACTGCAGTGTTCAGGATCCCAAATACTCCTAAAGTGTAATTTGAAGTCTATAGATGTAGTTAAGCTGTCATTCTTAGATCGTAGGATGGCTCTTATCTAAAAGATGAAGACCACCCTTTCTCCCTCTGTCAAGCATATGGAGAAACAGGAATATTTAAGCTCAACTTTACATGAAAGTGCATGAGAGACTGTTTAAAGTATTTGTTTTCTTTCCTCAGATGCCTGGTTTTTAATTCATTCCTTTGATCAGGAATGGGTTAGTTGCATTTATTTGGGGTAATGTAGCATATCTGACATTTATGTGTTTTGTTAGCCATGAGTAACTGTAATTTTGTTAAGATTTCTAGCATGTTCAAATATTAGACTTAAGCCCCGACTTATGGCAAATACCAGTGTTTGATCGTGCTAACAGAAATGTTTTTCTACTCCTTGAAGATAGAGTACTTAATGTAATTGGTAAATCAGATGATATCTAGCACTCCATTGTAATGCTCTACTTTACATGTAAATTATATTTTGAAGCACCATATCTTTTCTCAGTAGTGATTAATCCTTGAAATAAAGGGGGAGGGGGAAGTAGCTAGTTTGTTTTTAATGATGCGTTCCCCCTTTGGGAAAGATTAACGGTGTACAACTTTGTTGAGTTCAGCAATTTGCAATGAATTGTTGAGTTGTCCATGGAGACCCATTCTGTTCTTTCAGAAGAGTGTTCATCGGGTTACACTGCTCTTTCTTTAAAGGAAATAAGTTCTTACATCTCTAAGGCAAGAGATATTAAGTTCCTTGCTAGCATTTGAACTTAAATAAATCTAGCAAGTAAAACTAAACTGTAATATGTTTGATTGGTAGAGAAAAGGCAGAGAGGGAGAAGGCAACTCAATAAAAACCTGTTCTTATTTTATGTGCGTTTGGTCTAAATTTCAGATTGTATTCAGTGTTGTGTGCTGGTTCATTTTTGCCTCTCTGGGATGCGCTCTCAGCCGGTCTTCAGCATCTTTGGTTGCCCTGCCTCCTTTTCCTGCTCTTTCTCTTTTTCAGATTGTACATAGGTATTAATGACCTGGTTAATTTTGCTGAAAGACCTATTTGTTGCCTTCTGTACCTCTAAGTCCCACAGCAGAAAGTGGGAATGTGCAGTAACATCTAGCTTAATTCCTGCAAGTGAGGGGTAAAGCAGCAGTGCAAAAGCTGGGGTTTCCTATGGTAAACCGGGGGGATTTTTGCTAGCAGTATCTTTTTTGTGTGTGTGAAGCACCTCACAAAATGTTTCAGATCTAGTGGGGAAATACTGTTACTTGGGAGTGCTGCTCAATTTCCCTTAATTAGGTGAGCTGTGTAAGCTACTTCTTTATTTAAGACAGTATGACTTGGCCCTTGCTCAGGGGTGGGAATACTACCAGAGAGTGCCTGAGCAGTGGTATGTGTGTGCTCAGAGATACTCCAGCCTTTCAAAAGTTATTTGGAGGAAGAGCTTAATGGATAACGATCAAGTGCAACGTCATCTGTATGTTGAATCAATTTAGCATCCATATAAAGAAGCGTTACAATCCTCCTTTGTTCCGACATGTGAAGCGAAAAATGGTTTGGTTTGCTGGCAATGAGAGTCCGTATTGATGTTTCTTGTCGTGCCAGGCACTGCACCACGTGTGTGATGTGCAGCCATGTGGTGGGTTCTTTGGTTTGGCTTGGTTTGGTTCATGGGTATTTTTTTGGATAAAACTCTATTGAGAGCTGGCATTTGACCAGGGGATGGCAGTGAATGAAAGTGCTCTCCATCTCTTGTACTGAAAACTATTGAAAATGAGTATTGTGGGTGTGGGACTGATTCACCTGCCAACGCTTCGTCTCAAAGACCATTAGAAGTGACAGTGTATCTTTCCACTTACTGGGAAAATATTACAAATGTAAACCTGCAAACCTGTTTTCCCTTGCCTGGGTTTTGGCTGTATATTTCACAACTGTGAAAGTATTTGGATGCCAAGTGAACGATGTGAAATAAGTAAATTGGAAGAATAAATACAACAGACAAATAACTCTTGTTTTTTTTCTCTCTTCTCTCTTTCCCCCCACCCCTCCCAAAATTGCAGCCACAGGAACAAGTCTTCAGGCTGGCCTCACCCTTCAGGGACCTGGAGCTTGACCCAGGGGACACCTTATGGATGGGAGATGACGGCGAACAGAGATGGAAGAGACTACTTCATCAAGTAAGTGGGCAGTGTGAGCCGTGCAGCCTGTAGCGCAGCGCTGCAGCCCTGCTCTTACTGTATCTCCTTGGAATCCCAATTCCGGCTTCTGCCCTACGCAATTAATGTTCAGCTGTTTTTGATTTCTTGCACGAAGGGAGCTTTGACTGTACTTTACTGCCCTTTGTTTTGGTACTTGGTTATTTCATTTACCCAAGAAAATGCTGATATAAGGGCACATAATTCGTGAAGGAATTATAACAAATGTCCTTAACAAAAAAACCAAAAATAAAAATGCCATGTTTAAAGAATGAAGCAAAAGGTCAGTTCTGACTGAGACTAACAATTCTCCTCCGTCTCTGCCATGTGAGCTCTTTTAGTTTGTCTAATATATTCATTATGCTGGTAATGAGAAGGTGCTTATTTTGATCACCTATAAATATTCTAATTCTCAGATTTCCCATAGTCCTTTAGGTCTGAATTGAAAGGCTTGCGAAATAAATGTCAATGTGGATGATGTGATCGTAAACAAAATTGGCTTTTCTTTTCGTGGTGAAAACTGTGCATAATTGTTCTTTAAAATCTCTTAAGTGGCTTGGATAAAATACAGAGTGCTGTTCTAGCAAATGTACTCTTATGTGGCTTTAGAACTTCTTCACTAAAAAGGGGTGATGGTGGTGAGTTAGCAGAACCATTGCCTGATTTTGCAGAATTAGTTGCTTTAGCTAACATCCCATTTTTAAGGCTAGCATTTTGATTCTGTTATGTGAAGGGTTGGTTTTTTTTAATTACTATTTCATTTTTGTTTATCATTCTGTTTAGAAACTTGCAGGTGCTTAAAAAAGTCCTGGATGAGAATTACAATTCTTTCTTTTAATACAGAGTAGAAGGATCAGACTTAAAATAAGTCCAGACTTTAAATTGACCATTAAAAGCCCTTAATTCACTCAAGATCCTTCATTTGCAAAACCAGAATTGTACAGCGTAAGGACGCGGATCCCCATTGCTTTGCTTTCTCTTCCTCCCCTCTTTGCCTGGGGTGCGTGCCTTGGCTTCCTGGGAGGCATTTCCTTTTGGAGCCAAAACAAAATTTGTAGCAGTGTGGTGTCCTGCGGGCTTTCAACATTTAGAGCGATTTCAGACCTGTCTGAATCAGACTAAGTTGTCTCGGTTAGTGAGGGCTCAAAAGCTGACTTCGAAATGCCGTTTTTTCTTCCTTGACCAAGCATTTGTCATGCTTTGCATGTCTGTAAGACACCGGGTGCAGGGCTGGACAATGTGAAGCTGAATGCCAGGCACAATGTAACTGTATTAGCACAGGTTTTCTGCCTGAACTGATTCGGCCTGTCCAGATGTATAGGTGAGCCTCCAAAGTACTGTGCAGATGTGACTCGGCTGCTTCTGTTACTCGGGTTAGCGAAGGGACCTGCACGCCTTGGGTGTCCATTTTTTCTGCAGGCTGTTGGTATGTTCTCCTCTGCGTGACTTGAAATTCATTTTGAACATTTAATACCCTGCTTCTGTGGACAGGCACCACATTTGATTCCTCCTCTTTTCTCGCTGGTCACATAATGGGATGCTGCACTTGTTGTGTAGCTATAAACAGCTGCGGCTTGTAAAATGCAGTGCATTAGTGCTCATTAATTTTGCAATTTGGGAATGTTTTCTAACTCTCAGTAGCTAATGATTATTTTGTTTATTTTTTGGATTGTCTTTTAATACCTTAAAGTGCCATATCCCTCTCTTAAATGCAGAAAACTGCATCTAGGAACAAAAATCCATAACAGGCAGTGCCAATTATGCCTTAAGTAATGTTAGGGTTGTTGTTGTTGTTTTGTTGTTGTGGTACTTGTTGTTTTTTTTTTTTCTTCCGTGTTCTTATAAAGTGCTTGCTCTCCGTTCTCTTTGGGGCCCTGGTCTTTCTACCATTTTTCTCTGCGTGTAGATAGCATGCTGTGTGGAAAAAAAAAAATAAACTGCTTTAAGGGATGGAGGGAATGAGACCTCTGAGGAAGCTGGTCCACAGAAGCCTTTGACATTTCGTGCCAGACTTACTTACCCATTGATATCTCTGAGCAGTCTTAGGTACAAGTTGAACAAATCTATGTATGTACACGTTGCAGTTATAAGACGTATTCTTGGTCTTGGATCAGATGTTTTAAAGCAACAGCATCGGCTCTAACACATGCACCAGCCGGAGTAGTAATGCATCTCGGGTGAAGTGACAGTCCCCCAGGATGCATTAAAAGCCAGTGCCTTCAGAAACTGAATGAAACTGGGAAACCGTTTGGAACCACGTACTGCTGTACCGAATCACCATCTATCCGCCGTTACTCGTGAATGTCAGCCCCGCTAGTTACTATGATGTAACTGAGTAGTCACAACATATATCTTCATTTTAGCAGAATGACCAAAGACTGAGTACACCTAGTGACTTTGCCAGCGATTCCTCTGTGGAGGTACACAGTAGCTGTCCTTACAGAGCCTGTTATTTGGCCAAGCAGAAACCCTCTCTGGCTTTCAGAACAACTGCTTTTGCAAATACTACATGAAACGTAAATGAAAACACTACTTAATATTCTTCCCTTCACTTTTCATCCCTGGATTTTAGGAATGAAATAGTGAGATGGTTGTTGACAGTGATGTCAATAAATGCAGGAGAGAGATCAGCGAGACAGCATCTCATATTGTCTCCAATGCTTTTTATAGCCATACAGATTAACAAATTGCATCACGCTGAAGGAGAAAAAGCAATTCGAATCCTCTGCTTGGTTTTGATTAAAGATGTATAAACCAGGTATTATCACAATGAAATGCACGCATGAGTTCTGCACAAGCAAATAACATAATTCATAGCAACATTAACTGCTTTTTAGTTAAATAATTTACTTAGTGCCATATGTACATATCCATTCAACTGCAAGCAGACATATTGTCATTTTGAAATTGTGGGAGGAAGAGAGAATCCAGGAGAATCTTTTGGTGAAATGAAAAGTAATTATATAGTGTCAGTGCAAATGCTTTAAGGCGTGAATGGGAAGCAATGTTTATTCTTTCTACTGAAGCAAATTTGGTTTCTTTCAAATTTCTGAAAGCGCCTATGGCCTGAGCTAATCAGGGGCAGCTTCCATCGCCAGGCAGCACTTTTGTAAAAGTCCAAGAGGAGCCTTTTATCAAAATGTTATGAGATGTCGCTATCAATTCATTATCTCTTCTGTACAGATGGCGCAACCAGGGTCATTTTGCAAACCTCTAAAATACTTTTCCTTAAGTTTAGGCCATGGTAAATTAAAGTTTCAGAACTTCACCCATTCCCTTTTAACTTGCTACTTTTACTTGGAATAGCCTCATGAGATAAGTAATACATTTCAGTATGGGAGGATGGCAATCATCTGGTATTCTTCCAGTGTGCTTCTGTATTAAGCTGGGTCTTTAATACGAAATAGCTTGTGGTGTATATTTAACCATTTTAAAGGCCTGTTTTCTTTGCATTTATTATATACGCTGTGTAGTATATGATTATGAGAAATTTCTGTAACACTAATTTGAATCCAAACACGAAATATATTAGAAATGTATTTGGTGTGAGTGCAGGGTTTCAGGAAGATAGCATGCAAAGCAGGACGGTTTTGGCTGATTTTGTCCACAAAGGGTTTAGACTCATGGCAGTTTTGGCTCACCTAAGTTGCCACTACTACAATCTTACTGAATTTCAGACCTGTACATTTTCACCCTTTCCCTTTTGTTAGTCTTGCTGCTCGTCAGGCCTGGAGGGGAGTTGATAGAGGGAAATAAACTGGCAAAAGCTAATAAAAAATCAATCCTACAGAAAAAGCTATTAATTTTATGTCAGTTTAGTCCTGAGCCCAGTCCTCCACATGGTCTGATAGAGTTGCAGAATAGTTTAGGATGGAAGAAACCTGTGAAGGTCAGCTGGTCCAACCTCCTGCTCAGGGCAGGCTGATGCCAGGTGATGAGCAGCATTGCTGACACACCGAAATACCTGACCGGCACGGGAACAAGGCTGCAGCAGGCTTGTGTTGGCTTAAGCTGCCCTGCAAGTGCACTCGAAGGTGCAAGTTGAAGTAACATTTGCTGCCATGGAAAGTCATACCCTTTTGATTCCTATTCCTATTTAACTCCTAAGGCAATAGGTATTTTGGTATTTTTGTGGATCTGGCTTCTGTTGTTCAAATAAAACACGAGAGTCTGAAATCAGATTTACTAAAAGGAAGTGTAGCCCTTCCTATGTGGACTCAAAGCACAGTTGTCTGCGGTTAGTTATTACACTCTTATAATAAATTTTTAGAGGGGTCTTTTAGGTCACCATGTTGCCATATCCTTATTTGCGAGAGATGCTATTCATTATGCTTCCTTTAACTCTTGTCATTGCCTCAGAGAGGAGGACGGGGCCTGTCTGCGTTACCAGTTTGGTTTGTTCCCTATTTTACTCCAAGGACCCTGACCATCTGTACTTCATGCATATTAGCTTGCTTCTGTGCTCCCGTCTGGAACAAACTGAGCAAACAGCTGGGACCCCAGGCGTGAAATAAAAGGCAGCACACCCAGAGATCATAGCCTGCAGCATTACTGCATGGCTTGAAACCACAGGTCAGTCCCAGCAGAGCTGGGAGAGACCTGCTCATCGTAAGTCTTTCCAAATCTTGTTATGTTAGTATGACGTGGTTGCTACGCCGGTTGAAACATGTCACAATGTATTTTGTTATCTTGAGCACCTGCTGTTATTTTTCACTGATTGTTTTCTTTTTTTTTAGTAACATTAAATTCTTCCAGACTTCTAGGTGTATCTGGCAAACAATTCTCTTTTCTTCTAAGGTATGCTATCCTGTATATATCAGCTTTGTGATTTTTGACTTGTGAAATCATTATGTTCTGAATGTCCCTGCTTGGCTTAATAACTATGCTATTCCTGAAATATGAAAGTCTGGAATGTCAGCTTTTGACCCATACATAAAACAAAGGTACCTTGTTTGTGTTCTTTGGTAGCTAGTGCAGCTCACAACATCTGAAATTCTCAAAGCATACACAGTACAATATTTCTTTACAATACAGCAATGCTATTATATTCTTCTATACTCAAATACTTCCCTACATTTTCTTTATTAGTCTTCATCTTATCCTTTCAGTGCTTGTTGTGCTTAGAAGAGGAAACTCATTCATGTTTTGTGGAAGGTGGAGTGCCTCTATGCGTGTCTGGCCTGCGTGGTCCTCCTTGTACACCCACGTCTCAGAGCTGGCCAGCTGTGCGGAGCGACAGAACACAACCATTGATGATATTAATGACATATCAATCAAGCATCCTGCTTATTAATGGTCACTAATTTATACCAGATGCAAAACTGAGGCTCACGGCCTGCTAATCAGTTTACTTCAAAATAAATAAGCACAGAACAGGATCAGACCATTCAGCTTTTTTTTTTTTCCCCCCAACTTGTCTTGATACATCTAACCCTACCTCAACCTTCTTGTCTATGTGTTCCGCAGGTTGTACACGCCTGTTGGTAGTTTAGTCCTTTCTCAGAATCTTTCTCTGGAGTTTGCTCTGTTGGAAGGTTCTGAAAACAATCAAAGGATATAAAATATAGTGAAAGCCTTGATAATTGTTACTGTGGTGTTCATCTTCTTGGGTTTTGAAAAGGCTGCTGTTGTTTGTACCTTAGGACGACTTTAGGACATAAGACCGTAATGAAAGTTTGAAGCCACAAGAGCCACCTTCTGCCCTGTGGGTATGATGTTATATAGCACTTTACTGAATGCATTACATTCCTGCATCTCTAAGTACAGAAACTACGTTGACTAGATTGACTGGAGGATTTGTGTGGCGTTCGCAAAAATATGAGCAGCGCTGCTGCTGCTCCGTCCTCCGTGGGAGTGCTTGCGCTTATGCAGGGTGTCGAAGAGAGGGTTCATTTCCTTCTCCTTCCAGTTCAGGCTGGGGGTGTGAACGAAGGCAGGCTGCACGCCAGGATAATGCCTCAAGCCAAAGGCTGACTGCGGTACGCCTCTTCGGGCGTCTCCGCTCCCAGGTGAGACACCGAGGGAACAGGCAGTGGAATCACACTCTCTGGCCCACTTATTCCCACGTCCCTGAAAGGGACATCCAATGAGATTGAATGGCAGGCAGTTTAACAGTGATAAAAATAGTACAACCTATATAATTAGCAAATATAACTCTCAGCTACAGGTTACAGTAAAGCCTAAAATGCTTCATAGGATTAAAATGTACATTTGCAATGAGACTTCCACTATTAAATTATATAGGATTCAAAAAAAGAAAAATTAGAGCAGGTACAAAATCTTATGTTTCAGACAAGCGGGTGAGTCAGCTGCTGACTGCCTAGGGCTAGGACGAAACTTCCTGTATTAATCAGGTTATTCTATAATTACAAGGTTTCTTGCACCTTCCTCTGAAGCGGGTACTGAGTGCTGTCAGAGAAAGGATACTGGACCAGGCGGACAACAGGTCTGATTGGTATGGCAATTCTTGTTTTTTCTCTCTTTTTTTTTTTTTAAATTCCCTTGTCACTAATACCGACTGTTGATATGAATAGTGTGCTATTAGAGAAAGAGTGCTACTGTGCTTCTTTCAGACTGCATATAAATTTACTTTCTGTTGCTAAGGGTTTGACCTGCTCAAGGACAGGATTGTATGGTGGAAGGGGGAGTGGGGCTAGAAGAGGCGAGCAGCAGCAGGGAAGCACAAACACGAGTGACTGTTTAAAGCAAACCTGAATAATTAGAAAGAAGAAGAAGGAAAATTATAGAGCAAACTGTTTGTGTCGGTGGTCTGCCTAGAGACAACTCGGGCATATGGTGAAAAAGAAACTATTGCTAAATCAGCTCAACCTCCTGAAAAGAGAAGATGATTTAACAGTCATCCTTCCTTCACAGAGAACTGTTGCTCTAGCCATAAAGATGGCAGGCAGAAATATGACAGGCAAAATGATGTTAATATCGACTGGGATAAATCATTGTTATAATGGAGGGAATAATAGCAAGGAGATGCGGGCTTGTGGGGTTATTTTATTTTAACTAGAGCATGGAAAAATGGAGAGTCCATTGCATTGTAAGACAGCTGTGCCTAAGCTAGTTGGTACACAGTAACTCAGGAGCTAGCCACAGCAGCGTGGCTCCTTCCCTGTCTCCTGGCTTGCCCTTTCCGAGTCCTCTCTGAACACATGTGCAGCCATCACTTCCTGAACCAAGAGGATTCCTCACACTGGAAAGGTGAGGGGAGTCACACAAGAAGGTATGAATGTGGGTGAGACTACTTGGAAGAGAAGAAGCTTTTGCTTAGTTGTTAGCCTTGGGTTGCTTGGATGTAATTGTACCTAAGCCAAGTACAGGGAAATCACGTACTTTGGGCCTCTGCTACACCAAAGTCAGTGTTTCTGATCCAGTCCCCGGTGTTTTCTCCAAACACAAACTGGATGGGAAGGCCATGAAATTCAGAGAACTATTGCATCCTGAAAACTGGTATTCTTGTGTGTTTGAAGGTGGATTAGGAAGCAGAAGAAAACTTCTGGAGCAGAACCAGTATAGAAAAAAAAAATAAAAATCAAGGTATCCTTGATGTGACCCAGGATCACAATGTACAGAGGTGAGAAGATAAAATACTCATTACTCTTGGAGTTCATGTGCTTCTGGGTAGATGTTTCATATGGCATAACAGCATCTCACCTGTGCATTCCAACATGTAAAGGCATCTGTAGAAAGAAGCATTGCTTTGGTACACCAAGTTACCCTTCTCAGGAGCGTCAAACAAATTAATTCTTTTAAACAGTTTATGTAAGAATGATAGCCCCGGTTGGAGTGCGCTTTTCAAACATCCCTCTTGTAAAACAGTGCAGTCCCTACAGAATCAGGATTAAAAGCGTCAAGTTCTGGTTCTGCAAAGCCATGCAGGTGGTTGTGAGAGTGGTAGTGGTTTGTAAGAAGCAGTAAGTTTTATCTCAGGTCGTGTGCTGGTATCCCCAATGATGCAAACACAGAGGCTCTGTATATGAAATAGACGCGGGCTAGTTGATAGTTCTTAAAAATAAAGGGGGGAAAACAGCCCCTGAAACACCAAAAAGGTAAAGTGATCCTGCAGGCTGTACACTGGCGCCTTAGTGACCACAAGCTTGAAAAAATAAATAAGGCAAACCTGTCTGATACTTGGTGATGGAACTGGGACCTTTCACAGCAAAGACGAGGTGAAAATTTCCCCCAGAGCTTCAGTTATGGCATTAAGAAAAAAAAAAAAAGTGCTAGAGCTGGGTTATTGAGCAGGAAAAAGGGGTGAGAATTAGCACAGTATATTGGTGCTGTTTGAATAGCACAGGTGAAGTACGCCAATTCCTCATAGCGTATGTACAGAATTTAAAACAAGTTATCTAAGATGTTATGCCGTGCCAGGAAATACCATATTGATGATGCATTTCCAGCAGTCATTCATATACAGAGGAACTGCATGCTGAGGTACATGATAGCCAGCAATGAAGAAACTGTATTTATCCTTTTGGCTCCATTTCTGTCATATTAATATATTTACAGTTTTCTATAAAGAAAATCAAGTATAAGCCTACTGTAAAAGGTTCTTATCTGGATTGTTATTGTAGAACAGCAAGGTAATTTGTTTTAGAAAGACAAGCTGATACTGCCAACAAAAGCTTACTTGAATTATAATTCTCATTTAAGTTTTAATTGTTCTTCTTACAATAAAACACTGCTTAATTATACTCAAAATGCTCAGTTCCCAAATATAATGCTAAAAATCCTTGTATTATGTATGTTGTCATGTATGCATAAGATTAAGGTGAAGAAATAGTTTAACTGAACTCAAATTAATCTAGTCACTGGCAACAATATGACTCACTGCAATATTTTGAAGGCCATTTATCTAATGTTCGCCAGGATCCTGTGCTGTTCCACAGAAAAACTTCAATTTAAAATAAACCAATCAAACTGTGTGGCTGCGCAATTAAATATCACCATGGTAACAGGGATTAAGCACACAAGGTAAAGACCTGCTGACAGTGCAGAGATTATTTCAAGTTTCTTACTCTTTCAGCAGTAGCCAAATGAATTTACATTTTCTGTATCAAACACTGGGAGACATAAAATGAAAGAGATTGAGGTACTTGTGTGGCATCTTGGGACTTCAGAGAATATTTTCCTGACAGGGGAAGTAATTAGCTGGAATTACAAATAGGAACTCACCAGACAGATACGAATAAGCATTTGCTCATGGGATTTATTTAGCATTTCATAATTAAAACCTGGAGAGGCATATTATTTAGGATACAAATAGCATGGAGAAACTTTGACATAGTTTGAGAAATTGAGCCGATTAATAATGCCATTTTGCTTTTAATTTTTAAGTGAATTTAGGTTCACCTAGGAAAGATGGTTATTTTCAGCTCTGCTATAAAGTAACATTTCTAATGTGTGATATACATGTAAAGTTATAGTGCAGATAGACGTGCTGATATTCAGTGAAGCCATAGGATGATGCTTTAATCAATCCTAATGTATTTCTGCTTGTCTCTGGCTCTATTTCTAGCTTTTTTGTGTGTACTTATAAAAAATACTGGAGACGCAAATCTGGTGGCATGTGGATTTTTCATCTTTTAGTGGTGTGGTGTGGAGTTCGTTTGGTTTTCTTTTTTCAGATTGGCTTTTGATTCGGTTGTAGGAGAGCTATTCTGATCACAGTGTTATGGTCTCTTACTGTTGCATAAAGCTGAAATACCTGGTCTAAATTGGGAGAATGAATCCCTACCTTTTGTTCATCAGCAAGTGTTCAGTGTGATCGGGGGATGTTGTGGTCGCGGGCTCTTCTGTCCAAGAAATGCCCGCCGATGGTTTTGGACTGTCCTGATTTTTCCATGAGATTGGGTTTACGAGGACATCTTTTGTCACTCTTTTCTGTCAGCCTGTTAGAAGTGGAAGTGAGCTGCTTGCAATGTGCGAACATTGAAGATCTACAGCTGTTCATCCTGTATTAGGCAGGTGTAGGCTCCCTAGCGCCTCTGCTTCCTGAGTATTTGATCAATGTTTCGAACTCACAAGTGTTGAGATCGAGGTGAATGCTTGCCACCAGTGCTTACTGGTCTGAGGTTGGTCTTGGGATCATGCTGTTCTCATTCTTTGTGGTAGGATGGACTTTCCATCCTTGCAGAGCTGATCTGCTGCTTGGAAAATGTTTTAAGAGACGTGGTGGTAGATGGGCCCACAACTGCACCTTTTCTGTGAGAACCAGAACTTTCCAAACCCGTCAGAGTGCATTTTGGTGTCTGGTTTTGATTATGGGAGTCTATACAGTCTTTGACATCTTTGGTTCCCTACTCATTTCAAGCATAAGCTTAGGTCTCTGTGTGTAAACAGACAGGATTTTTAGCTCTGCTCTTATGAAAAGGCTTGCTTCAATTTTACTAGGTGTCTGACATCCAGTTTTGTCAGCTTTAAGTTAAAATGTCTTTCCTTGCACGTTGAGATGCAGTTTGTTTTTTCGTATCTTGGGATGAAAAGATTTGTTAAAGATTCGTGATAAATACTGCAGTTATATCCCAAAATCATTGCATCTGGCGAGTTCCTAAAGGAGGAGATGAATACTGAGTGCATTTTGTAGGAATGACCGTAGAAAGTATCTGCTTGTGGTGGCACTCTTTCGCTGTGCAAAAATGCCAAAGCCCTGTTAAAGTTAACTCCTGGCATAAGCATCCAGCAAATGTAGATGGAAATAGTAGTGAAATATTGATGAAACATAAGGTAAAATCAGAAAGTCAGGGATATACGGGAGAAGTTTCTTAAGAAACGGCTTATGTGATACAGGAGACAGTTTGTTAGGAGTGCTGTCCCTGGGCTTGATCAGGTGGGAACAGCAGAGGTTTACATGGAGTCTAAAGAGGTACTTCATGCTTCTCTTCCTGCTTATAATCCCTTTGGTACCGCGTTTTCTTTTTGCTGCAGTTTTCATTGTTTTTGTTTAATCCAGTTAGTGCCTTGAGCTGGACAACAGAGACTTGGCAAAAAGTCATGCTGATAAAAGGCATTTTGTTTTGGGCCACGAGGGGCTGATTCTGGCAGCTCATAGTAATGACATTTAGAGATTTTGTCGCATGATTCCTGTTGCCAGCATCCTATTAAAATGCAGTTCCATCATTTTAACCGTGTAGTAGGGAATGATGAGCTAATGGTCTACCTTTGAAAAGGAAACCATAAGATTAGCTCGGCATCAGTCTTGCTCACTGAAAAGTTGCAACTTTCCAGTTAAAACATATGAATAAAAAATAGGGGTTTCCATGCCTTCAGACATGGGCCAGGGTTGTGGGTAGGTCTTGGAAAGGACTTGGTTCCCCAGAGTGTCACGCTGTGACTAGCCAGAAGTTTCCAAAAGGCATTGAATGATGCCCGGTCAGAGGCATCCAAACATCAGTATCCTCAAACTCTTTTAAAAACAATCCTGCTAGTTTCCCCAACTAGAATTAATTAAAGCAAGTGCAAGCTAATGGGCAGATCATAGGACCAGCTGCTTTTGTGGCGTGAGCCTTCAGGAATACGGTTCCTGAAGGAGGAACCCTATCACCTGAACATAATGTGTAATAGCTGCACAGCTGCTTTTTCAGCCTTGCCTCTGTGACTTGCATAGGCAATGGAGCCTGTCGCCGAAAGCCTGGGCATCATTAGAGGAAGAGTGGCAGGGCAAGACTTTCTGTAGAGGTGCTCAGAGTGGGAAGCTTGGTTGGGTTGGCTTGTTCCTTTTCTATGAGTTGCACAAGCTTATACTCAGCTGGCATTTCCCTGACATCCTGAGGGAGAAAGGATGTCATGACTCCACATGCTCAGGATCTGGCAGCCTAAAACAAGTTAGCCACGTAGCGCTTAGCTTACTGTTACTCTTTTTTGATTTTGTGCTCGAATTTAAAGAATTGACCAGCTGAACCTCCCGACAAGTTTGCTCAAAAAAATCATGGGTTTGGTGGTTGGGGTTTTTTGTGTGGTTTCTTTGTTTTAATGCTGCAGGAGCACATGAAGTCTGCCACGTAAAACTGGGATCCTCACGTGGGTGATGGTTATATTTTAATTAGCAGATGCTAGAAAAACAGTGGCTTTATTCTCATTTTTGATTGCAGTGCTGGAATATGGTAAGATTAAGTGAATTTTCCAAGGAGGGATTTACTGCTACCCTCTCCTCCCCAAATCTGTGTCAAAACATAAGAATTGCCTGTGATTTTTATTTGTAACTGCCATTCAGTGACAAATTAAAAAGCTAAGCAATCCACGCGTTGCCAGGCTGTGTTGTGCCATATTTGAAAGTCATAATGATGTTTTCATGTAAATATTAATGATAGAAAAATTATTTTCTGTAGTCTTTGCCTAGATTTACATGGAACACAGCACAAATGCTTCTGCTACACGGAAGAGAAAACTAATATATGTTTGCACTGACCAACCTGTGTAATATTCCCTACTGAGTTTTTAAGTTACTTGGACTGCCTGCCATTCTCAGGCTATCATAAAGCTCAGCATGGACTGTCTGGAAATTTATTGGGCTTCTCGAGCAGGTTTTACAACTTGGGCTGATCGCTGCTGCAACAGCTAAGGTGCTGCTGGCATCTGGCTTGGTATATCTGTGCAAGACAGCAGGGGCAGGTGATCTAATGGCTGCATTATAGACAGGCTACCACTTTCAATAAATCTGAAAATTGTTGTTTTTTACTGGAGAACTAAGTGTGGATGTATATGAGACTAGGGGGGATTCTCAACGAAGAAACTCAGAGGGAGAGAAGAGACAGGCAGAGAAAGTCAAGAGTGTTTCATTCCTTATGAAAGTACAAGTTCCGAGACTCAGCATGGTGGTATAGAATTGTGTGAGTGTGACAGAGAGATACACAGATATATATATACATACACACACGCATATATATATCTCCTCCATTTGTACAATGATTCTTGCTGATAACAAGAAAAGAATTTTTGAAAGTATGTTACATTTTTAAAGAAGCCAAGGTTTATGTTCTAGTTTATAAAGTCTCAAATCTTACAGTGATGTGCATGCACCTGAAAACTGAGGTAAGAGAGGCATAATTAGCTGAATAACTACGTCAGTAAAGACGTTGCAAAAAAGCAACAAATGTGCAAGGGTTAAAAGGACTGACCAACATAGAAAGCATCTTGAAAAGCAGAAACTAGAGGGGTGAAGTGAGAACTGGACAAATTCAGCCTGAGATAGTTCTTACAAGAAAATGTTAAAACACCTTGAACACCTTGCAAGTGGCTCTTTATCCACATAAAAGAGGAATGGGGACCTCTGTGTAAAGAACATGTATGAATGCAGTAAAATTCCAAGATGTGATTGAGGATTAATAACAAAATCTTCCCAGTGACCTAGAAGTATGTGTTCAATATGACTGAGGAGAGGAGTCTTGATTTATCAGCTGAATTGCTGAGAGACATCCAAGGGTTGTCATTTGGGTATGCCACTGGCAAATGCCATTGTGGAGATACGGAAGTATGTTAGTTGTGGCTAGATGTGTTTCAGAGGGGGGATTCAAACTGTAACAAATGCAGAAAATGCTGTTAGGGTGATTCGGGGAGGGAAAAAATCATTATGTGAAGGGGAGACTAAAAGACATAGATTTGTCTAATCCAGCAAAACTAAGATCAAGAGGGAATAGACACCAGGAATAAATGAGAAATGTTTAAAATTAAAAATAATTTGTGGCAAAGAACTAAAGGGAAGCACGATTAGATAGCAAGGGAGAAGACCCTTAAAGATTAGAGGAAGAGGGTTCATTCCCAAGCTTTCAATCATAGCACTGGATTGAATAATCCAAAATGGGTTTACACTGACCATTGGTAAATATTTAAAGGTTATATGATATTGTTTATACAATACGGTGTAAAATAGCAAGGGGATGGAGATGGTGGCAAACCAGATCCTTTCCATTCCTATTTTCCTGTAAGTCAAATGGCGTTTTACTTGTTCCTTTAGCATGTAAATGATGAAATCTGAGCAACACGTTTGCAAACCAGACTTTAATCCACTGCATGCCCCTGGAACCTTTTGTAGATATTAATGAAATACATTTAATTATGTCTGTTAAACAGATTACTCAAGGCAATTTAGATTACTACATAAAAAGTGGAATAAAGATCAGTGTTTTCAGTAAGCGTATGGGTAATAAAAGTACTTAAATGGAATGATACTCAGGGAGATGATACGATTTGACCAGGCTTTTAGATAACTGTATAAATGCTCTTTCTGAAATGCTGTCACAGAATCATGAATTATAGCTCTATTTAAAAAAATGCTTTCATTGAAAGATAGGAGAGGAAATATTTTTCCTTAAGTGTTTATACATAGTATCAACAAAATGTTTTTATTTTTTTGGAAAACTAATGTTATCATCAATCTTATTAAAGTGAAAAACACTGAAGTGGGCTGCAAATACAAGGACAAGTTCAATGAATCAGCAATATTTCTTGCTGGCAGTTTTGAGTTTTATACTGTTGCCTGGTAATAACTGGGATGAGTTATTAATTTCATCAGGATATGTTGGCTGTCCTCTTCTGCCCACCTATATGAAAAAGTAATTGCTAGTATCTGATACCATTTGTTTGAAGTGCCATTTAGGGAATCCAGTTGCTTGTGAGAACTTCTGCATAACTATGGTAAATATATTAAAAGATATAAGGGCTGATGTGACATTTTTGTGTGAGTAGACTTTTACTGCCAGTAATATAAATGGTAGTGCTTTGGAAATGTGCTATTTTGACAGCTCTTCAGAGACTCAAAACCCAAAAATTTCAATTTATTTGGCATGCATATGGCACAAGTTGCCAAAACCTCCATAGTTCAGGTGTCCTGTGTAATAATAAAGTTCTTTCATCTAATGCTACACATTACCTTCACGCGGGTTGTTGATTTTGGATTTTGGTGGGTTTGCTTGTTTGTTTTAAAGACTGACTTTTATTTTCAGTGTTCAGTATCAATAACATACTTTTCTTGGCAGTTACAGACAACAGTTTCCTTAAAACAGGCCCATCAACAACTGGGGATTTTGCAGCGCAGGCCCTATGGTACCTACCACAACTACCCAAGGAAGAACTGCGCTTAGAGCACATTTCAAGGAAGCGTAGCTGTTAAGTAGTGTCAAACAAGTGTTGGTATTGGAGCAAGCCAACAGGCTACCTGTGGTCAGCATGTTCTGGTGTATATTTTACATGCTGCACCAGAGCTCCTTTCCAACTGAGCCCATGTCTTCTTCCCCTCCTTGTCCTAATGTATAGAATACTAATGCCTCTTCATGAGTTCTCAGACCTTTTCATTCTTATCCTGTATGTTTTATATGTTATTATTTCACTTAAAGCAGCACAACTGAAATAATGCTTGTCACATGGAGAAGATGCTTTAAGAGAGAGCACAAGTTGGTGGCCATCTAGTAGACCAAGGGGGATTCTTCCCATCCCGATGTGATAGCGCCAGGCTGCTGCAGTTCCCCGTCCCCAAGTCCAGCTCACGGGGAGGCTGAGCATGCAGTCCCCATGTACATGTGCACACCCTCTGTACAGACACCTCCAACCACCAGTGACGCTTACAGGCAACCAGTGCCTTTACTGCCACATCAACGCAAACTGTGCGCACGTGAACAAGACCAGCACAAATGGGCTTGATCCTGTTCTTATGCATCCGCAAATCAGGGTACTTGCTGTTGGGTCCTGCATACGCGTGGACACACAACCTCCCCATGTATGTGCAGAAATGGGTCTCTCCAGTAGCTGCTCCACACTTGTGGTCTTTCCCACAGCAGGCTCTTGGCCCTGCTCTCTCCCATGTTGCACTCCTGGTTACTTTTCCCTGTTGGTTCCACTTCTATGACATCTGCACCTAAATTTGGCATTTGTGAGACTGTCACCTAGACACCATTAGCCATACATCATAAGACCAATACAGTTCCCTCAGCACTCTTGACCTCGCGAGTTCAGTTCCACAAGGGTTGGCAGGCCTCGCCTCGACGTGGTCATCTTTCACGTGGCTCCCTCTTGCCTGCCCGTGAAACCCAGTCAACCCTCTCTCTAACTTTTGGCACTTCTCACTCTGCTATGTGTTATAGCCAGCTGTTTCTCTTGACGTGCCCAGTAGTTTTTCATGGTCAATTAGCTGAACCTCAATCTCTCTGCCCATTAAGAAAAGAAAATAAAAATGATCCACTATGAAAACTAAAGTTCCTGTGTTTACTGTGTAGTCCCAGGAGGCGTCAATTCTAAATTGTGTCAATAACCATCAAACTCTGGAGAAAAAAAAGGTAGCACAATCAATCTGTCATAAGTTAGAAGAAAGCTTTTGGTCTCCTTTTTTCAGTGAAGTTTTGGTTCAAATTTTAGAGTCTAAGTATTGTATTTGAATCCTTTCTAAAAGTACTTCAGGAAGTCTAATATTTTTATTTATATGTGCTTTCTCTCCAGCAAATGAGGATTGCTATCGAAGACAGATAATGTAGGTTTTTGAAAAGATACACTGCTTTATTCATGTTACAAAATCTAAGAAAAACTGGAATGAAATTACCAGGCTCTGCTTGGTCTCATTCCCTTTACAAGGTCTGCTGAATACCTGTCGTCTACAGACCCTTTTTAGCTATTTGTAACTTTACCACGTTTTCTATGACTGAGCTGAATTTTTTTTGTTCCCCTTGCTTTTCCGAGACCTAATTGGTATTTTGAAAAACATCATCCCTTTCCTGGAAAAACAGAAGCTGTTTTGCCAAAGGTCGTTACAAAGCTTGCTTCCCAGGCTTCAAGACAGATGTTCGAAAGATGACCCAAACATTGCCTTTCAGCCAGGGATGTCATTTCTGATGTTGCTGGGAAGTTCTCCCATGTTGAGAGACTTCTGAAAATTTTAGAAATTGCCATGCTGAGTAGAATGCAGAAACTGAATTCATTCAACATGTCCAAAAATTGCATGGCCAACAAGAAGTATGCCTGTAATTACTGCTAGGCATCGGAATGGAGAGCTGACGAGGAAGCTTAGGGAAGCGTAGGGCCAATACAATCTGAGGAGGAACTAGTGTGAATGGCAACACTTGGATTACCTGAGTACAAGAGAGTCATTAGGAGACAGGAGAGGAGGAGGATTAGATGGAGAAGGACTGATCTGACAAAGAGTCGGGATGTGTAAAGATGGAGGACAGAGGAAGTAACAAATGACATCTGTAATTTTTTTGTAATGCAGTGGCATTGACTCATGATCTGGTTATGACCTGTGATAGTCTCTGCTAGAGTTCTGCAGAATTTCTTTCCTAAATGTTGGTCTGGATGCTGTCTGGTTTTATTATAAATTCTTTGCTTATAAATTCTCTGTATTTATGTCTGTCAAATGGATAGGAGCATTGGGTCAGCAACATTAATGTTTTACCTTGCAACGTTAATATTTTACCTTGTCAAATGCCCAAAACACATAATGATGTGTTACAAGCAGATATATAGTCTACATTATTAAAACATTATGGGAGATCAGGATTGGCGTGAGGTGAGTTAAATATTGCAGTTCTTGGTAACTGAATCAAAATTTGTTGTATAAAATTATATTATTTAGTTGTCGTGAAATGTGACTGCTAGTAGTTAGTTCTAATGTATTCATTTCGTGCTGTGTTGCTACCTTTCACAGAGGTGTTATTAATATTTTAATTATGTATACCAGTGCCACTGGCAATATGAGGCCACAAGATGAATACAACAATACAACTCTCCTGCACAGACTACATTTGTGTTGTATGTTATTATAGACCTTTAATTATAATTGTAAAGTATCTGTTCTGGAATTTAGACATCAGTCATCATCATAACAAATAAGGAGCCAGATTCTCTGCCATAAATCAGCTTGGCTTCATTAATGTCAGCAGAGTCCCACTGATTTACACCAACAGAGGTGGCACGAAAGCACTTGTTATATTTTACTGCCTCTCCCATGAGTTGCGCTATTGCAGTGTTTCATGACTTCTAGAATAACAGTTGATTATTTATTTTTTTGCACCATCTTTTCCTGTCTCTGCTTTCATTGTTTTGTCAGCCACTTCAGCTTGAAAATATCCTTTCCTAGCGTAAGTGTAGAAAAGGGTTTGGTATTGTGATTTTTTTTTCCGTAGCTGTCGCTAAGGCATTTTAATTTTTACTTTTTAATCAGAGATATTAGTCAAAGTGTGTTTTGGGTTTTTGTGAATGGTAAGCTGGCTGCCTGTAGCCTTTTCGACTTAGTTCTGTGATCAACCACGCTTAAATGTTTATGGAGGTTAACGGATGTCCTGTCGGCCCCATAATAGAACCCAAATTGCAAATAATTGAGCACCTACTTTGCTTAATTAGGCCTGCTGAGTTCATTATGGGGACCTTGATGCACTTCTCTTAACTAAGTGTGTTATGGGGTCATTTTGCTGGATCGGGGTCTCAGTTGTGACTCAGGAAGAAAAAAGACCTGGTTAAAAAACGGGGATCTGCCTGCACTGCAGTCACAGCAATAGTTGCTGTGAATCCTGTGGTCAGCGAATCCCAGTCAGCCTTAAATGAGCTGGCTCGGGTACCAGCACAGATCTTGCTATGGCAGCACCAAGCTCCGGCTGATGTGAAGCCGGGCAGATTAAACCTGTGCTGTGCTCTGCTCTGCAATGCAGCAGCCGGGCTTCCCACGGCAGGCGAGCACGCTGGCTGAAAATGGTATAGGTTTCAGGCTTCTTACAGCTCACTACTCAGAGCTTCACTTTTAGAGGTGGTTGTCCTTAATGATGGACTCCAATTTTTAGCCTGACCTATCTTCTGATGGAAATACTCTCTAGGGATGTAGTAGTCTTTTTCTGCATGGGAGAGTCTCATAGATTTTGTTACAGTTAACAGGCTCCATGAGAAGTTGCAGCTATATTCTGCGAATAATTGTTTTTTCAGCTTGGTTGCTATTTTGGATGAAATAAAAGATAATGTGTGTGTTACTGTTTCACGGAATTTCATGGAATTTTTCAGAGTTGGAAGGGACCTCTAGAGATCATCTAGTCCAACTCCCCTGCTAAAGCAGGATTGCCTAGAGCACATGACTCAGGACTGCATCCAGGCGGGTCTTGAAAGTCTCCAGAGAAGGGGACTCCACAACCTCCCTGGGCAGCCTGTTCCAGTGCTCTGTCACCCTCACTGTTTCTTCTCTTCCTGCTTGTTCCCTGACGGGAACAAAAAGTACTCCAAAATTCATGTTCTTCTACACAAAGTAGCCCGTTCAGAGCTAAATTCACAAAACTGTCTGAAGTTGGGAAACTGTGTTTGCTTTTCAAAGTGATTGGTGCCTTTGTGTTGGCCAGTTTTGTCCTTTGCCTGGTGAGGTAAGCCCATGATTCCTGTTCCCAGTGAAAGATCACCCAGCACTGGGCTTTGCTGGTAGTGGTGGCACTGTTTCACATTGTATAAACATGAATGAAATGCTCACCAAAGCAGAGGTGGGACCAAGTGTGACACTTGTCAGATGAGTCATTTGGCCTTGCTTCAGCTTGCCTGTGGTTGATGAGACAACTGATGGACTTTACAGTGCAGCCTTATGCTAAGCAGGTAACAGTCAGTCTTCCTCCAGTACCGTGGGATCTTGTTTGGTGCCCAGATGCTGGGAAGCTAAGGAAAAAGCCATTTTTTTTCCAGTCCCTGAGACGACTTCACCTGGGCAGGGGTGAGTCCAGTCTGAGACCCAGGTACCTTTCTCCTCTGGTGATCTTGAGTTTTTAGCTCCTCACCTGTTGATCCTCAGGACAACACTTTACCAAGATCAAAATCTGTACCAAAACCCACAGCAGATGAAGTGGGACTGGCTCATTGCTTTCCAGGACTTTGGGTTTATGGGGGAACTGAGGGACTGCATCTCAGCCGTCCTCTCTTTTGTACTCTCCTATGGGGAGTATTAGGAGGCAGAGAGCAGCTGCGTCATTTTTTATAGATGCTGATAAATCAAGAAAAATCAGTGTTGTTCACATGTGACAAATGCAAAAATGCAGTAAGATCGGTTCTGTCCTCTAGAGAAACCTTATTTGCTACAGAATAAGCATTTGCTCTTCAATATATTTATTTGAAAATTCTTTCTGGAAACTAGATAGTTATTTTTCCATTCAGTGAAGTAGAACAAAACCCCACCTTTTAGATTGAAGGCAAGAGAGGAGTGTGAAATGACTAAAACAAAGTTATAGAAATAAACTACCTTGCAGCAGACCATAGTTTATTAAAATAAACCTTCTACTGAATTGCATTAAAATATCTTGTTTTTAATTTCTCATGCAAAATTGCTTATAATTCAGTGATTTGTTCCACTTATACCTCTAAAACATTTTTTCAGAATTAATGTTGTATAAGTCTTTTTTACCCCAAACACTTTATTATTTCTTCATTTTCCACATTTTATAAGATTTTTTTAAAGTAACCGCTAATTTTGCATGTGTGCTATAAAGCCTTAAAGATGGCAGTTCAGAACTTGTAAAACTGTGAAATGTTTAGCGTTTATCTGAAGAAAAGAAGCACTCATCCCTAGACATCTGAAGAATCTTGACCTGGGGTCAAGCATATTTTAATCAAGATAAACATGAATAATAGTAATAGTAGTTATTATTTTTTCTTGTTCTGGGTCCAAGGGTATATAGCTAGTGGCTAAACAGCTTACACACACTATTACTTTTTGTTGCCAGCATCGTGGCTTTCCTGAGAGGATACAGTGTTTGGGAAATGCAGTAATATATCCTATATCTGATTTATGTTTTTGTGTGTGTATATATATATATATTTTTACATATATTTGTATATATACAGAAAGCGTGGCATTTGTTTGAGGAAGTTGACTATAAAACTAACTTATTACAAAACCTTGTTTGGCCTATAAATGAACAGCAGCACTTTGCTCATCCGCTGTCTCGTATTTAATCTGTATTACGTGGCTTGTTCCATTCTGTTCCATTTATTTTATAAAAGTACTTTGGGCTGTGTTATTTGGTATATACAGAGTAATGCAAGCTGTTTTAAAAGTGTGTATCTAAGGGTAGAGATTAAAACTTTATTAGATACTATAATCCTTTGCATTTGCAGTAAGGCTGTATTGAGAAATAAGGAGTAGATTTTTTTTGTTTAACCTCAGTACTTTTATTACCCAACACCTGCGAGCAGACACATGAAAACTCTGTTTTCATTATAGATTGCTCAAAGGCATTTTACAGAACAGCAGAGAGTATTCTTTATCTGCTTGTTCCCCTGTTTAGCATATACGTGGTAAAGCCTTGTAGGAAAAAGTAATCAATCAGATTTATAAATTAGTCACTTTTTAATTTGGTATGCAACAGATTTTTGCAATATAAGCTTTGGGTTTTGCCAAGGAAAATAATTATTTCTTTACAATGCTCATGTGTGCATCTAGGTAAGACCATAAGTACAACTTTGCTGCTCAGACCAGAAGTCTGTCCAGCCCATCTGCTCGCACCTGACGCTGGCCAGTGGCCAGCAGTAGATGCTTAGGGAAAGAGTCAAAGAAAACTTGGCTGGCCAACCTGGTAATAAAAGCTTTAACGTAGAAAAGATGGGGGAGATTCCTCAACAATCGAAGTGGTGGACATGGCAGGCATACCAGGGGCCTGGGGTGATGGGAGCAGAAAGGCCCTGGCAGTCTACAGCACTGAATCAACAACAGGGCTGAAGTGGAGTCAGCTGAAGTGTAGGCATGTAAAAAAGAAAGTGCCTGTGGGACAGCCCTTTCATGGAAAGCTCTCATGCCCTGAACTGGGCTCAAGTGACTCTCTAAAAATGCCCCCCCACTAATTCCCTCAGCATGGGAAACAAACAGGAGGAATGTGTGTGTATGTGTGTGCAGTTAGAGGGCTATAACCTGACTGGTGTCACGGAGATATGTTGGGATAGCTCACATAACTGCAGTGCTGCAGGCGAGGAAGGGGACTTGTCCTTCATGTGAAACAGCAGCTGGGAAGAAAGGAGCTCGGCTGTGGGGGTGGGGGTGTGCGCCAGCTTAGAGCTTGTGAGTCAGGATTGCTAGGTAAACCAACATTGGTGATGCTGTAGTGAGTGTCTGCTGTAGGCCACCTCATCAGGAAGAAGTAGATGACCTTCAGACAACCAGAGGTAGCCTCACATTCACATGCACTGGTCCTCATGGGGGATGTGAAACACCTTGATACCTGCTGGTGTGCAACATGAAGTAACAGTTTTGTGGCACAGGTGATCAGGGAGTGAACAAGAGGACATGCTTTGCTGGTTGTCATACTTACAAAGAAAGAAAGGCCAGTTAGGGATGTGAAGGTCAGGAAGAGCCTTGACTGCAGGGACCGTGAGATGGTGGAGCTCGGGAGCCTGAAGGGAGGGAGCTGGGCAAGAAATGGCATCACAGCCTTAGACTTCAGGTAAGCAGGCTTTGGCCTGTTTAGGGATTTGCTTGGAAGAATCGGATGCTATCCCATGGCCCTGGAGAGAACAGCAGTCCAAGAAAGCTGGTTGATCTTCAAGGATCACCTTCTCCAAGCTCTGATTTGATTCATCCCAACAAGTAGGCAGCCTGCATGGAGGTGAATAAGGAGCTCTGGACTAAACTCAGACATAAAAAAGGAATATACAAGAGCTGGAAGCAGGGACAGGTGATCCAGAAAGGGTAAGAGACACTATCCAATTGTGCAGGGTTGGGCCAGGAAAGCCAAAGTCCACCTGGAGTTGAATCTGGCTAGGGATTGGAAGGGCAACAAGAAGTGTTTTTTGAAAGTGCACCAGCAGTAAAAGAAAGACTAAGGAAAATGTGGGCCCACTACTAAATGCTACAGGGCCACTGCTGACAGAGGACACGGGAAGGACCGAGGTACTCAATGTCTTCTTCGGCACAGTCTTTTCTAGTAAGGATGGCCTTTAGGAATCCCAGGCCCCTGAGACCAGTGGGAAAGTCTGGAGCAAAGGTGCTAAGTGGGGGATGATCAGGTTAGGCAACGCTTAAACTTGGATGTAAATACGTCCATGGGGCCTGATAGTTTGCACCCATGCGTGCTGAGGGAACTGGCTTATGTCATTGTGAGGCCATTTGGTTGTCTTTGGAAGATCATGGGAACTGGGGAAGGTTCCTGACAGTAAGAGGAAAACAAATGTCACTCCTGTCTTCCAGAAGGGCAAGGAGGAGAATCTGGGGAACTACAGGCTGGTCAGCCTCACCTTGATCCTAGGGAAAGGTGATGGAGCAACTAATCCTGGAAATCATTCCCACAGACAAAGGACAAGAAGGTGATCCAGAATAGTCAGCATGGATTTATGGAGGGGAAATCATGCTTAACCAACCTGACAGCCATCTACAATGATGTGACTGGCTTGATGAGTGGAGAGCAGCGGATGTTGTTTACTTTGACTTTAGTGAGGCTTTTGACAATCTCTTGTAACATCCTTATAGACAAGCAGATGAAGTAAGGGTTAGATAAGTGAGGAGGATGGAAAAATGGCCGATACCGAGTCCAGTATTGTATAACATCCGCATTAATGACCTGGAGGGTGAGGCAGGGTGCACTCTCAGCAAGTTTGCAGAAGATAAAAAAACCTGGGAGGAGTAGTTGATACACTAGTTGGGTGTCATAGAGGGACCTTGACAGACTGGAGAAATGGGCAGACGGGAACCTCCTGAAGTTCAAGAGGCAGAAAATGCAAGGTCCTGGATGTGGACAACCCTATGCACCGGTACAGGCTGGGGGCTGACCAACTGGAAAGCTGCTTGGCAGAAGAGGACCCAGGGATCCTGCTGAACACCAAGATGACAATAAGGCAGGAAGGTGCTCTCATGTCAAAGGCCAACAGCATCTGGGGCTGCATTATGACCAATATTGCCAGCAGGTCAAGGGAGGTGATTCTTCCTCTCTGCTCAGCACTGGTGAGGCCACATCGAGAACAATGGGTCTGGTTCAGGGCTCCCCAGTACAAGAGAGACATGGACGTACTGGAGTGAGTCCAGTGCAGGACCACAAAGATGATTAAGAGACTGATGTATGAGGAGAGGCTGAGAGAGCTGTGACTCTTCAGCCTGGAGAAGAGAAGGCTAATGGGGATCTTATCAATAGGTATAAATACCTGATGGGAGGCAATGAAGAAGAGGAACCCAGGCAGGGAAAGAGGAAATGGGCACAAATTAAAGCACATAGAATTCCATCCAAACACAAGAAAAAACTTATTTTCTGTGAAGGTGATCAAACACTGGAACAGGTTGCCTAGAGAGGTTGGGAAATCTTCACCCTCAGAGGTATTCAGAACCCAGCTGGACACTGTCCTGGACAACCTGCTACAGGTTACCCGGCTTGAGAAGGAGGTTGGACGGGATGATCTTAAAAAGTCCTTTGCAGCTTCAATTACTCTGCGATTCTGTAACTTCTCTGATACATTTTCCCATCTTCCAGCAGCCTGTTAGTGTGAGGCTTCCTGTGCAGAAGTTGTATCTAAAGGATGTGTTTGCATTTTGACCAGAAATTGGTTGGCTGTTGTTAAGTGTATTTAAAGGGTCTTGTTTATAGATCTTTCTACACATGATACTTCTACTGATGTTGCATGTAGAATGAGACACAGGATGATGGTAGACTTAATGCCCCAAAACTTCTGTTACTGAAGCTTTCATTGCTCTTATCAATTAATTTGCACTACAGCTACCACAGACTTTGTCAAGAAGATCCTATTGTTGTAGACAATGTTGAGTTGGAAGCCCATGTAAATTAAGCAGTACTGCATGATGTTTCCAGGGACAAGAACTTGACGGCGCCTTACAGACAAATTGTTAGAATGGTCCTTGGTGTGCTTTTGCATGTGCCACTTAACACGTTCCCAAATAAATCCTGGCCATAGGCTGGGATTTGGCATGGGCTGTGGTCTCTCCCCACAAGGTTTTTTGGACACAGCACCTTCTGTTGTGGACATTAAGAGAATAACTACAGTGAGAACTACAGCGCAGTAATAATGTTGGCACAGGCTGTTCTGTGCTGCTTGCTCTCCGTGCCAGCAAACAGCCTCTGGCATAATTAATTTATTAGTATTGCCATAGTGACAGAAATGTTCTCAGGCCAATATTGCTTGCATATTATTTGGAAATACATAACAGGGAGGTGGGGGATACTGGGAGTCTTTTAGTCCATTTCCAGAAAAAGACTGGTTATCTGTTGAGAAATACCTGGGCAATGAAAAATGTGTAAGTACTTGGAGAACACTTCTGTCTTAGTTAAGCTCCATTTTCAGTTTTCACTATATGTGAATATCCATTTTTGTCAGTAATCCAGCTGGCTGAAGCTATTTTTTGCCAAAGGAGAGTTTCTGTTTCCTAGAGAATCCATGTTAAAGAAATTATTTCCTTTCAAGGCCTGATAACGGATACTTTAAACACATGCTGTGTAAACTTGAAAAGTTGCACTATATTGTCGTTGGATCTTACAAAGTGTGTCGTGTGTAATGTTATTACTGAACTGCTTTTGAGGCTTTGCACTGGTTAAAAATTGCATGGCAGCCCACAGCCACTGTGGCCATCCACAAAGGTGGTGCCTGTCAATACCTACTTTGGTGTCATACCTCCTGACAGGGGTAGGTATACTTAAAGGAGAGATTTATCATCTGAATGGCAGAGAGAGACAGTGAGTGGTTTGTTCTCAAGCTTGATTTATGTGCCATTGTATCTTGCTTGGCACCTTATTGTTGTAATGAATTATTCCTTTAAAGCTGCTTAGAAGACCTTAGAAATTCCTTTAAGACACACGGGCATGTGTGGGCTCTGTATTTAGTCTCACAATTAGTTAGTTATACCATATGTCTGTTAAACATGAGCAAATCTGCAGGACTCTTCTGTGGAAATTAACCCTTGTCATTGAGGCAGAAAATGCCTTCTGGTTACTTATCAATTGTATTAAAGAGGGGATCCAAAATATGGCTGTCTGCTTTTGATTGTTGTGAGCAAGGTTGTGGCATTTTGCACTTTTGGTATGTGAAAGTAACCAAATCATTTGTAGCACCACAGGTTGCAAAGCAAAGGGGTGTAGAAGCTTCATCCATCCAGAAGCTTCAAAGGGAAGCTTCATTTGCTTTCCGTATATGATTTATCATGATCTGTAGCTGACTTACTGAACAGAGCAGCCAAGCAATACTTTCCAGCTGATACGTTCCGATATTTATGGTTGAATTTAATCTGATCTAAGATAAGGCAGGATAAGCCTATATCCAGTATATTATCTGGTATCCAGTACATTAAAAACAGTGAGTCAGAAAAAGCCCTCCCTGAGAAACAGTGAATAAATTTGTGCTGGTAGTGTTTTTCTAACTGTGATGGGTTTAGAAATAGAAGTCAGGCAGAGGTAGTGTCTTTTACTGGGGCGACAGAGGTAGTTTGGAAAAAACAAAACAAAACCAAAAACATGCTTTTGGACAACAGGATTTTCTGGTTAAAAGCTTGCCTGTTTTTCCAGCTTCATAAACTGCTCTAATAACTTGTTATTAGGCAAACTGGTACTCAAAGGATTTTTTGTGTGCCTAGAAGCTTATCTTTTTTCATTTGCTGCTGTTCTTACAAAAGATACCATTCCTGCCTAAATAAATAGGTACAATATAGCCTTGCTGTGAAGCAGCGTGCGTTCCAGTATACCTGCAGCTTGGTTAGAGGGTGATGAATTTGTTACAGGCAATGTCATTCTTTATAGAGCATCCATAAAGAGATTTGTTCGTAAGGATCTGAGCACTCCCCAGAAGCGCATTAGGCGATGGCTGTTGGACTTTGGGTCTGTCTTCCTATGTACTGGCTCAGGGGACAGGAGCGCACTGGGGAGTGTGCTGCTGGGGTTGCCACTGATGCAGATGAGCTTTGTTCCTTGAGCTGGCTGGACTGGGAACCCATTTCATCATTCAGATGAAGACAAAAATCATTTTAGAGGTTTCCACCAGTTGAAGACAGAGGTGAGTCGGAAGCTGCTTGTCTTGCATCTTCTCCTCGGTGGATGTGCTTCACCACGACTTGAGGACCTAGTTCCCAGTCACTGAGATCTCAGCGCTAATTTGAAAAGACTCTGAGAGCTTGCTGCTAGATCCAAGGACATCAAACACTTGCCATACCAGCCTTACTGCTCAGGCTTGGAGGACACCATTCACTGTGGGATCAAACTCTACATGCAGCACCCAGGCCTTCAAACCGATGATGGCAGCCCTCAGGGGAGCCGTCTACCTCGTCGTCTCCTGGCCAGCTGGATTTAAACACTGGCATGGTGCTCTGAACTCATCAGCATGAGTTCATTCTGTCCTGCAGGACCACTGCAATACAGTCTGTCTGATGACGGTGTAATTGAGAAATGTCACAGCAGGTGACAATGAGAGCAGCACGTTGGATCGTCATTTGCTGTTTATGGCCTGTGTGGACACCACGAAATAAGTCTTCTCTATATTCTTCTAAGACTGTACATAATTTGGGATGGAGGTAATTTTCTTTCCTGAGATCAGATCATTTGTTTGTGATATCACTTTTTTTGGCACAGAAACATGTACCTCAACACTTAGCTCTTACTTGTATCAAAGTTGAGCTTTCAGAGTCTGGTCCAAAATTAGGAAGGACAAAACGCTGTATGAAACCTTGTTGTTTTCCAGTCCAAGCATGGAGTGTACTTACACAAGATAATTAGTATGCAAAAAAAATCTTTTTTTTGCATATAATAAAACCTTTTGTTTTTTCTTTTTTTAAAATATAGAGTTCTATGGAATGGAGGACAGCACTTTACCGTATTTAGTAAATATTGCTCGTGTTGTTTTGTGCACAATCCACCAGCATCATCCATATGACAATAATTATACAAAATAAGCTTTATTAACTATTTCACATTTATATGATGGGTCTCCTTGCTTTAGTAGACTCATTTGCTTTGAAGTTGCTTCTGATCAATCATTAGCTATTCCCATATCTATGCCTACTAAAGAATTCTGGTTTTATGTTTTAAAGGACATGTCTTTCTGGCCCAAACCCCAGCCATTTTATTTCTTTAGTTTCACAGTTTTTATAGTACAGTCTGTCATCTAATTTAATATTTATCAGTAGTAATAACTGACTGCCAGGGTATTTTCAACATTAATTCCGGGTGTCTGTGCACTGGATAGTCCTGCATTCAGAATTACTAAGCAGACCAGGCAGGCAGACACTTTGGCTGTAACTTGTTTGCTCATTTATATACAGAAGAATGGAGATGAATAGCTAATTTTGCTGCAGAGAGTTGTCTGCTCTGAATCCCAAATGCTCCCATGTTTTCTAACTCCAAGAGCCTGATCAAACCACTGTGGCAGCTGTCCACGGGTAAAAGGGATTCATTGTTCCAAACTTCCTTTTCTTTCTCCCCACCACCCCAACTTTCAGTAAAAGAGAATCTTGAACCATGATTTGGAAAGCAAATTAAATACTTCCAGCATGGCTGACTTAAATTTCTTCAAAGGATTACACTGGAAGCGTAGCCTTGCCTGAAGAACCAGAAAGGAAAGCTCATGCAACAGCAAAGGAAGGCAAGCACCAGCAGAGAACCTGGAGGGGCAGATTTTCCTGACCGGATTATGACGCGGTGTTTCTCTCTAAGGGATTGATTTGACCCTAACAGCATGTAAAACGCAGGTTTATGCCCAGCTGTTCAATACGGAAGCTGCATTGCTGCCTCAATTTAACAAAAGCTGTGCAAAATGGGAATGAGAACCCAGTCTTCTCATTGCCCTTAGTTGCAGCTATGAGGAGATCTAAGAGGGAGAGACAGGTTTTATTCTTGCAGAAAGCGTTCGGTTTGTGCTCATGTTTTATTTCATCTGGCAACAAGTACGCAGCTTTAGGATTGGATTAGTGACAGCTTTTCCTCCAAGGATCTGGGCTCTACTGTAGAAGATTTCCCAAGCAGCCATGAGAAAAGAGGATGCCGGTGGCTGTACACTGGAATCTGTACACAGGGGCAGTACCTGGGCTTGAGTGTGCTGGAGTTATTAGATCCCTTTAAAGTTAGAAGTTATTTTGGTCTTGTTACAGTGAGTTTACAGTGTCTCACCTGTATTTTAGTGGGAAATGTCCTTTCAGTGTGACCAGAAGTACAGGGAATGCAGGTTGATCGAGCACACTGAAGACAGCAGCGTTTGATGGATAGTGAGATAATAACCATTTCCAAGGCCTCCCGATGTTTCTCTGCTTCCCACAAACACCGCCTTTGTCTTGCCTGGGCTGAGTTTCACTCAGGTGTTACTATAAGTCAGGCTGCAGTGGACTCAGAAAGGAATTAAACGTTGATTGATGTTTCCACTAAGCTGTAAGAAAGCATCCTGGTAGGAGAAGAAAAAGTTATTTTTTTGTCACTCTCTGGGAGGAGGCTGGAAGAAGGTTATGGAAGTTATGGAGATTTCTAGACAGTTTTCCTTGTAATCTTTCCTGTTCTGAGAGTCTGTAATGTCACGGGTATAACGTGGAGTGTTCCCAGGAGTCCAGAAGTTTGTGCATTTCCTCTTGGCAGTAGAGGCACTTTTCCCATGCTACACACAATTAAAAGGAGTCGAGGGGTTTGCTGATGAGTGGCTTCTCCTCTGATTTCACCTCTACCAACTCTCCTTTCCTTCCCATTCCTCCTTCTGTTGCATGGTTTGATTGTTAAAAAAGTCACCCCAGACTTGGTGTGCTCATATTCCTTGGGGTTTTTTTCCTCTCCCATCATTCTTCAAAGATTGTATATATGGCCTATGGTTTGCTTGGTGCTTGGGTTTTGGAAAACTATAACGGTCAGACATAATGTCCTCTGAATTGCTGATGCTTTAATGGATCTTATTTTTTCCAAACCAGAGAATAACTTGTAAACCATGTTTTACAAGGCTATCGGTCTGATTGAAAATGTTAAAACTTTTCCAGCATCAGTTCCGTATGTTTACAGAGATTTTGATAAAACAGTGAGTAGGTTACTTATCCATCACTGGAGAAGACTTGTTGTTTTCTCTTGACAGATGTTTTAATTAGTTTTAGGAAACGGTAGAGTGAGCTTTGCCTTTTTTAGTTCCAGTTGTTTTAAACCAATTGTAAGAATGTATGACTCCTGTTTCAAAACGGGACTTGGAGAGTAATTTTATTTCCGGATGTGATAGATGTTTTCTCTCCTGCCCCCAAATGTGAATTGTATAGGTTTTGAAGTTAAACTGCTTGTCAGAACTGAGTAAAACTTCCCTAATTAATCTGAGTTCTTGATTTCTGGAATAATAACAATTTGATTTGCATATTTTGTTAAATAAAAATGCTATATGATTAAATGATGAAAATTGGTTCCATTTATAGACTAGAGTATATGTGATCTAAAAATACAAAGGTTGGTTATCTGAGTAAGTAAAGACGTGAAGGAGTGTTTTTCTTTTGAGGAATACGTGCTTCCTACATATGCTGACCTCTTAGTCTATTAAAAAAAGGGTCTACTAAATGTCCAACAAATTATTTCCTACTTTCACTTTGTAGGCTGTGACATGACGAAGAAGTGCCTGGTTTCTGGAGATGTCAGCAAAGATATTATATGTGTGTGTCTGTGTATGTACATTTGTGGTGTTTCATGTACCAAAGGTGACGGAGGCGATGACCACTGTGAAGTCGGTGTGGTTTGGTGGGAAGGTGTTGGCTAGCAGGAGCTGCGGGGGGATGGCAGAGCACAGGGACACATCCCCAGAGTTAGGGCTCAGGGTAGCACGGAGGCATTAAGACCTCCAGCTGGTGGCTGAACTCTGAAAATAGGGGATGTCGTTCTGGGCTGGGGTCAGCGTTGCCCTGGAGCTCCTGGTCGTACAGATGCTCTAGCGGAAGGGTCCATCAGAGGCGGCAGGCTTAGAGCAGATCTTCTGGCCATGCATGATTTAAAGTGCTGCTTGGAAATACTGGGGGCTGGATTCCCGTTTCAGCCAAAGTGCGTTAGACTGCTCTGACATTGCCTTATATGCCACGTAAATTAAAATACAGGCCTCCAGTCCCTCTGGAGCAGCAGACCTAAGACATCAGGTTTGGCTCAGCTTTTCATTCCTTGGTGCAAATGCTCTTTACTTTTATAGCAGACATTTAAACCCAAAGTTCAGTATGCTTTGTGTGGACACTAACATGAGGCCACAGTATATACGGTAAAATGTCGAGGGTTTAACTGATATAATTGTGCAGAGGTTTCCCTCTTTTGCTCTGCCATGCAGTTTAAATTCTGCCCTATGTTTTAAAGGCCACTATGGTTCAGTGATGTTATGTGAAAATTAAAGTGCTTTGGGCCAGGAAGTGTGATCTAACTATAAAACATTATTATAGAATATCCTGCTTAATTGAGACATAGTAAATTGGGGACTTCTTCACTGGAACGTTTCCTACAAAATTGATTTATCCTGATGGTAGAGACTGCAGCTTAATGGGGGATACTATTGGCCTAAATTTAGCTACTGCTATGTAGTCAGAGCATGTCACGAATGATGTTTTAACAAGTGTGTATTTCAGCACTCTGTTATTTTCTGTTCTATTTTGGTTTTGAGGGTTTTTTTTTTTTTAAAAAAAAAAAAAAACAAACAAACAAAAAAACCAAAGAAAAAAAAACAAAAAACAAAAAAAAGCCTTGCTGAATATAATATGGCCACCCAGTAGTGCTCCTTTCTTTAACCCTGAACCCCGGAGCAGCCTGAGCCTGAAGGTGATCGGCACTTACAAGGTAAACCTATTTACATTCACTGCCAATGGTTCAAATCTATCCTCGTTCTTAAGTTTAAGAAGATAAGAAATGAACATATTTCAGAACATTAGGGCTCATTTTCAATTTTGAGCTGTTCTGGGAATCCGAACAGTGTGTGTACAGCAAGAGCAACTACTACAGTAGGCTGAAAATATGTGAAGGAGCAGTGACCAAGATTTGGTTTTAATTGTACTTGCCTGTCTGAAAGTCTGAGCCTCTAAAGTCTTCGTTTCAGTACTGTATTTAAAGTTAGAAATGCACCAGTGTTGTTTTTCATAAAACAAAAATCATTATTAAAAGATACTTTTTGTACATTTTCAGTTCTGAAACTTTGAAGGCCTTTAATTATGTTTTTTATGAGATTGGGCTTTGCAAAGTTTATCGTCTTTAAGATTTCAGAAGAGAGTGCTATGTTTGTGGCTTAACCAAAAAGACAAACCATCTGTAGCATTGTTCTAAACTGTGACATAACAATCGTCATAGTTCAGAATTAACTGAAAACTATAAGTCTGATAGAAGTTAATGATAAATATAGAAGTTTACAATAAATTCTCCCTGATACGCGGGAGGGGCAGCTCTTCTAGACCGCTGGAGCTGTTGCAGGTGTCAGTAACCGTGGCCGCGGTTGTGCTCTGTATGTATGCTCCTGTCAGATCTGATGGGGCTGGTTGTGACAATAACTCTCTCTCTTTCGATGCCCTCCATGGAGATTAAAGGGAAAAGTGAGCTCTCAAGACCTCGCAGAATTGCTATTGCAGAATTGTTATTTTCATAAATGTCTCAAAGATGTTAATTGGAGTTCAAAGGTGAAGCTTGTAGAACTTAATCATCTATCACTAGAATTAATTTTTAGAAAGTTCGGACATTAAGCATGTTTATGCCACTTAACTGTCTCACATTCTCTGTTAAGAGTTTATTACATGTATAAAGACAGCATTTTTTGTACGATTGTGACAATTATAATGCGATGATAATTAAACTTGAGTTTTACGTGCTCTTTTTAAAATGCAAAAAGGCTGTATTAAAATCTTCATATTTCTGCCTCATCAAAATTAAATGCCTATTTAGGAACCTTGTAAAGCTCTACTGTATTATTTACAATAGGAAAAAGAGAAATACAGTATGTGCTGCATATGTTGCAGAAGAAATTTCATTCCTTAATTCAGTCATTTTGTTACATATTTCTCAAAATGGTAAATTTGTCTTAAAAAATATTTGTGGTAGGTGAAGAATAGTAGAAGAGCAACATGCAGTATTAAAAGAAAAAATATCTCCAAATAGCTTTCTTCTCTGGTTTTATCATTTTGTTCTGCTGATGAGACACTGGTCTGTGACTGTTGCTATGTAGACAAGAGTTACCCAGCTCGCTCTGCCTATTCATTTCTTGTTTTATTTCGGAAGTCGCAAAGGTTTGTTTTTCTCAGTGTCTTAAACTTCACAGGAGCTTCACCTAAAATTATGATTCCTGTTAGAAACTCCTGAAGCGAACAAAAAGTTTGGCTGTGTTGGCAGATTACATAATAAACTTTTATATTAAGCCGCATCAATAATCTTGTATATATTTGGTAGATTAGTAATGTTTCTAAAGTTGGGTTAGACATTGGCTAATTATTAACGGGCTCAATAAATTCCTGTGTTTTGCATGTAGGACTCTGTGATCAGTATTTGTTATTGTGTTGTACTGGCTCAGCCACTGCTGTGGGACAAAGCATCCCAGCTTCACCTGGGCATACACCCTTCTCCTTTTCGAGTGCCTAACATAACATTTTCTTTCGCTTTCTTGCACTTTGAAATCAGAGTGTTTCACTAAAACCCATGACCTTCATTCCATGGTGTCTGAACTCCCTTTCTGGCACATTTTGTTTGCCTGCCTTGTTAAGAGCCTCCCCTGTCTGTTTACAGTGAATTGGGACTTCTCGAGATGAACAGGGAGATTTGATGTGCTGATCAGCCTGGCTGCAACTTCCATTATCATTTTCTTTTTATTTTATTTTATTTTTTTTTTCAAGGTTACTGTAAATGACACTTGTGTTTGACTTTTTTCTTTACCTGTAAGTAGAGGGTGTCTGTCTGAATACGCTTCCCTAGAGCAGCTATCAACCCAGTTTAACCCCAAGGACTCTGTTTTGAAATGTCGAATACTGCCTTTTAGCTCCTTTACCTTTTGAGGAAGCTTGCTGGCAGTTAGAAATGCAAGGAGGTAATGTTCTTGTACATCATTACGATGCATACTGTCTTTAATAATATTTATATAAATACCGTCAAACATAACGGATTTGTAGTAGAGCATTTTTTTTTGTATATAGGTAAGTGGAAATTACCCACAGGCTTTAGCAAAAGCCTTTTGGATGTAATGAAGCTGAAATATGATCACCAGCACCTCTAATTTTGAGGTATATAAAATACCCTGTGGTTACTGGAAGTGCTCTCACTTAGAAAGGTTAGCAACTTACTTTGAAATGAAATAGTAGGCCCAGAAAAATCATTCAGCCGTGTTGTGCTAAAGTAGAGTGAATAATCATTGGAAAAAAAAAAAAAAAAGATCAAACATACCTGATTTTTTTTTCTTCTTTCTATATCCCAAGTTTAATTTTCGCATGACAGCTCTATCTGTCAGCCTCACCTCCCATCAGTGCAATCTGTCATTCTGGATTATTTCAATTAAGTTCTTTCTCATTTTGCATTTGCTGAGGAGTCGTAATGGCATGCTCCCAAATCAGCAGTCAAGAAGAGTAATCCTCTCTGTTTGCGTGTTGTTAAAAGAAAGGGGAAAGAAAGAGATGGTTTCTCTTTTCCCCTCTCTCCTGCAAGCCTTCTCCAGAGTCATTACAGAATTATAATGTTTGCTTTGAAGACTGACGGTGAAGGCTCACTTACAGAACACGAAGGGTTGATTTTAGGGCTTTTATGAGTTATTATGAAAACCTTTTAAAGTCATTCTGTACACCGTGGTTGCTTGTAGATGGGTTTCACTTTATGTAAACGCACTTCTGTTGGCTGGCCGGAGAAGGAAAAGCTTTTCCTCGCACTCATTGCTTCAGTGCAGCAGTTGTACCTCTTTGTAAAAGCACAGCACCTTTCTAGGCTTCCCTGTGCTTAAGTCTCCAGGGAAGAGAATTGATGCCCGACATGGGAAACTGGAGACAGCTTATTGTACTGACGTACAGCTTGCTTCTCCATGTGCCCCTGAACCCGGAGAAACTCACATTTCTAATTGAGTTTTTAACTGGGTTCCTGCCCTTTGCTGAAGTCAGTTCTCCAACCTGCTTCCGAGTGCTGACAGCTGTACCCACCAGAATGATATAGTAGTTTATATCCCTGAAACTTTAAATATGTGATTGTGGATAAACTAGGCAACTGCAGTTACTGAGTACCCACTTTGTATATGCTAACCTGTATGCTGCTGCTTCCACCTGATTGCTGCTTTCAGCTGATGTTTAGTTTTCACCTGAGAAAAGCTCTGTTTTGCTGAAGGGATGATAGGTGAAACGCGGGGTTGATGAAGGGCTGGCTTTGGTTCAGGAGCCCTCCAATGCAAACTGTGGAAAGGAAGGAAATCAGTAAATAATTCAGAGCCCTTTGGGGACCTGCGCATCCATTCGATTGCTGAAGGAATGAGGAAGATTAAGTTCAAAAGAAACAAATGTGGCTTAGTTCTCTTGTAAGTGCTTATCGCCATATGCTCATAACTGTACTGAGCTACCAGGAGTTAGGCAGATACAGAGATGCTGAAGCAGGGGCCTTAGTATTTCAGCTAGTTTGTTCATGCTAAACCCAGCTGCACCAAGGGGGTTACAATGGGCATGTTAAATCTGGATTCTGCCGTCTTACCATGTTATCAGGGTACCCACACTCAGCGTTTACAGAGAATGACACATGCCTCCAGCATTGCACCAGACCAGATTTTTTTTAGTCAGGAGCTTTCCTTATCTAATCAGCACCTCAGAAGTTATTGCCATGTGTTTCTCCTCCCCCTTTCTTTTTTTTTTTTTTTAAACATTTCATTTGGACAAATCGTTGATGTTGAGTTGGAGATGGCACCTCCTTTTCCTCGCTGGATGAGAAACACTGGTGGCCCTCAGCCTAGATCCCTGCTGTTTGCTGCAGAGCTCGGCCAGGCAGGAGCCGACAGGTCGCTGTTGGTGGGGTTAGCATGAAACCTCTCTAAAGCAGGATAAATAGGAATTGTTCGTTCTGTTTCCCAGAGGACCTTTTGGGCCCAAATGAATTTATTGCGTACTTGCAGTTTAGTAATCTTCTTTTTTTCCCTTGCCATGTCTTTAGTTGCAACAGTGTTTATTGATGTGTGTATAGAAGGTAACGAAAAGCTACATTTCAATTCATCTTTAAAGCCCCCAATGTAGTTCACCATTCTAAATGGAGCTGCTCAGATCACATAAAGAAAAATGCCTTTTGTGGGGAAAAAGACAAGGTGTACTTCAGATCCTACCCCAGTAAATGTGAGAAATTCCTGCTTTGGAGGAGAGCTAGTAATTCTGATTTCTAACAAAAACAACTCACGTGATTTCCTTCTTGAAGGACCTGGGCCAGGCAGGTGGCCGAACACCCTGCCTCCCTGAGCTGTACCACCAGCCTGTGCTGCACATGTGAGAGCCAACTTGCTGAAAGGCTCCTTCCAGGAAGGAAATGGCAGTGACTTGGTGGGATCCTAAATCTCTATTCCAGGAAAAGGCAAGGCCCAGTTGGTGGTGTGTTTGGGACCCTTGGAGTAACCTGCTGATGTTCGTCCCAGCGTTTTCTGCTGCCTTGCTCCCTCCGATGGTGAGGTTGCCCTGTGCCCATGCAGCCCCAGCACAGGGTTTGCCCTGGAATCGCATGTGGGAGGCAGTTGGCTCTTCATTCACAGTCTAGTACATATGAATAATTTGTGAGCTTCCTTTAGTTATGAAAACCTGCTCAAGCCAGTGAGTTGGCCACTGAATCTTCTTCCACATACAGGCTTCCAAACCCGGGAGCATCTCCGCTGAAGCCAGCGTCATCCTGGTGGGAAAAGGTTGCCAGGAAAAAATACTGGATGCAGAAATGCCATTCAGAACAGTGTGTAGCAGCATAATTGCACATTAAGGGGCGGCGGGGGGGGAGCTGTCAGCACGCATTGTGTGCCATATGTGTACGGGTGCAGTTAAGACATAGTCATCGTCAGTGCACCAGTGTTGGCTGTGCGCTTCAGGCAGTAAGGAAGGCAGAGGCTGGCATCACGCTCTGCTTACGCAGGAGGCAATTCCAGCATTCAGGTGGCCGGTGTTGCTGGGAGCTCGTATTTTCTTCCTTTGGGAGAGATTCTCCTTTGAGATTTTATTTCGAACGTAGTCAAGCCTTGAAAACCAAATTATTTTTTTTCCCTTTTATTGTCCTGTAACTTATCTTGTGATATTCATAGCTCCTCTCTGCGGGGTCCCTTCATGTCTTTCCTTCCCTTCCTCTGTGGCCCTTTCTTTGCCATGGCCAATTTTCAACGACGTGCTTCTATGCAATTGCTGCTATTTGGCTGGTGTCTGAAAAGCCCCATCTCAATACAGCAGGCAGGAAACTCAATGTTCATCATACACAGAGCTCCAAAAATGCTTGTGGCCATCCTGAGAGAAAGAAAATAAAAAGGAAACCTCTCTGGCAATATATAGATACAAAATTCAAACCAAACCACTGCGAGTCTGTAGCTGGTACTTGAGGCTTATTTCCACGGGATCTTTGTAGGATTCAAGTCTAGAAAGAAGAAATTGGTTCTGTTTTACCTCAAACCAGGACAGTTTTCTTCACAATATATAGCATTTGTACACAATATATGCAGATTGCAGAAGCGTTCACATATTACGCATGTAATATTCTCAATACGAGGGTACTAATTGTCATTGTATAGTACACTTCCGGCGTATTTCTCCCCGTGCCTGCCTGAAGCTGAGCATAAATCTTTTTATTCCTCTAAATTTGTATTCATGTCAGTTTTATTCACTGTGATTTTGCTTCATTTTTTCTTGCTTTAGATTGCACATCATGCCCGGCAGTGGAGGAAGAGTGGATTTTCAAATTTTTTACGTGTCAGATTTCCCTGCATCCAATTTTATCAAAAAGCTGTCACCAACTTCTTCTGAAACCAGCAAACCTTTTTCTTTCTAATTACATTTTTACCATATGTTCATCCAGATGGCATATGCCAAACATTTTCTAGGGTGCTATAAAATGACCTGACTTTAGCGGATTTAACTGCTGAAGAAGCTTATGAAAAAAATAGAATTGACACCGGGGCAGAAAAATAGTCCTAGAAAGAAAGAAAAAAAAAAAATCTGATAAATCTTCCCAGCTATATTTTGTGCCTGTGATACTGAATTCTCAACATACACACCTGCATGAAAATAGTGAAAATGTAGAGAATATTTTATGGAAGTGTTAAAAGTTGCCTCCTTTTTGAACAGCTGAAAATAAAACTTTTCTGTGTTGAATATGTCTAAAAAGAACTCTGGAGCTGTGAGCGATTCTCTGGTTTGCTGCAAAATGGAGCAAAAAAGAGTTTGTCAAGCAACCAGATTCTCTGTAAAAGCAGCAATTTTACTTCGCAATGTAATGACTCTTTGGGCACTTTTTTTTGTGAAATGTCATTTCCAAGTAGAAAACAGAGACGGTTGATGCATGATTTTGACACTTGTGTCCTAGTTCTTAATAATTCTTGTGGGATTTCTTGGAGAAAATAAATTAACTTGAGGTATACTGAGAGGTGCCAGGAACTTGAGGAGAGAAGGAAGGAAGGAAGATTATTTTTCATATTTAGCTACTAGTTAAGATAAATAAATGAAGGGCAGTTTTTCGTCTTTTGGAGAGTTTGCATGTTTGTTCTCACCTATGACAGTTTCCTTTTAACTGTCATCGTTTTTTTGGTAGTCTTTCCAGATTATCAAGAGGAAAAGTATAAAATACCCTCATGTTGTTACCGATTTCCATATGGCTTCTCGAGTCTCAAGCCATTTTACTTAGAGGTAATTCCTGAAGATAGGTGATAAAGTAAGAATCAAATCTACTTTCTTTTGCTGCTGCAGTAGCTTCTACCACTTCCAGTTGCAAAGGAAATTTTGAGCGCACAACCCGAGACTCAATAGAGTATCAACCAATGTGTAGTTTCAGGGCAGGATGGGCAGAATCTCCTGGTTTCAGAGGTTCAGATGGACAATTGTAAATGAAGGTTTGTTTGGTGTCCTCAACTTGCATGGGTCTTTTTGAAAACCACAGCTGCAATCAACAAAGCAGATCCTCCGCCTTCTCAGAGTTAATGAGACAGGATTTTAACAGTGCTCAACAATTTGAAGTGGTTTTGTTATTTCTGAATTAAACCTTTCATAAAAAGTCCTTATCTCCATCCTCCTCGCCCACTTTCACTCATCAGCCCATGAGTGGTTTGACATTTCCACAGGCTCTTCTCTGTCATTGACCAGGATTACACCTGCTGTGTCTCAAGTCAAAACAGAGTCTATTTTGTAGTTAAATCAATCTGTATACCAGAGACATTGTGACTATTTAAAAGCTAAGGATTAAAACCCTCAAAACTGAGAATTGGTGTTAACCTTTGAAGTAAATGAAACAAGCTGTAATAGGGAAACACAAAATGAAACACCAAAAATGCGGCCTGTCTCCACACTGTCATGATATGATGCAACAGCCATTTGATTATGGTTACGTTTTTTATAGTGTTTGTGGGCGTGCAGCTGCATTAAACTCACCTTGAGGTGTCACCTTTTCTGCTCTTTTTTTGGCTGTCATAACAGAATGGAGCTAAATTTGTTCGGGTGCCTTTGTTACATATTTCCAAAATAATGCTTATCATAACCAGGGTCGCTGGATTCATGCCGTAGTTTTCAGTTTCTTAGGAGAGTTGGACTCGTAAGCGTTTTCCTGTGGAAATGCAAACTCCTGCATACCAAATTTGAGCCTGCTGAGGACAGGCTTTTCTTAGCTGCCATAGACAAACCTCTCAGAATTAGCCCACTAATCCCTAACTGTCAGGGAATGACACGTCAAAATCCAAAGGCTGAAAAAGCATTGTGCTCGGATACTTTGCTTTTAATTACTAATATGCATTATTAAATCAAGCTCTCCTTTTAATTACAGTCTTTGTTTAGATATTCCTTGGGTTATTCAGCATGTAGTTTGAATGAGGAAAATACTAAGAAGGTTTCCATAGGAAGTATTACCAAGTTAATCATTATGAAGCTAATGATCTGAAGATTCAAAGTGCCAGCTTCAAGCCATACCTCCGAGTTTCCCGAGCATGAATTCAGGCATGCACTTGTTACATCTGGCTCCCCATAACGTCCTGGGCAGCTGAATTGTGTTTGCACGTGCTGGCTGCCTTGTCGCAGCTGGTTACTGTTCCCCGAGTCACTCTTCTTTCCTAGTTTTCTTCCTCCTTCACTCGCTGCAGGCCCCTTTGGGGATGAGTGCGCACAGCAATCTTATGCCACCCTGCCATGCCTCCATTCTGCTCCGTGTGTCGGTGCATGCACACTCAGATGCCTTCTCTTTCGTTCGCCCTGTTGCCCTCTTACCACAGAGAGCTTTTGAGCACGAGTACTTGGAATTACACTTCCATGATTCTCCATAGCTGGTGGTTTACCTCTTGGAAGAGGCTGGTATATAAAAATCTCCATTGAAGAAATTCTCTAACAATTACTCTCCTTAATAATGGCATCTTTCTCACGCTGTTCACGATAAGAGTACATCAGAGAAGACAGCCTTTTGTAAAGCAGAGACTCATCTCAGTCATTGAAAATAGTAGGAAATAAGTATCTCTTTTTGAAAAGGTGATCCAAGGGCAGCTTGTGTTTGTGAGTCTGGAAAGAACAGCTCATACTTAAAATCCTAGCCTTTTTCCTTTTCTTCCATTTTTCCTTCTGAAAAATAAATATTTAGGTATAATCTAGGCACAGTACCATCTAAACACATTTTTTACTATGTTTGAAGCAAATTGGAAGTTGGCAGTGTTGGAGTTATTCTTATGTTTCACTGTTTTAAGTGATGCTCTGTGTAAGATTCCCCAAGGTGGCTGTTTTGAGTCCAAGTTTATTAGATTCTGGTTTAGAACTCTTAGCATAGTTATTCTTCAGGAGTCAATATTTTCCATGAGATGGAGATCAAAGATCTCCAATTAATGCAAAAATTCAAATTAGTGTTGAACTATGGTACTACAACTGGCATCTCAATAATGGACTAGCCACAGGAGGAAGCCGCTTTGTCAACGTACATCACACGAAGCTTTGAGTATTCATCTAATCTCTTCTGGGATCATATTCATATATCTTGCTGCTCTCTTGAAATACGCTTCCAACGTACTGAATGATACAAGAATATCTGATGCAGCAAGCTGTGGAAGCGTGAGATGCTGAGTCTTTTTAGTTGATGTAGTTGAAGGTGGATAGCCTTAAAAATCAATAAAACCTGCTGCGCCACTCAGAATCATGATGGACTGTTCCTCGCTGATCCTCTGGCTTAGACTTTGAATAAGTGATGCTGTGCTGCTGCAGATTCCCAGCACAAGCCCCTGCAATGGCTGGAGCGAGGCATCCACGAGCAGAGCTGCTCATTTGAGCATATCTCTATGTCTGCTCTTGGAATCTGTTATCATCTGAAGTGTAGCTGTTAGTGGGGTTTTTCAGGGGTTGTTTTGTGGTGGTTTTTTTCTTCCTGATTTAGTTTTCAAGGCAGACTACACAAGTACTTGAAGAGAGAGGATGTACAATGGCAGGAAAGTAGTTCTCAAAGGCTCGAGCGGTATTTTCAAGTTGCTTGTAAATACGGCATTTCCTCCTTGGAGATCGCGTCAGCTTGTAGTGCCCCAATTACAAAAATGGAAACAGCTATTAGGAAGAAATGATTAAATAGAATGTTTTAACTTTGTGGGAAGTTTGGTAAGGCTGTCACCTAAGCGAGGTGACAAATGCAGAGTTTTGTATTCTCTACCAAAGCAAAGTTCACCAGTTGAAATAGACAGTTTATGGAATACTGGTGACAACTCAGAAAGTATCCTATTTAAAAGACAAAATGTTTGGATACCTAGAAGCTCAAATTATAATAGGCATTGATGGGGAGAAACGGGGCTGGGAGGTCTTGAAAATAGATTTCATAAAGAGCCTGCATAAAACTCTCTGGATTTTCTAACAGTTCTTTTGACTAAACATACTAGAAAAATATCTAAAATTAATTTAAAAATACTGGAGGAACAGGAGTAGTATGAAGTGTTAGATGTGGTGCCATACCTAGTGAAAGAAAATATATTTTCTTTGCTGACTTCACCTGATGTAGATACTAGGAGAGCACAGAGATATTCTCTTTCTCTCTCCTATTTGTACAAGGAAGTAGCTTCTGCTACCTGTGATGCATTAAAAGCCTGCATGTTGCTCTTAGGCAGACTGAATCTAGTGATAGGAATAGAGAGTTTCTTTGAAGAAAAGCCCTAGAAAAACCCAGTCACAGGAATAAACTCCCGCTGAGAGTTTACTGAGATTTTGCTGCTTTTCTGTGTATCAGTAATAGAAGCCGACCATGGAGAGAATAGAAATTGATGTCATGCCCAAGGTGTATGTGTTGGGGAAGGATCAGAGAAGTTTTTGCATGTCATTGATGCTGAAAAGAGATCTCCAAATGATGCCTTTCTCCTTACGCACCACCTGTCTGGAGTTCTTCCAGGAACTGTATTTGAAGGTGGAAAAGGGACCGGAGGTGAAAGCAACAATTCTGGTCGTGTGGGATGTCCCCTAACTCTCGTGTTATAACATGGGATATGTAAGATTATCAAGGATATGGGAAAATGACTTGGTTTTTGTATTGTTAATTATTTATGAGGAGACCGCCTTTCAAACTGATGATACTACCAACTGCTGTAGGGATATCTGCCTCTCTGATGTCCTTTGCGGCGTTCTTAGTTTGGGCACTGGGCCGTTACTTTTCTCTGCGCAGGAGCCTGTGCCCTCCCTGCAGACGGGGCTGGGACTTGGCTCCATTTGTCTACTGCATTTATCCACCGACAGCTGGAATTAGTTCAGCACCTGCAGGTTTACAGTCTCTTGAAGATAAAAAAAAGAGTTAACTCTTGGCCAGGCAGCTTTAAACAAATACTATCTGAGCTCTGTCAAGACTGCAGTAACCTGATGCCATGAGCTGTAGTCTGTCTTTATGCTACGCTGACCTGGTGTTGCTTGTCTGCAATGGTGACTAGGTTTCCTGAAGCACATGAGTTCAGTTAATGGCATTTGGAAGGGTATGACACTGGAGTGGTCTGTTTGTCTAATCGGCACTGGGAATTGGTAGCTGTGACTCAGCGGAGAGCTCCAGGCATTAGGTGGGAAACACAAAGGATGTTCCAGTTCAGTCTGCGTACAGCATCAGTCACATTTCAGTGCTTATTAATGTTAATTTAGAAGTCTCTATGCTTTTAAACCATGACCTCTTTCATGGATATGTGGTGTTGGATAGCTTTCATCCTTTTGATTTTCTGCTTGAAAAATCAAGATCTTTCCCTCCAGCTGTGAGAATTTTTTCTTCTAGGTACAATAAGTAAGCTTCATCGTAACACTGTAGCTGAACGTAAAGTATTTTAGTAATTGCTGATAAATATATTTTCTTAATTTCTTTTTTTTTCTTTTTTTTTTTGCCCTGCAACAGTTTGGAGGGACTTGGGAGAATTTACCCGAGTAGTAAATATAGAGCTGTTACCTGTGCCTTAGGTGGTCTGAGGGGACACAGCTCGGTAACTTGCTTAATATTTTAGAAAACCAAATTTAAATGTGTGTCCTCTCTTCTTGCAAAAGGTTGGCAGACTCTTAATTGTTACGTTTTACATTATGAGTAGGTCACTCTATTATTTTTCCCTTCCAAAAAATGAAGGATGAAAAATTCAAGCACGGATGACAAAGACGAGCAAGAATGGCAATGTTGGGTTATTTTTCTGTCATATATGGGGTATGATTAAATGTGTGCTGTCAAAGAGAGACCTCTTTGTAGGTTGATACTATTGATTAGTATTTGAAACCTGCGAGCAGCATTATTACTTTATGTATAAGAAAATCTAATAGAAAATTATTAAGTTGATGTTTTAGTTCCTATAGTGAGAACGCTTCAGGTATTCATCTCATATCGTTGCAGAAATTGTTTGGCTCAAGTAGGTACCACAAAATCATGTTTTAATGATTTTTTTCCTTTTTCCATCTTTTATTTTTTTTCACAGTCACATGACACAATCAGCCACATTTGAAGACCCTCGAATAGACAGCTGCCAAATAACCCCTCCAGCCCCTCGGAAAGTGGAAATGAGGAGGGATCCTGTGCTAGGATTTGGGTTTGTGGCTGGTAGTGAAAAGCCAGTTGTTGTACGCTCAGTAACACCAGGTATGTTTTCCCCACCTGACCCCAGAAGCAAACTTGGACTTAATCTCTGAGATGAACTAGAGTTACAAATTTGAGTACTGTTAAAATATTCAGGCAGACAAAGTAATTGCAAGGAGTAGGTAGGATTTTAAGCCAGTAGTTTCCCTCCTTGCACTCACTTTTGAACGTTATGTAAATGCATTAGCAAAAAGCCAGTTTTAGGTTATTGCTCTGAGCCATTAGTATTGTTTGCCTGAAAAAAGTTGACCCACTTCATTCAAGGAAAGAAGGTCTCCTCCCTGTTATGTTTATATTGGTTTGATGTCACCTTCATTGCCATTGAATCAGTGTTTTCAAAAGTTGCGAAATTAAAACTTGCATATTTTTCATTCTTTTTATCATCAGCTTCCCAAGGAGAACTAGGTTTCTAACTACAATACTTGGTTCTAGCTATAATATTTGGTTTTGAAAAAGAGGATGTTATTTCTGGCCTTTTTTTTTTTTTTTTTTTTAATGGATACTTCTGTTTAACTATGTGCAAAAAGCCAGGTCAAAATAGATGCCTAAACGTCTTACCTGAAGTGAAAATTAATGAGTTTTGTGGTATTTTTGAACTTGTGGGGGACCAGACCTGAGACTAATCAGTCTCCTGAATAGCGGGCTCCTATTCCCTATGCTTAAAAGTTCACTTGTTACGTAAAATTGCCTTGGAGCCAAGGGCAGAGATTTGACTTTGCTCTTGTTCAATATGTTCTCCAGAACCCCCGCAGAGAGCAGAGGAGAGGCAAAATCGACTTTATGAAGTTCTGATCTCATTTACCCACGTGTGTGCATTGATTATATTTGTATTTCTTTCAGATGAAGCGAGCAGCGTAACTAGTATTTGAACTAGATCCAGACAGTTCTTTTCTCCCAAGTTAGCGTTATTAATGTAGTTTTATGTTGAAAATGTTTGGAAAAGATGTTTACTATATTCTGCTCCAAGTGAATAGGAGGAAAGATGAGCTCAGGACAACGTTCTCATACATGGATTTATATCCATTTATGCTGGAAGTGAAGTTTTCAACCAAAACAGACGAAAGGAACGGCATTAGCTCAATTATTAAATGAATTGGTTTTGATAATGTAACATTTTCTTTTAAGACTTTATCTTCAAACTGGTAATATTATTGCGGTTTTTATGTATCGTCATTGCAGAGTTTGAATACAGAAGACCAGAGAGGATATATCTTTTCACTAGCAGTTGCAATGTCACACCCTCTTCTGGGCATGTAATCACGCTGAGAAGCAAAGTATTATGTGCATTTTATAAAGCATAAACTCAATATGAATGTCAGCAGTGTCAGAATCCAAAGCACTGAGTAGACACTGATAGTCTACTCAGACCAATGCTAGATATCTGTGTTGAACTGAAAGTGGCAATGCTTTTGGATGTATGTAAAACTTGTGTTCACCAAGTGGTAGGAATCCAGAAGAAAAGAGACTCAGAGGCTGGAAGTATAGAAAAGTACTGTTTCAGATTGAAGGAAATGGTTCATTTTGCCCAGAGCAGAAAAGTCAGAGGAGAGATCTGTGAAATGACTTTCAAATGTGTAAGTGATGTTTCATAGGAAAGAGGAATAAGATGTTCTCCTGTGTTACTTTCCCTGGGACAGGAAACAATGCATTGCAAAAAGCAACATCTGGTGTAGATACCAGGGAAAAAGACTTCCTGATCTTAACAGTAGTTAAATAGGATCATTTATTTACAGGAAAAGGAGTCATCCTCAGGGCGGTCTTACAAGGATATCAGAAAAACATTGATCAGGGATGAGTAAGGTATGGTTGATCACACCTTAAAGGCTGAATTAGGCCACCTCTTATGGGTCCTTTTGGCCGTCCAGAAAATTAAGGCCTTATTTTCAGGCGGCTGAATGTGGGCTTGGAAATTAACTTGAAGAACTTCAGTAGATGCTGCTAAGCCACTGGCTTTCGAAATTTTCCTGGTGAGGAAGTACTGGTAATGTCAGAAATAGCGTTAAACATGCCGTTAGTTGAAGAAAAAGACACTTATAGTATGTGAACAACAGAGTGTGTCTGTGCATTTACGATGGTCTGCTAACCTGTGCTTTTTTTTCCCATCTGTCTCCAGGCGGCCCCTCTGAAGGAAAGCTTATACCAGGGGATCAGATCATAATGATTAATGATGAGCCAGTCAGCACTGCTCCAAGGGAGAGAGTCATCGACCTTGTCAGGTAGTTGATGTCCTGTCATTTAAGCTATGAACCCAGTGGCTTATTGCCTGCACAGTCATTTGATAATACAGCAAGTCTTGCCTTCTTGTGACTAAGAAAAGAGAAAATAATGTTACTTTAGTCATAATGAAGAACAGTGAAGTATTTTTGTATTGAAATGAAGTGTCTTCTTAAATGTCCTATGAGTAGCTGAAAAAATATAAGATATTGAAACAGCTCCAAAATACTCAGGTATCAAAAGAGGAATAGTGTTCTCCTGTTACTTATTTTTGGTATGGGTTGTTGAAAGAATAATTCCTGGAGCAAGGCAGCTCCCGTCACTGTTGCTCTATTGCATTTTTTTTACATGAAGAAAATTGAGTCAGGTCCGTCTTATGTGAAGAGGAAAGAAAAAGCGGTGGGGTGATTTTTGAGACCAAGTGGGAATACTTTGGGAAGCTCAAAGAACGTTTGGGTGGATTGCAGGCAGGTAGTTTGTGTGAAAAGAGCAGTCAGAGCTGTGTAGATAGGAGTCAGAAAACAAGACAAAAAAGTGACCGTGGAGAGTGCAGGAAAGGAGAAATGTCAGTATTTGTAATGAGCTGTAGAAAGAAAGGACAGGGACTGACAAATGCTCAGGATGTAGAAAAAAATGTGGTGTTGTTCACATAATAACTTTTGCATTTTGTGTAACAAGAAATGTTAGTGCATTGCATAGAAAAATGACTTGTAATTAAAAAATTAAATATAAACCTGATTGTTTTAAATTCCAGTAGCCTGGTCACTGGGCACCAGGGTTTTTTTCTGTATTTTCCTTCTCATTGGTGTAAATTCTGAATTGGTGGGTCTAGTCAGTTCCTGGGAGATACTCAGGTTTTAACTGTGCAAGTACCTCTTCTCAGAACTGGTAGCTGCCAGTGTTGTCAGTGTTACCCATGTTATTTTGAAATGTCACATTTGCTTCCAGAAATTTGGGCAGCAGGTGCCATGGTAGTTGTACTCCTCTTGCAGATCACAATTTGAGCAAATAATTGCTCATTTGCTGGGGATTCAGCTGTGAAGCAAACTTCTAAAGGAGATACGGAAATGGCATAAAGATGCTAGCAACACTGATGCCTTTATCTGTGTTAGGTGTGTTTAGACAAAATACAATACATTTTCAGATTTAAAGAAGTGTTAACCTGCAAGTTAACTAACAGAACCACAGCACATTAGGAAGAGACTTTGACACTCTCGGGTTTTGTGACAGAGACACCGTGAACTGCAGGAATTGTCCTGTTCCTAATAAATTTCTGTCCTATACTCTGGATTGACCATCAGCATAAGCCGCACAAATGGGTTTTAAACTCATTTTTGATGTCTTTGTCTCTTCATAAGGCGACAAAGCAGTCCTCGTTCTTTCCCTGATTCTTTGATATGCAAGTAATCAGAATTAGGATCTCTATCTCATTTCTCTGCTGCCAGCAGTATGAAGTAATAACAACAAGGAAAATAGATTGATTAGGCCTGAGACAAACTTAGTTTATTGTGTGGCTGATTCTCTGTCTGCCTTCAAATGAGAAACTGAATAAGAATGTCACCCTTCCCAATTACGTTGACTCCATAGGTAGTGTCTTAAATTAAGTGTTGTTGCATTCCAGGGGAAGCTTTTGGTGACGCTTTTCCTACACGGTAATTCTACCTCTACTCTGAAAATCTATCTGCAATTGAGATTTTGACAGAGACTCATTCTTTGATGAGCCTCAGAGTGAAATGTATTGGGGTTGTATATTACAGCTTTTGAAATGAAGAGCTTTCTTTTCATGCCAGTGGGGACACCTGGAAGGATTAGATGCTGCCACTGAACAGTCCTGACACCACAGCAGAAGCAGTTCTTTACAACAAGGAAATAATGAATCCCTTCTGTATAATAGAAGGTTTTCATATGGGTTAGAGAAGTCTGCAACTTTGAAAATGCTTGCTTTCAGTTTTCTATGTGCATGGAAACAATTTGAAATCTTGTTTTCCAGCTGGTAGCAGTGTATCTGTGGTCAGCAATTAGTATGTTTTAGATGCGTAGGTTAGGTAATGGGCATAATCACAAAAATCACAGAAGAACTGAGATAGCGTTTCTGGAGGTCATCCAGCCTACCCTCTTGCTCAAAGTGAGCTAGTGTCAAAGTTAGATGTGGCTGCTCAGCACTTGTCAAGTCAAGTTTTTAATGTCTCCAAAGATGGAGATTTCACAACCACACTGCACAGATGTTCTATGTTTCAGTTATTAACCAGTGGCTTTTCAAAGATAGAGAACAGCTTTTACAAGACATGAGCCAACTCCCTCAGAAGCCTTAGATGCATCCCATCTAGGCCCATGGACTTGTGAGTGTCCCTCTTGCCTAAACAATCCCTAATTCAGTCTTTGTCTACCTCCGTTCCCTAAGTTCTGCCACTAAGCTCAGGCACCAGGGTGACAGACCTTGCCACTGAAGACGAAAGCCAAGAAAGCATTGAGTACCTCAGCCTTTTCAGTGTCTTTTGTCTGGTTGCCCACCCCGTTTAGCAGCAAGCTCATGTTTCCCTTAGCTTTCGCTGCTGATGTAGCTGTAGAGGCCCTTCTTGTTACCCTTCACATGCTGTACCAGTTTTGGTGCCAGCTGAGCTTTGCAAACTCAGTTCCTGCCTGGCCAGGTAGAGCCTCTCTGTTTCTCCTGGGTATCCTCTCTCCATTTCCATCTCTGAATGACTTCCATTTTGCACCGGATCTTGGTCAGGTGTTCCCTGTGGAGACACACCGGTATCCTGCTGTTCCTGCCCGCTTCCTTGCAGATTGGAGTAGATCATTCTGCAACTTGGAGGAGGCTCTCCATGAAGATCACCCAGCTCTAATAGGCGCTGGCCTTTCAGAGCTGCATCCCACAGGACCCTGCCCACCAGTGTCCTGGACAAGTTGAAGTCTCCGCTTGAGATTGGACTCCTCTTCCTCCTTTCCCTCAGGATCTTACACTGTACCATCTTGTGGTCACTGCAGCACATCAATGAAAAACTGATATTCCAACACCGTATTTTTTTCTGTGATTGCATGGTCTCTTGCTGATTAGGTATAACAAGGTGTATTTTATATTCATGATGTGAAATTCTGTGGCTATTTTTATGCAGCTTTCCCTCAAAGTTTTTTGAAAAGTCAAGAAATAATTTGTCTTTATAATTGCAGAGTGTAGAAAAAATTAATCTCCTTGAAAAATAGAGACATAAAGATCATAGTATGCCAAACAGAAAAATCCTAAACTGCATGAGAAAAAAATAGGCATATTTCATAACCAGATGAGCATCATGCTTTAACAAGCTTAGCAAGACTCAAAACTTCCAAGGAAAAGTATACACAAATGCTAGATGTTAAGTGAACCTTGAATGGTAAACAGAGTTTTTAGTGTAATGCAATATTTAATTGTATTCCAAGAAAACATTGTCAGGACGTTTACTTACAAAAAGGGTTATACTTTTGAAGGAAAATAAAACGGAAAAGATAATTTCTGCTATGGTCTATCTTAAATCAAAAAAATAAAAAAGGTTTCAGAATGTCCACCAAGAAAAGTATCTGAAAAATGTCAATTACATCTTTTTTAATTAGGAAAAAGCATGTGTCAATTTTCCACAAAATAAGCTAGAGCATTTTTTTTCCAGATCATTTGTTTTTCTTCAGCCCTTTTCCTATCAGCTCCAAATTCATTGTGTACTTTTTACTCCTACAGGATTAGAAATTGTTAGACTGATCTTTTAAGAAAGTCCCTCTTGTGTAATGGTTTTACTATAGGAAAATGCAAGAAGATAAAGGGAGCACATAATACAAAAATTTTCACATTGTCTCTATTGCATTTTAACATTTTAATTATGTGTGTGCTTTCTAAACATTCATTATGAAAATAAGCTTCCTTAAGTAGAAAACTGTATTAAAGCCACCTCTGCTGACTCCAGGGGGTACTGAGCAGGAACCTGGTGAACGATTTTGGTTTATTTTTTAAGAATTGAAGGATGCTGTTGTATCCTAGGAGGTCTCAGGTCTGGAGATTATTGAGGATATTCATTATAAATACCCCCTGTAGGTTATTCTCATCCATCTAATTCTTTTGGATCTGCTTTACTGGCAATATTTAATTAGTGTTCAAGTTGTCCTTTGAAAGCCAAGGTTGCAGAAATACGTCTGTTTGCAGACAAAACACATAAGGACTCGTTATTTCTGGGTAACGTTCAATGGCTTTTCCACCATATTATGTTCTTCTGAGCTATTTTCAAGCACAAACCCAGAAGTCATGTTTATGGTTCCCCTTACAAAGAGAGGTCACCTTTGTGAGCGTCACTTACGGCTGCAGTCTAGATGTGTTCCATTCAAGACAGAACGTTATTGAAGTAGGAAAAAGAGGAAGAAACAAGCCCTAAATGTATGGTTACAGTCCAGGCAAGGATCAAGTGAACAGAATACTAAAGAAAGACGATGTATTTGAAGCGCAGTTGCTTCGAAATTGTAGCAGGAGCTGCTTATCTTGGTTTTCTTTTACTGCTGATACAGATTCCGTGACTTAAAGCTTTCCACACATACTTAACAATAAGTACTTTGAGATAACATTAAAGTCATTGCACAATGTAGGTTTTTTTCCATATTTGAAGGTGAGCAACAATGCAAAACTAACATATTAGAAGGTGTATTAATGCACTATATCAATTAATTGGTTGTTCAGAGGTGCATGTATTTCATTATCATTGGTTAATGTTAAATTTGTATCATTTTAAGAATCATTTTAACCAACTAAACCTTCTTTTAAAACACTTAAAGAAATACATCTAACAAATAATTTGACTTATCATATGTTTATAGGTAACTTCTATAACATGAATGAATGGCTTGATTATCTTAAATTGTACTGAGTATGCATTAGTCTACAAGGATCCCAACATATGTAAAGTGTCTTTTTATTTAGCAAGATATTTTACTGAACTTTTAAGCGACATACAGATGTACTGCTTACCCATAAAGCAAACTTTGAGTCAGGCACAGTAGTAGTATTTTGTTCATACTTCAATTAAAATAGTTGTCTAGGTAGCCTGAGAGGAGGGACGCACCTGAAGAGGGTGATGCATCCGAGATACTTGTTTTGGAATTAAGTACCCTGTTGCAGAAGGCTTAATTTATTCATTGACCAAAGAAGGAGCATGGAAAACTACCTTAGAATAGAAACCTGCCTTCTAGGTTGCTAAATTAGGCTCAATTAGTCCATTCCTTGAAACTGTAACAGCAGTAAATTAGTATTTGACATCCTGTGGAATTCCACTAAAAGACTTTAATTGCAAAGCAAGAACTGAAAAAGGTGAAATTCATTAAGGGCTTTTCTTTCTTGTTGGCTCTGTTTTCTATTTAAGAGAAATGACTCAAAAACCTTTCTGAAATTACTCTTGCTTTGGCAAGTTAATGTCATGGCAAGTTTTCATCAAGAGGATCTGGAGGATTCTTTCAATCCTGCAGTGGAATTTCTGTTTTAATTTTGTATTACCATAAGAGTGGAGAGATGGAACCCTCCAGGATTTCAGGCTGCGTGTTGCATTTTAAGTGCTAACATGAATTTAATCAATACTGACCCTTCTAACCATCATCATGGAGTGGATGAGGATTCTGTCACTGCCATTTCAGTCTGTGTGTGTCAGGGGACCAGTTTGCCTTCTCTGCATCATCATAGCCGAATGCAAGTGCAAAAAGGGAGCTCAGTGGCAGTGCCTGTCATCATTGTCTTCTCACAGCAGCTGAAAATACCACTTTTCAAATGTAATTTCTGTCTCTAGGCTTAAATTGTTTCATGTATTGGATCAAGCAATTTTGGTAGGCTTAATATTAAAGACATTCTTTCTTCATCAACATCATAGAGGAAAAAATCAAGCATATTGAGCTATTAGCTATGATACTGCTTAGCAACAAAGAATCTTGAAACCTGCTTTTCCTGAAAAACGAGTCATGCAGACCTTTTAATCTGAAGGTACTCCATTATACTCCCAGTTTGGTATATAAATCCAGAGGCTATACCTACTTTGTGTCAGGCCTTGATCTATGAATTGCTAGTGTTTTGGGTTTTAGATACATAATGCTGAGCAAAGGGACAAAATGTTGGACCAAATTATCTGTAGGAGTTTTACAAGTGACACCAATGGAGCTAAGCTTTCTGCCAGGGCATTTAATTAGCTACCTCTAATCAGCTGGACCAAGCTGAGGGTATGAGAGGTCAGTTCCTGTCTGACTTGAGAGGTGTTGCTACATATATAGGTAGATCTTCTACCTTTTGAGGTGCTTCTGCAACATAATACAGAGATAACTTAAGTAGTTTAAATCATCTGCTGCAATCTAACTGTGAAAGCACAGATTTAGTATTGTCTACCTTCCTTCTTGGCTGCCGTGGTGATGCCCTTCTGGTACTTAACCTAATATATTAAGATCTAATTCAGATCTCTCTAGATATTAATTATTAGTCTGTAATATGGTTTCAGAAATGCTTGCCTGCCATCTCGAAGGCCTCTTAGAGTTAAGCTGAGTTGAAAGCTGTATAGAGATATTACTTGTTAAAATCAATACCAACTGTGGCAATTGTTATCTTTTAAATCCATTGTATCTATGAAAGCATGCAGTCTCATATCCTTGCTCTATTCTTAGCAGAAAGTTGGCTGACATGGTTTAGACAGGTTTGGGTTCAATAATTCAAATGTTTTGGAATGCTGAGAACTTAATTTGCAAGTTTCTTTTCATGTTCACCATGGTGGATGTCCCCTGGAGTTTGCATGTCTAGGGTCTTTTTGAAATTCACAGGTTTGATGTGTCATCCTGTTGAAGTGTTGTGACATCATCTTATTCTGTTATCTTCTAGAAAGAGGAGTCAGCCATGATAAATTTCAGGTCAGTTGTTCAGTAACAAATTGCTTTATGGTAACTGAATGCGAGGTATGGACAGAGATGTGGAACAGCTGTGCCCAAAACACTGTACAAAGCGACTGTACAAAATGCCTCCTTCAGAGGTGAACCAGCAAATGTTGCTCTCGTTAGCTTGTTCTGACAAGCAGGCTTACCACTTCCCATACAACTCAACAAAAGCGTTGGCTTGTCTGCATGGAGGATTTACTTTGAAGCCGGATGCACTGATGTGAATGTTTCATAGTAATTGTTTCCATGTAAAGTCATACAAATGGCTACCCAGCTTTGAGTTTATTATGAATTAACCCTTCCACGTGATGGATTTTCTCTGTATTGCGTGCCCTGCAATAGATGTTTATCCTTCTTTGTGCTGTCGCTGCACGCCCTGTGCATCAAAGGATTACTTCCTGTTGGAATAGGTAGCAGGAGGTACCTACAAATCTCATGTCCTGTGTTTGGGGCAGGGAGGATTAGAGAGGAGGTGTCAGACTACAGAAATCTCGTGATTTCTCTTTCCTGACCCCGTTATCTCTCTCTTTTGGGATGACATTTCCAAATCGTAAAAGATTACGTTGGGCAAGCCAGCCCTTCACGTCGTGCGGTTGGTACTTGAATATTCTGTGGCTTGTGCAGATGCCTTGAGGACATCACTGCAGGACAGCTACACTTACACAAGACAAGCACTTTGATATGGAGCAGTTTAACCAGCAGAAAGCAGAAGACAAGGAGGAAGACAAGACAGAGTCAGCTTCAGGAGCTTTCTTGGGAACCACCAGTCTGTGCAGAGCAGTTTCTCATCTCAGAGAAGCAGTATGGGCTGGCAGGAGAGGATTGTGCTGTGCATCTGGGGCTGCCGGCAAGGAATGACTGTGAAGTATGAAGATGACAGAGATGCCTTCACCACCGCATGCACAGAACTCACAGATCAACTCTGCCCTTCCAGAAGTGTGTGGCTGCCCTTACTGGGAAGTTTACAACTCCCTCATCCTGCCAGTCAGTTGCCGACTGATTCAGCGCATACCCATCAGCTAATGAAGCTGTTGTAATGGAAAACATAGCCATTTTTGAGAATATACGACATGATACGTGATGCTTCGTGAAGGCTTGTGTTACACACTACGTGGACATTGGTCACATCAGTATTCCCTTTTGTCCCGAGACAGTGCTGGACATTTGGATCGTAGAAATTAAATGGTTTTTGTCTGCTGACAAAATAGCTTCAGGATGACAGAGAAATAACTTCTTTAAAATACCGAAAGGTAGATGGCAGTATCGAGCAAAAGGCTTGTAGTTACTATGAATTATACCCAAATGCTGTATTTTGATAGAAGGACAGCAAAGGTGATGTCAAGAGCTGGGAGGCAAACATGATATTTTTATGGTTTTGTAAGTTGACCCTTGGAGGGTTGTGTTTGCTACAGGCGCCTTGTATCAGTGAAAGGTAGAAAGATTTTAATCTCCTGTTTTTAAGGAAAGCTGTTTTGGGGGTGGCAGTTTTACATAAGCACCAGTGCTCATAGGAAATGTAAAAGATAATGTAAACTGTTGAGAGAGAAGGGTGAAAAGACTGTGACCAATTTGCAATATCTTGTATAGTTTCATGAATTTGAAATGCCGTTAGTCTTTAGCTGTTAGTTCTGTAGAAGCTCCTGGCAGTGTCTGTATTTGAAGGGGTTTTGTGCATTTTACAAAAATTCATCTGTTTGTCAAATTGGAGAAAATAAAGTTAGCATAACTGTTAGTGTGGTGGCTCTGTATGTCTTTTTTTATAGCGCAGTGAGAATGGGGGGGGGGCGAAAATGAATAGCTTTTAAAAAATCTTGAACCGTGTAATTGGAAAATATGAATAAATGGAGGTCTTAAGCCCTTCTCCTTGGGGCTGCTTAGATACTATGGGCAGCTGGCATGTTGAGTGGTGGTGTAATCCTGTGTTTGCAGTTAAGGAAGCACTTTTTTCCCCTGTCAGGGTGGAATCAGCACTCCCTGGCGTGGGAAGGAGATAAGGAGAGTGACTGGGAAATGGGTAAAACCCTATTCAGAGCAAAGCGTCATGGAGAGGTCTTGTTAGCTCATGGCCCATTGGTATAATGGTGTGATTTTAATGAATTGTGTAATGGAAAGCTGACTCAGGAGTTCCTGAAGATGGCAAGACCTTTCTGTGGCTCTTTGGTGTGCTGATGCTGTGTCTTTCTGGCTTCCTGACTCTGAGTTAGTTCTTATTATCGTAATCCTATTTACTTCCCTAATTACATTACATACATTACAGTAAAATAAAATGAAGAGTGATGCCTCCTGAAGCTGCGTGTGCCTATAAAGGTGGCTGTCCCTCGTAACATTAGGGTCCGGTTACCATGGCTGTCTCTACACTTCCATTGCATATCTCTGCTCCGACAGCAATGTTGCCTTGCAGTCAGCCAAAGGCACGGGGGGAGTGTCAGTGCTTGACACCAGTAAATTGTAGTTGGCCTGTGGAGCTGGAAAATCGTAAAAACAGTAGAGATGAGAAGTACCTGGCTGAATACTAGTCTGATAAAACCTTCTCAATCCAAACTTATTTTTGATTCAGATATGTCTTAGACTTAACTGTGTTGTAAAAAAATGGGATCTGTCTCTCAGTGCAGTTGACTTCAAATTTTTGTGACTCTTTGTGTTGGCAGCGCCTGATTTATTTTTTTTTAAGCTTTTTCAAAAATATTGAAAAATAAGATCAAAAGGCCTAAGTTTGTCATTAGCAAGTCCTTTCTCTTTTCTGCTTCCCTCCAATAAGAATAATTTTGTGACTCAGAGTGTCTCTTAGCAGTTGATAGTATAATGTAATTGGAATAGAAATGTTGTAGGGACTTCTGTGTTGATTGATGGACAAGCAAACTTAGAACACAGGATTAGACCATATTTTTAATTTAGCAATAGTACAGCCAACAAGGACTCCCAAAATTGCCAAGAGATTGAGTATTTCCAGCTAATTTTATCTGATATGCCCAAGCAGAAGGTTAGTTAAAAGGGAAGGAGAATGGTTTTACATATTCTTACTCATTAGTCCCCAAAGTGAGATTCTGCAGTTAAATATTACCGTTGATTGGGATGACTCTGGGTCACAGTGGAAGGTCAAAGAACAAAACCAGTTTCTTATTAAACGAAGGATCTGAGGCAAAAACTAGTAGAAAATAAAAATGTCTAAAAATAAATTCACATTTAAAAATTACTGAATGTTTCAAAAGGCAGCTTAGCGCAGTAGATTTTTGTGGGATTTATTAGCTCTTTCTGGTCAACACATAAAAAATAGTGTAAGAGAAGCATTTTAGCTTCTGCTTTAGCTTTTTTTAGGCTTTTTCCCGAAGATAGAATTCTCTATTTGACTTTTTGCTTGACTTGAAACATCCAAGTCTTTGCAGACCTCCTGGAAGCAGCAACAGTAATAGGGGAAAGATGAATCGTGTATGTCACAGCAGGTAACTTCCAAAGGATGTTGGTCTTAGTCTTACTCTGTCTTCATCTGAGAAACCAAGAGAAATTGGTTCTGAGAAAGCAAGAAGTAAGAAATATCAAAATAGAGACAGCGAATACCAAAACAGAGACTGCAGAGGTAAACCCAGATTGCCATCAACCTCCACTACCCCAAAGGCACATTTCTTACCTAGTATGTGCTGAAATGTTAATTGTTCTGTTAGCTCTTACTCGTCTTCATGCAGACTAAAGCTTAATGTATTTTACTCAACTGCACAAGGGAAAATCCCTGCAGTCCACTGTCTATATTGTTAAATAAAGTAAGTCAGCGTGGTTGGAGGTTTAGTTAAAACCAAATTTGTTCAGCTTATGAATCAAACAAGACTCCAGGAGAGGCAAAGGTCTTGTCATCTTATATCATAGAACTTACCTATTTTATGATGATCACTTCAGCTTTTCAGCAGGTCTGTTACTCAGAAAGCAATACGCAAAAGGCAGTTCTTCTGGAGAAGAAAATTGGTTGCTATAGCAGTTTAAAATCCTTGAGGTCATCTGTATTTCATAAAAACTGTAGGAGTCATGATGTTTAATCGTTGCACTGAAATCTTTGTTCCATACATTGTCTTTCTGCTCAATGTTCTTTTCTATGCGTCATTAGTGTGCCTGAGACTTAAAAGGAAAATACCATCTGCCTAAGAGTTCATCAAGAATAATAGCAACAACTCTCAATTTTGGAAGACAGCAAAAATTAAAACTGTTCATTAATTGAGTTAGCAGTCCAGTTTCTTTTAATTCTTTATCTTGTGTCATTCTCCTTATGGCTCAGTTTTACATGGAAATTATACTTTTGTGACTAGAAATACCCTTTTGTTCTGCATTTTATCTGAAATTCTGTTTGTGTTCAAAGCCTTTAATTAAATATTAGGACAAATGTGTTAGTAAAGATACCGCTTTTTGCTCCTTAAAAAGTATTGAAACAATTTCTTAGTGTTCTACACCAATTATAGTCATGTTACAGTGTCCAGCAGGCTGGTTGAGTTCATTAATAATTCATACAAACTGCCATGGGTTTAAGGAAGGAACTATACCACATATTGACATATGGGAGTGCAAGAAAATTCAACACAGTCTTTTGCAACCATTTTTATGCTCTGAGGTACGTAACTGAGGATGCACTTTGCTAATGTAAGTCTTAGAGCTGTTTATTGGACATGCATGCAGTATGTCTTCTGCATAGTATGGCTTCTGCATATGTATGTATGAGAGAGAGAGAGGGATGTGATTCATAAAGGTTTATTATCATGGATTTGGGATGTGTGCGTTACTTAGAAACAAGAACCTGAGGTTCTGCAGCTGATTTAATCTAAAACCTTATCATGACGTTATATGTGGTTTGTACAGCCAATCTGTTACAAGGACAGTTGTATTAGAGAATTTTAAAATATTTATTTGAATATTTCCTGTATCTCTACCTAAAAGTGATAAATAAAAGAGGCCAATTCTGACCTGTCATTGTGATCCTCTCCAGTATTAGAAACTCATGTGTCATTTCTGTTTTACTACGAAAATGCATGTTAAAATAGAGAATTATGTGAACATATGGGATTTTTTTATAACCCGTATCATTTTATGAGTATTACTAGGGGTTTTTTTGGGGGGGGGGGGCTAGAATATTAGTGTTCATAGCATATACAGGCTAGCTATGGATATATGTATATACGCTGTATACGTTTTTCTAAAGATACCTAATACAGTTAATTTAATCCCTTTGGGGATTGCCTCACCTACAGCAGAGGCTGTGGGTGTCATGAGGCTTTTGTAAGTCAGGCAGCAACAGCTGGAGCTACAGCTCCTGTGAGATGCTGAGGAGTTCAAGAGGGGAGAGCTGGAGGTCAGTGTGATCCAAGGCAAAGCTGATGCTTCAAGCTGCCAAACTAAGCATGTCGGTATTTTATAACAGAATCATAGAATAGTTTGGTTTGGAAGGGACCTTTAAGGGTCATCTAGTCCATCCCCCTGACAGTAAGCAGGGACATCTTCAACTAGATCAGGTTGCTCAGAGCCCAGTCCAACCTGACCTGGAATGTTTCCAGGGATGGGGCATCTGCCACCTCTCTGGGCAACCTCTGACAGTGTTTCACCACCCTCAGCGTAAAAAATTTCTTCCTTCTATCTAGTCGAAATCTGCCCTCTCTTAGTTTAAAACCATTACACCTTGTCCTATTGGAACAGGCCCTGCTAAAAAGTTTGTCCCCATCTTTCTTGTAAGCCCCCTTTAAATATTGAAAGACCGCAATAAGGTGTCCCTGGAGCCTTCTCTTCTCCAGGCTGAACAATCCCCACTCTCTCATCCTGTCCTCATAGGAGAGGTGCTCCAGCCCTCTGATCTTTTTTGTGGCCCTCCTCTGGACCCGCTCCAACAGATCCATGAATTTCCTGTACTGAGGGCTCCAGAGCTGGAGGCAGTACTCCAGGTGGGGTCTCCACAGAGCAGAGTAGAGGGGCAGAATCACCTCTGTCACATCCTGGCCGTGCTTCTTTGGATGCAGCCCAGGATACAGTTGGCTTTCTGGGCTGTGAGCGCACATTATTGGCTCATGTCCATCTTTTCATCCACCAGTACCCCCAAGTCCTTCTCAGCAGGGCTGCTCTCAATCCCTTCATCCCCCATCCTGTATTGATACTGGGGGTTGCCCTGACCCAGGTGCAGGACCCTGCACTTGGCCTTGTTGAACCTCATGAGGTTCACGTGGGCCCACTTCTCAAGCTTGTACAGGTCCCTCTGGATAGTCCTCAAGCATGTCAACCACACCACTCAGCTTGGTGTTGTCCACAAACTTGCTGAGGGTGCACTCAGTCCCACTGAGTCACTGTGTTACTGGTGAAGATATTAAACAGTACTGGTCCCAGTACAGACCCTTGAGGAACACCACTTCTCACCGATATCCATCTGGACATTGAACCGTTGACCACTACCCTCTGGATGAGACCATCCACACTGAACAGTCCACCTGTCAAATCCATATCCTCAATTTAGAGAGAAGGATGTTGTGGGGGACTGTGTCAAAGGCCTTACAGAAGTCCAGATAGATGACATCCATAGCTCTTCCCTTGTCCACTGATGTAGTTGCTCCATCATAGAAGGCCCACTAGGTCGGTCAGGCAGGACTTGCCCTTGGTGAAGCCATACTGGCTGTCTCGAATCATCTCTGTGTCCTCCATGTGCCTTACATTGTTCTAGATGGAGCAAAAATCTGCTGAGGATACTGAGCTGCCCTCACATCCTGAAGCAAAACCTCTCAACTTTTTCTGTCTTTATGGTGCTGTCCACTGGGGTGCGGCAGATTCCTGTACTTCCAGGAGCGTACTAGGGAAGAATTTGCGGGGCTGTATCATCAGAAAATTTCTGCTGGTGGGTTATGAAGCCCAGGTGTCCACCCACTGGGGCTGTGGACCAAATACCATGTCTGCACTCTGATAAGAGCCGTGTACTCATCCTCATCTAGCTCCAGCCCATGGCACTGTGCACTGAAAGAGCAGCGTTCAGCTCCCAAGCAGGCAGAAACATGCCTTGGCCAAGAGAGTGGTGGAGCCCAGGACCTGCAAGATATCACGCTTTCTAACCCCTGTGCTGAGAGGCTGCATGGGCAGGGTGCAGAGGGACCTTTGGGGAATGTGACTGCCAGATCAAGGAAGAAAGACCAACTGTGGGAAAAGGGAGGTGACTGAAGAGATCGTGGGAGAAGGTTACATATAGGGCATGAAGGTTAACATACATGGTGCCTTCCTCTCAGAGGCAGTGCCGCTATCTGTTGTGCATTTTGGCTGGATATGGCAGTCCTTCACGGTCCAGTCTTTGTTGTCAGACTTCCTTGCAAGCTGTTGATGATGCATAGCATTTGGTAGAGCAGCCTCAAAGAAATCCTGTGGTGCCTGCCATCTTGTTAACTGTGCAGCATGGCGTTGCAGTAACCTCTCGCTGATGGCATCACTATCACATGGCAATAGCTGACCAAATTCCAGAAGTTCAGAAATGTAGGGAAAGGAGCTTTGAAAGTCGTGTGCTGGCATTGCAAGGCAGGTGCTATTTCCCAGTGCAGTGTGTTGAATATGGCCTCTGGTAGTAAAAGCTTTGCTCCAGAAGAAGTCTGGCCAAGGTGAAGCGCAGGGTGGATGTGCCTGTTGCTCGGAGCAAATAAATTAAAGCCGTTATTGTGAGCATGCCTGTCTTGATCCCCTTGGCTCGCAGAACTGAATCTCAGCCTAGGGTGAAACTACCAGAGGCTGTTAAGAGGCAGCATTTCGTACCTTAGCTTGCCATTGCGTTAAATAATTCATTGAATCTGACCTTTCAGAGCAGTACATTGTAGCTAACAGAATTAATATAAAAAGGGTATAAAAAGGAAACGAATATCAAATGGGAGTAGGGAGGCAATATAAACTTTATACATAACCACAGAAGGTCAGCAGTGCTGTCTGTTCTTCAAAGTGTGCCGGTAATTGGATGTGGTTTGGGAAGAGCAGCAAAAATGAGCCAGAAGTTGTCCCTTTTATGAGAGACATAAGAAGCTCAGCCTACTTAGGTTATTGCAGGAGAGATCAAGACGGCTTTATCTGCTTGCGGACATCTGAACAAGGAAGAACTTGGATAGCAGGCACCTCTTCAGCTTGGTAGAAAAGTACAGTCCAGCCCTAAGAAACTGCAGCTAGTAACACCCAGAGAGATGCGAGGGAGAGCACTGTGCCTCATTCTCTGTCATTTCAATTCTTTAAATGAGAATCTTGTATCTGTTCGGAAAGATGGAAAGAAGTTAAGGCCTTCACAAGACATCTACCAACTATGGTTAGCAGGGGAGTTTGTGTTTTGCAGGAAGTCAGATACAAGTTTTACGTTGTTCTTAGGATCTTCAAATGCATGGGAGTACTGAGACGGGCCTATCTCATACCTGAATTCTGACTATGAGCAGCTCAAAAAGCTGTGCTCAGTCCCTGTGGGATTATCAGCCCTTACCGGGAAGGTGCGACTTTTCTGCGAAGGCAGCAAATCTTACAGCAGTAACTTTCTGCTCTTGGGCTCTTGCTCAGTATCACCTATGTCCACGCTGTGTCTACCTGCACTTATCATCACACAGAGTATCTTTCAAAGGCTTGCCCACGGCTGGATGCGTTCTCCTGCCTTGCAGCCTCACCAGATACTCATGTTATGCAGGACATGACTTCTTTTTCTTCTTTTTTCTTTTTTTTTTTTTTTTTTTTTTTTGAAGTGTGTGTTATTTCACTGGAGCTAGAGAGCTGGTTTTTGAGTGGAAGTCAGGAAGTCAAATGCAGCATGATAAGCAGTTACTTTGCTGGTACACGGTTCTGAACATACACAGTTTACAGTGTGTTTCCTTCGGCTTTTAGTACTGATTTTTTTTTCTGCGCTGAATGCTTGGAAAAGTTCTGTTTTGGCAATTATAGCTCTGAATGTCAGAAACAGTAGGGAAAAACAATAATTTGGTTGGGTTGTACTGTGGTGAAGATTATGGCATAAATGCCCTAATCTGATCGGATTTGCTGATCTAAGACTTAGTTTTTATTTGAGCAATGGTTTATTTACAGTAGGGATTAATTACTCCTAATGCCTTGATTAGAAAGACGACATTTTACCAAAGGGCAGCGTGCGGTAGCTACCTTGAGTAGCTACTTTACTGCACATTTTTAAAATGTATTCATATGTTACACTTCATATATTTCACAGAAGTCATAGTCTATTGAGTAAATAGTAAACTTTAAAAAACTATTCCAACATGTGCCTGTGCAAGTGTTTGATAAATGCTTCTGAACACCTAAATTGTCTCAAGCAAAAAATATTGGGATTTGGAATTGCCTGCTGTCTTCGTAGTACTCTCTTGGTGACAGATTACCGATATCTCCGTGAGAGTTTTTCCTTCAGCTGCTGCTTTAGAATAATTACAGTGCTTTTGCATGTATGTCATTAACAATGAGGGGGAAAAAAAGCTCTTGTCAAGGCTGTTCATTTAGATATCTGATGCATGAGGCACGATAATATGCATTTTCCAGTAGGATACAGGTTGTATCCTACAAACAGGGCACTGTTTTGTTATTTCAAAGAAGGTGATATCATTATAAACATGGATTTTTATGCCTAGCTTAATTTATAAAGACAAATGTCAGCGGCTCTTCGGGCAAAAATACATTTGTTCTGATAGCTGTTTAACAATACTGTTATTATTGTAAATAGAGCAACAAAACATAGCATTTCACAATTACTAAACGGGATACAGTGGTAGTTATAGTGCTTTCCCCCCCTATCCTGCCAGAGCCAGATAAATTAAAACTCCTGCCCATTAAACAGTCAAGTGCAAATAACAGCTTTGTAAATTAATTATTTTTTATTTACCTGAGATAGATGACCGATTTGTTTTTGCAGGCACAGAGAATAATGCCCGTTTTATTTTTTGTTTAGGGACAGCAATGAACATGATTAATATTCTGTATGTTGAATCTATAAATGATGTGTCCATAACTATAAATGCTGAAATGTATACTGCCTGCTTCTAGAAATACTAATCTTTTGCCTTCTGGGAAGAAGTTCCTGCTTGTTTCATGCTTTCATAAGGGAAAAATTTGACAAAGATCTTTTAAAAGTGACAGGAAAGGTGTTGCCTTGCTACCTGTGCTTTGTTCTCTTGGGAAGTATAGAGCAATGTTCATTCTCCAGCAAAATGTGTCTGATGCAAAGCCTGCTGAAGACCGGGGAAGTCTTTTGATGGATTTCAGGGCGATTTGGATGAGGCTGTTTATGGATTACCCCATGGATTACTTGTAGCCTGCTATTTTATTTAAGATATAGCTGTTAAATGGTGGAATAACACACTGTAAGAAAGCATTTACCTATTTGATCTAGGGTAATTCAAGGAGTGGTTTTGTGACATGCCATTCCCGGTGGCTACCCGTGCCGGCTACTGCAGATCCTTTTCACATAACTCTCCCTAATTCTCTCCCTCCCCTTTCCCATCGCTCTCCCTTCTCTGAAACTGGGTGCCTACCAAGGGCTTCAAAAAACACGAGGTCAAAATGAGGTATTTCAAGTTGGCTAAAGCCATTTGTAAGGTAATGCTATATGTTACAAAACCAAACCATAGAGGAGCAAGACACTGGAGGAGTTTTTAGTGCGTTAGGTTTTATGAGTACAGATGACAATAAATGACAGTTGTAAATAAATGAAACATGTAGAGGTTTAAAAGACTTATGGTTGGTTTGTGCCTCAGTAGGATGGTCTATGCACTGGCTTTACTACCATTTTTTCCCTGCATCACCCTCTGTTTGTACCCGTTTCACACCAGTGTCTCTGGGGCAGGGTGCGGATGTGTGTGGGGCCCAGTGGAGGGCTATCATAGCTTGCAATAGCAGCCTTCAACTTCAATTTCTGGCTAGAAGAGAAAAAAACAGTGGATATTTTTTATGCAGTTACCAAACAATAGCAGGCAGTTGGAAGTTCTTTCCCTGTATTTCTCTCACGAGTCTGAATTAAACCATTAGGTAATTTTGTTATGAGTTGTGGCATTTATGTGAATGGGTGAAAGTCCCAGTCTTGTATAAGTGGAAGAGCCCAGTCCTGTAGACTGCAGAAAGAGCGTAAAATCGTAAGCTCTGAAAGACCAGAAATGCAAAAACAGAAGATAGAAGGTTATCATAGCTGGCATCGTGGCTTTTAAGTCATGGTAAGCTTTGATACACCATTATTTAATGCGTGAGTTTGACAGTACTGAGATAAAGTTTCTGATATAAATCAGTTCATCTCCTTTTTCCTGAGGCTGTTTTACTATGAAAAGAGGTTAGAGGGGGAGGAAAGGGAGACCATGCCCAGGAGAGCTGCCTTTGCCACATCTCCTCTGCTACTTCTGTCTTCATCCTCTTCCTCACAAGTGTTGCATGTAGTTTAACCATTTGATGGCTTGTAGCAGTACGTTTATATGCATCATCACTACCATCTTTACAGTAATTATAATAACAGGAAGGTTTTTGAAATCAAATTTTAGTGCTTTTCATGTTTCTCTTTTTACTTTCCTTGAGCTAATTGGTTTAGTTTTCCAGTCCTTGGTACAGTGTTAGAGATGGAAACCCAAAGGAGGCTGAATCAGAAATGCCTCCCTATTTCAAATTCTGACCTACTAAAATCAAGTTTAAATGGATAAAACAAAATATGTGGTTAATTGATAGCACCCTTCTTTACAACATATATAGTAATGCGCTTTTCAGTGAAATCATCTGCCTTCCTGAGCTAAGCATTTTGTGCGGAGAAAATTCATTAGATTTAGAATTTACCATTGCATTCCATATAACAGATACTTCAGTGGTGATTGCTGAAGTTCAGGAGAACTTTGACGAAAAGCAAATGTCAACCAAAAATGTCAGTACTGTGTGTACTGGGTAACCTCTGAATGTGAGCATTATCACAAGCTTTTATGAAACAAATTAATCACTTGGAAGGGGAATGCAACAATTTAGGAACTGCCAGACCAAATCAGATCCAAAGTCTTTATTCCAGTATTTTGTATCTGATAGGACTGGTTCCAGTTGTTTCAGAGAAAGGTCAGAGAGACTACACAATGACTTGTTTACAGAATATTCTCTCTTGGGGAAGATTTCTTTCTACAACCCTTTTAATTAGAAAAAGCATAAACATTTTTTTCCTCCCTTCATTTTTCTGCACATCCCCTAACAGTCCTGAATACTCGTGGTAATTTCTGTTTTGTTTTTTTTTTTTCCCTTAAAAAGCAGCACAACAGGAGCCTATAGGCTCCTGTTTTCCTGTCTTCTTTCAACACACTGTAACCTACAACATTATCTTCCCTTCATTGGCTGCACATGTAATCAAAGACCTCCTTAATGAATATATATAATACGGACTCTTCAAGTGGAAGCCATAAACTTACCATTGTCTTACCCTTTCCCTTCCACCTCCCTCACTGTAGTGCATGGGAATGGCTCTGTGCAGATCTTACCCTTATTCTGCAAAGGGAAAGGACTCATATGTTTCCAGAGCAATATAATTTTCTAAATTACTTGTTAGTAATTTGTAGACCGACAGGCGGTGGGTGGCATCTGAAGGAGCTGTAATATTTCCCAGCCTAGAACACGGGAAGAAAAGACTGGAGGCTGGAGAGGAGCCATCCCTTCTGCCCTTGCGCCTCACGGTGAGCTCGGGGGGGAGGTAGTCTACCACTCCTTACATCTCCTTCCCCAAGAGCCAGCCCAGATAAAAGGAGTGGCAAGCCTAAAGTCAGCATAACATAGCTGTAGGCATCCATAAACATCTCCAGTGGCTGGCTTTGTGTGGATTTGTTGTGCAGGCCACCAAAACATGCATGGCCTTTGGGACTCCTGGAATTTTTTGCCCATGGGCAGAAAAGGAGGTGGTCTTCAGACCTCTGCTCAGACGGGGACACTTCCCCGATGTTCCACTGCCCCAACTACACAGCACTGCACGTGAAGCACAAAGTCACCGCTGCATTTTGCAAAACATTGAGGTGCATCAGGCTGAATAAATAGGTTAATGATATTGGCAACAGCAGCATGCAGAACAGCAAAGCAAAAGTTAGACATTTGGTCTCACAGGATGAAGCAAAGAACTAGAAGAGTGTATTGTTTCTAATTGCCTTTAAAAATGCTAATCGTACATTGTTCAAATGCTGAACTTCTGGATTTTGAGGGGCAAAGATCCTCTTCATAGGTGACCTTCCTGAAACCTCCCCCCTGGAGATCGAATCTTCAGAAAAGCCACAGGGAAGGTATGAACTTTGATCGTTTCTCGGGAAGCTGCATCTGGGGCGAGGGTAGAGGGAGGAAAGCAAACAAAATAAATCCTCTCAAAGCTCTCTGATCTCCCTCCTCCACTTTTCTTTTTAATGATTAGCTTTGAGAATCTGATATTCTATAAGGATACTTCTCTCCCCTGCCTCTTTTCTTTGTATGATTTTGTGGCTGTTGATCCTTTGTAGACTAAGAGCTCATGCCCTGGGATTATCTTTAGCATCACTGAAATGCAAAAAGTCAGGATAGGACAGAATTAGGGAATGAAAAATTCCTTGAAAATAAAAGGATTTGCGAGGTTTAAAAGACTTTTAATAGCTGGATCCTTTTCTGTAGAATCACAGATTAATAATTTTGAACTTTTTTATATTTTATCCTTCTCTTGCCATATATGACATGAGGAGTTCATGAAATGCACCTGGCCAGTTTTGAATCTAGTTTGGTTTGCAGGTGATAAAAATACATTATTGGTGTTCTCTGGCCTGTGTGTTTACATCTTGTTCTTGCTCTCACCCACTTTTCACTGACAGATTCAACCAAAAGGCTGAAATTATGCATGAGAATGGACTCTGTTCTCCTCGCTTACATGTATGCAAAAATCAACTGACCTGTAGATGTGAAGAAACTGTGAGCCAATACTTGTAATCTTGCACTTTGCATCAGCAGTAAATGTAATTTTAAAATAATGTTTTAATTTGCTTTTTTAGAATCACATTTGCAGTCTAATTAGACTCCAGAGAACTCGCCAGGTTGCCCAGAAAAATTACTATGTGACTACATAATGAAGAGTATTATGTCCATTGGAACATAGGAGATGTTACGGTAGTTTCTGTCAGACTCAATTTTGACAAGTCTGTTTTTAATCTTGCAGTTTGACATATAGCCTTTAAAGAACACGTATCCTTTGCATGCTAAATCCTCTGTTATGTCCCCTTTGAGAACTGAATTTTAATGCACGTCCTTGGAACAAGGAATTTATTCTTGAGCAGATAGATCATTGTCTCTGTGTACAAATGAAGAAGGTAAGACTTTTGAAGCTTTTTTTTGATGCTTATCTCATGATTGCAGCTGAAGTGAGGGATATCCGTGGTGCCTAACGACTTCATCGACTAGCTTTAAATGAGAGTCCTCAACATACTAATGATGAAACAGAAGTATCAGCTGTTCAAGAGAAGAATGGGGTGTTTAACCGAGAGAAGAATACTGCAAACCCCTAAGGTTCTTCTTTATAGGAGTTATTTTGTAGAAGGAAAACCTTGATATTGCGTAGTTTTTTGACTCATTGAAGTTGTTTCATTTGCTTATATGGGAGACATTTTTACGTGGCATACTTGAGTTGGCTTAGACTACAAGAGCCAGCCCTGCAGTGGCCAAAGCCAGGTAGGTGGAGCTGAGGTGCCCACAGCCCAGTGTGCAGCCCACAGAGCAGCCTGTTGCTCGGTTTGTGCCTGTGATTTTTGAACAACAAAGCTGCTCCCGTACCTGATCAAAAATTCACCTCTATGAGCTCCGGCTGTTTAAAGTTTTGCCTTTAGACCACAGTGGTCTCCTGTAGCAATGCTGAAGGTGGGAGAAACTATTTGCAGCTGTCCGTCTGATTACAAAAAGCGGCTAGAGAAGTTCTCTAAGTGGTACCTCATGCCATTAGACAGCTCGAGGTGAATCTTGCCGGCGAAGTCCAGTTAGGAGGGGTGCCGGCTGTGCTGGATGGTCGGAGCCTCTCAGCTACTGTCTCCCACCTTTTCACCATTTGCCGTTCACAGGCGAGTGTCTCCCTGCTCCGTCCCAGAAACCTGCCAGCAGCCCGTGCGGCCCATGCTGGCAGCCCTGGCTCCTGCCCAGAGGAGGTGCTTCTTGACCGGCTGATTCAGAGCTGCAGCAGCGGCGTGCCCTGGCCCCTGTGGTGTAATATATAAGACAACTCTGCTCGCTTAAGCGTTTTGTGTCAAATCATGTCTCCATACAGCAGAGCAGTGATGCTGGTGCCATGGGGCCATGGTCCTGCAGCAGAGGGGCTCAGCTGCCACCGGGGAAACAGAAGCTCCCTGTCAAGCCACAGGGGATGTAGATCTAGCTGGGGGAAATAAAAAAAAATACAAGTATACCCGATAAATTATTTAGAAAATGCCTATAAAATTAATTTAACAAGTCGCATGAAGTCAGTCCCTCCTTCTTTTTTCCCTATATCAATATCCATCTTCCCTCCTACCACCTTCTGGCTGCAGCTATATGGTGAGTTACGTATTCTCCTCCTCCACGAACAGCTTCCCTCCTCCCCCTCACCATTTTCTTAAAGAGCAGAGAGATGTTTTACCGCCCTCCTCTTCAGTCCTGACCGTTACCCACAGCTTGGAAGGAGCAGGAGAGGACAGTGATGAAACTGGTTAATTTTCGGGGGTGTTTTTTTCTGCGGTGCTGTGGAGGCGGTGGGCTGGGGCTGGCCTGGATGCAGCACGTGTGCGAATCCTATCCCCGAGTGAACTTTAATTTGGCTGGTATGGATAACGAAGCACCGGCTTGGCTCTGCAAGCGTGGGTGTTTTCTGGGGGGTATAACTGATACTGAAGAGGGCGGCATCGTATTTTTACTGCAGCTGTTGCCCATCCTACCTAGATCAAATCTCACACTGGTGCGTCCAACCGCACTGCAATTACGTCTTCGTTTTCTGTGTGGATAGAGGAACACAACCGTTCAGCATTTTCTGCCTGATTTGTGTCTTCAGGGTAATTTTCTTCTCCCCTTTTCAAACATGCCTTCCACCCCCTATATTTTGCAATATTTCTGCATTTATCAAGGAAGAATTTCAGCTTAAGTGTAATTTAAGTTTTATCTTAAGGACCACGTTTACGTGCAGCGTACATTTGCTTAGTAACTTTTCAGTGAGACTTGTATTAGTGATTCTTTGTCACAAGGAAAACGTAAAACAAATTTTGTAGTTCTAGTGATACAAAAGGGGGAAAAAAGAAAGGGTATAACAGCATAAATACATTATGAAGTTAACCAGCATAAATATTTAGATGTATTAAATGAAAATTAACAATATGAATTTGAAAGGTTGGACGTATTAAATGAAAATTAACAATATGAATTTGAAAGGTTGGACAGAGCTTAAAATAGAATAGATTTTTAAAGTCATATCTTACAGATTTTAGCACAATAAATAAATGCATCCTTTAAAAAAAAAAAAGAGCGGTGAACCTTTGAATTGAAAACATTCTGGATATATGGTATATATTCATGGCAGGACTTTTTAATAACTAATGCAATTTAACAGAAGCAAGTGGTTAATTGGCTGGCAACAATTCTGACTCAATTTCTCCTCACATCAGTCTGCATCTTAAATATACCAAGTAACGTTTGGGGGCACAAATATAGGCAAACAGGTTGCGCGTTGGGACTGCTGCTGCCTGAATTACTGTGCCACGTGCATGGTGGCTTAAGAAGCATAGCCTCTTTGGCCGCCCATTCAAATCATTATAAAATCACATTTGCCGTCACTTACACTGCTTCAAGTGGCACATGGATACGTCCTTGGCATCCGACCAACCAATTTTCTATTCCAGACTCAGTAAGCAAAAATCATTCTGCGTTAGTCTCTGCAGCTCAGTATCCATAATTGTCTAACCTTGCAGATATTAGAAGAAGAATAATAATGCCCACAAAACTGAAGCCACTGGCCGCTGAAACTTTTCTTAATGAGGAATTGAATGAATCTTGTTTTGTTGGAACATTTATTTTGTAAAACTATTTCTTTCAATCTTTAATTATTTAAAACACGATAATAGCAATGTGATCTATAACAAAGAATAGAGATGCTCTTAGACTGGATCAGATAGTCTGCTTCAAAAAAGCAGATAAGACTTAAAAGCAAAAATAATAGTGTTCAGGCATCTGAAAGAAAAAAACCATTTACTCTTTGAATGTGTTTTTCTTAAGGAACAATAATAAAGCCAATAATATTGAACTGAGAGCAGTATATAATATAGTGCTCGCAAATACAATATTCTTCAGAATTCAAGAGCTTTATCTCATTTCTGAATGAATCTTCCTCTTCTTAATTTCTTTTTCTTTATTGGTTGGATTACTTAGAGCCAAGATAATGTCTATGAAGGACTTCTGACATGAAATAGCCCTATGTGAATGTTATGCATTATTAATTATAACTTGGATAACTCTCTAAAACAAGATGCTCCCAAAGCATTTAACATTTAATCAGCAAAATTTATCTGATGTTCTGCTTTTTGAAAAGCATTAAGGAAAAGAAAAAAAAATTGAATAGCTGCAGGAATGAAGGATGTATGTGAACGCCTGACCTTTCATTACTACATACACAATACCCTAACCTGAAAGTGAAAAGCCAGTGCTGTACAGGTTATGAATAGCAGCTGTAATGATTTCTGTTGCTTCAGTACAAATGAAAATGAAGCTCTGATCGTAAAAGATTACAGTTAAATTTGTCACATAGTAAAAATATCTTTAAGATTTTCTCATTTTTTGTAATCTTTCCTCCTCTTTAATATGTAATTCCCATAGATCTCTTTTGCAGTCTTATTGATACAGGTGTCATTCCTCTGCAGTTTCTAACATCTTCAGCTGTCTTTTATTTCACTTCCTTATTTCCAATTTGAAATGTGATTTTAGAGCATGTGGTCTCCTCCTTTCTCAGCAAGGAGCAACAATTTTCTATCAGAGTTTATTTTAATTCATTGACATGATTATTTATTCAAAGTGTTTGGCATTAGATAATGCATTTTATTGAATTACTCTTCTTATTGATCTCTTAGCTGCCATACTATCTAGATTGACCCAACCTCACAGTGCAAAATGCTGCACCAGTGTATACAGTAAGTCTACCTTGTGTTCAAAGTACGCCCACCAATGACAAAAATCAAAGTAGGGGGAGGCTGTTGGGAGAGTAGAAACACTAATGAAGCGATATTTGCATTATGTTAATATCAGTATATCAGCTGCCTAACTTTTGTCAAGACTTGGTAACAAAGGAGAGCTCTGCTGGAGGCAGGGTTTCCTTGTCAAAGGCAGCAGCATCCGTTTGCCTACTGACAGAAGATGCCGTGACCACCGCAGCAAGTGCGCTTCCCTTCACAGCCTTTCAGGCCATTGTGGCCGTAAGCAGTCATGTGTCACGCCAGCTTGGGTTTCGTGCTGCACCTTGCTCGTTCAGTCACCAGTGCAGTTTTGGCCTGGGCACGGAGTTACATTTCTGTGAAATTAGGCAGTAGACGTGCCCTGAAGTTCTTGTTGGCTTCTTTGCGAGCATTATGGCATCTGCTGAAGGAAAGACAATAGCTAATGCTGTATAAAATCTGATTTAATGATGTTTCTGAGCATGCTGGTACCGTGGTAGGCACTGATCACAGACTGCTCCAGAGCCGTGCAGCACACAGCTGCAGATTTTTCAATCCGGTACGGGAAGCCTGATTTAGTGTATTGTCAAACCATGACCGTAGCTGTTGGTCTTTTACTACTGCTTTTTTCCTTTATACTGTGTGACTATTCAAAGAATTATTATTTCTCTTTTATTCTTTTTTCCCCATTGTCAAGACGTCGTCATCTTAAGCATGCTGCTCTGCCACTTGTAATGAAAAGGAGAAGCCCAGCACTGATGAAATCAAAACTTTCGCTTCCCACCGGGCATGAGAGATCTGCTGCAGCCAGACTAGAGCAAACCATTATTATGTGAAGGAATGATTGTTACTTTGTAACACAGTGTCAGCAAAAACAGACACTAAAAATAAACCATTAGAAGAGAGAATTTCTTTCCTAAGTGAAAATTTATGTTGTGTCTCTTTGAAAGAAAAAAAAATAAGAAACCAACAAGGGTTCATTATGTGAATATTAGAGTTATATTTGCTCTCTGAAACATCCTTTTCAGTTGCTAGATCGTATTGTGGTATGTATTGTGATACTGAAATAAGTGAACAGAATAATACCAATTTTGGGGATTTGGAAAGTTACCTCATCATTTCCTTGAGTCCTTTAAGCTTCATTATTTTGTCTATTTCCACTGTGGAGGTAAAAATTCAAATAATTTTGTGACTGCATCAAGAAGTCTAAGCGACTGCTGAAAATTCAGTAGAGCACAAAAAAGCCTCTCTTAATCTAATTCAGATAATGTGCTAATCTGGGGCCTGTGCAGAAAAGCACTCAAGGTGTTTTAGTCCTTTTCTTTCCCGCTCCCAGGTAAACGAACTCTGAATCCAGTTGGAACATCCAGGTGTATTTGCAAACAGTTAGAGAATTAGAAGAATATTGTAATTACCTTTCGCATTTTTCAAATTAGATTTTGCTGTGGCCACCTATGCAACTGTAACAGAGTCATGGCGGCTCCATTTTCGAAAGTTGAAGTTAAGAAATGACAGAGTAATCGGAACAGATTTCATAATCATTGCTAGGTCGCTGGTGGCTGCACCAGACAACTGGTTCATGCCACTGCTTTAAAGCAAAAGCATAATCTTTCCTGTCAGCATTGGGTTGGATTTTGTGGAACGGTTAGAATTTACCATGTTGTGCGTTTTGTTCTGCAACCCTGGTGTTTCGGGACAGTCCAGGTTCCTGGAAGTCCTCAGTAAGTGTGTTAGTGGAAAAGCTAAGTGATCCCAAGTTAATTGCAAGCGTTTAATGTAGCCAAGTAGTGTGTGCGGTGGGCAGCTGTTGGGTGCCTGCGGCTTCTGCACATGGGCAACTGCAGAATGGGGAAACAGAATTGCATTTAGCTCACTTCGAAACCCTGTCTGAAAGGGCTCGCCCAAAATGCCCACGGAAATGCCATTTAAAAGTCATTGCAGCCTGATGGAAACAACATAGTCTGACAAATAAAGATGGGAGATTTTCAGGGGAGTGGAACTGCCCTTTCCATGGTGAGACCACCCTGTTCTGTAAAGATTTTGGTTTGGTAGTATTGTATAGTAGCTCCGTAGCGCCATTCCTAAAGATATCTCAACAATAGACATCTTGGGGCTGGCTTATATTGCGCTTTGTTCGTTACACTTTGAGAATTAACTTCTCCTCAGAGCTTCTGAGGCTTTGGCAGTTAATGATAGGGAAACGTTGGCTTGGATGAGTGACCTGAGAGACCAATATTATCCCGCTTTATCTGTCTTTGATCCCTTAAAACTAATGTGCAGAAAGTCTAATTAGAAGAGGACAGCTGAACAATTAATTAATAGGGGAGTAAGCGCTACATTTTTCTCCTTGGCAGTATGGCATCTTCATGCAGCGTGAAGTAATTTATGCTGTGATCATGTGGCAGTAGCACGCTAACAGTCAAACTTGGTGAAAGTCTCAGTCCATCAGATATACATGCATGACCATCTGGCTCTCGGTTTTTACAGTGGCCAAAATGAGCAAATACTGATTCTCTTGGAGTAGACAACTCCAGTGTTAGTAACTCCTCATATGTCCTCTGCTCTGTCTTGAGTTTTATCTCCCAAGTTCTCTCGGGGGCTGAGGGAGTCCGTCATGGATTTGCGTAAGGAGAAAAATGGTTTCCTAAGGAGGGTGTCCCAGTCAACGTAGAGTTTTCCGCATATTGCTGATTTAGAGTTGGGCTCCGGAATTGATTGTAGAAATGGAGTAAGAAGGAGCTGATAGAGGATTGCAGGTAACATTGCTCAGCAGTTAGATAGGAGTATGACGCTGTTGTTGCTATTCAGACAGCCTTATCAAGGCACTCTTGTACAGTGTACACGGGTATTTACTGTTTGACTAATATTTTGGTAATTCAGCTACAAAGACTGTAGCCTTATAGTTGAGAATAAAAGCAGATGGACAACTTTGTGTGTTTGTGGAGAGGAGGATTAGTTTGGCTAGAGGTAAATATAGGTCTTTATAAATCATCGAAATTCAAGAACAGCTTCTTTATAGGGTTCACCTTGTTAGTAAAGGAGAAAAATGGAGTGAATTTGGTGCATGTGAAAGCTTGACAGATGGACAGCCTTAGAGAACGGGAGGCTTTTTTATTCTCAAAGCCCTTACTGCAGAGGCATCTGAAATGGCATCTCCTGTATGAAAACCCGCCAGTGTGCCACAGCCCTGATCTGAAGGGACCACTTCTATGGGAGGAAGCGAGTGTAATTCAGCCTGCAGACACACTCACTTCTTGGCCCCTTACGGAGACTGCCAACAAGGGTTCCAATTAGTGCCAGCTGCAGATTGTGACAATTTTAAAGATTGACTTTCACACCATGCCAGACCTTTAAAAGAAAGAAGAACATTTATATAAAACACAATTTGCTTTGACAGTAATTTTCTGTATGCTATTATTGAAGTTATTTATGTTCGAATCAGAGTATCTTTTCTCTCAGCTGTGTTTCTGCTGCTGTTTGATCCTGCAGTGCAGTAATAATCCGGTGCTTATATCTTCTGTACTTTATGTGGCAGTGGCCATTTCAAGCATCCATTACTCGCGCAGTTTTTAGGGCTCATACATTTGAACAAGAATCCTGTAAAATACCCAGATTCTTGCGCAGATTGCTTCTGACCGCTGCAAGTCCTCACGTATTTAATGGCAGACTTAAAGACCTTGTGAAGCACCAGGGCTATTCAACTGAAACTGTGGGGTTCAGGAGCTCACAAGTTGAAGTTGCTTGGGTGTCAAGAGTGTTTCACTGTATTGACAGTGAGGCTAAGGGCAGTGGTAGAAGAAGCAGCCACCAGCTTTCCAAACATGAGTGTGATCCCTCTGCCTTCTTATAGCAAGGATTCCAACACACCCTCTCTATCTCCACAAGTAAGAGCTGAACACCATGGTCTTTGTGTTCTGTGCTCTGTCATCCCAGGAAAAAACAGCAATTAACCTGATGCTCCCATTCATCTCTTAGGTTGTTCCTCATGTGTCCACCCCTAAAGCAAGACCTTGGCCTCATGTCCCATCTGCTCTATCCACAGACCATGCAACCTTACTCCTCCTCCCCAAACTGGGACCCCATACCTCACCTTTGTGGTAGTGTACATTATTTCATGAGCCTACGTTTCTTGCCTGTTGCGCTTCTGCAACTGTCTTCTGAGATGGAGTTGGGGAAGTAATGCCATACGTGGCATACCCTGCCTTGCCTGCATAGCATGATGGCAGTATAGCCCATAACTAGCTGTGTACAGGGTCTCCAGAGAGACTTCCCGGAGGTCAGTGCGGCCAGCTGGACAGGCAGAGAAACTGAAATCCCACTGTCATCCTTCAAGCAGTTCTTGTGCCGTGTACTGGCAACCTCTTGAGAAAGTATATTTTTGTGTATTCCCCTAAAAACTGTCTGTAAAATATCCTCCTTCTGGGCTTGGAGAGGTCAGATTCTTCACCTGCTGCTAAAACAATATTCCTCTATGGGTAGAAGAATCAAGAGGCCAGAAGCGATCTGCCCAGAGTAGCATGGCTTCCAGCCTAGTTTAATCTATTGTGATTCTCAGTTACAAGCTACTGAGTCATGGAAATGCTGCCTGTAGTTTGTGTGCTGCAGTGTTGCCTTTGGAAACGGAGTGGGAAGAGCCCCACACGCCATGGCTCTTGCTGGAGGAGTTCTCCAGTACAGGGGAGCTGGTCTGCGTGGGCTTTTAGATTGTGTGTTTGTGTTTGCACAGCGCTGCTTCTCTTGTGACAAAAATAGCCCTGGGCAAAGGCATAATCTTCTTAAAGCTTCCCTCTCCCCCTGTCCCTCTGCACTGTTTCATGGGTGTCAGTGAATACTGAGTTTGTTCACTGGTTTATCAAGGTTCCCCTAGTCCACTCAGGCAGGTTGGCATCATTGCAGGACCTGGAGGCACATTGTGGGGGGGCTGTGTGATAACAGCAAAGGATGAGTCAACACTGGGTTAAGATGGGCCTATTCTGTCCCATCAAGTTCCCTCCAGAAGATGTCTCTGGCTCTGGAAATAAATTTAGGTGGACCTCTGGGCAAACTGTTCTTTTCCACAGGAACTGCTGCTTATGATAAAAGTGTGGAGAAGTGAAATTTGAAGCTTCTCTGGGTGAAGATAAGTACTGTAGAACAGGTTTTATGTAAAAATGTATATACAGCTCAAATCAAAATGATCCTTTTGAAATAATTCAAAATGTACTACAACAGAGTGACTTTGCAAACTCTTTGTTCATTATAACTGCCTTCATCTTCATAATAATGAAAGACATTCAAATGCTGAATGACTTTTCTCTAGCCTAGATGCTAGAATTTGAAGATGAGTTCCACTTTCCTTAGATTTGAATAGGGCATTTGAGGTAACTTGTTACACTTTGTAGTTAGGTTTTGACCCATTGATTTTTGTTTCCTTACTTCAGAAATGTAGTGTGAAGCATACTGCAAATCATGGCATCGCACCTTGTAATTGTGAAATTTAGACTTTCTCATCAATAGTGAGACCCAAAGTGAAACAGAGGATCCTGAAGTAGCATTTCAAAACACAAAGTTTCAGAATTTGATGTTTGGTGTGAGTGTACCGTAGATAAGTTATGATTAAGAGAAAGGTTTTTCTTCATTACATTCCCTGTACATAAAATTATTTATTATATGTCAATTCCTAATTCGTTCATCTTCACTGGGAGAGAAACCCAGTACTCCTCTAGTGTGTAAAATTGCTAAAAGCTTTTAAATGAGCGTAAACAATGATTTTCCACTCTCGGTTCTTAAGAGTATAGGTAACATATCTCTTTTGTCTTTATTCATGTGTTACATTTGCTGTAGGACGCATACGAAGAACAGAGCCACTTATCCCATATGTCTCAGACACTGGGGGTGTCCCCACTTCCCTCGTCTGCCCCGCATCCCTTCCTCTCTTCCAGCTAGAAGGAAGCAGAAGAGAGACAGTAATTTCCAGCCACAAGTTCACAGACAAAGTCAATGGCTGGCATTGTAGCTGAATGTTAACGCCTCATGTAGCCTGAGATGCGCGATACTTAGTAATACAACTTTAACCTTTATAATGCGCTATAATTTGATTCTCGAACCATCTATATTCTCTCCTTGTTACAGCCTAAGTAGCTGTAAGGAGGAGGGAGAACGGACAAATGTAATCACCACCTGGGGCACAGGGAAGGACAAAGAGATGAGTCATTGAAATTCCCATTGCAGTTTTCAGGTTTTAGCCTTGTTCTCACCGCTTGATTCTAATGTCAGGAAATGAGAGAAACATGATGATATTTTGCGGTGATGTTGGTGTTAGCCGGTCAGGTGGCAGAGCACCCAAAAAGTCCAAGTTTGGAGTTACAGATATTTGGTCTTGACTGACTCTAAAAGAGTATGTAGATCTAAAAGAGAAATAACTTCGTTGTGGTTAAGTATGAAAGGTAATAAAATATCTATAATATATAATCTTTTTTTTTTCTTTACTTTAGTAACATTCTTAAAGGAGGAAAGACATTTCAGGAGAAAGTAAGACTATTGTTCTTTGCCACTATCAGAAGTTCTTTGAAAGAAGTAGCTCACGTTCAAGTGTGGTGGCTTTACCTAGTTTATGTAATCTAAACTGTTTATATATTCTACTATCACACATGGACATACATATGTACACATACATTTAAGCTATAAAATTTATAGATTACAGTACACAGTCAGTGATTCCATTGTTTTTCCATTACTGTGATATATACATTACTTGGTGTGATTGACAGTCTCCAGTGCTGTGCAAAGGTTATCATTTAGATATATAGGATTTGATAACAGTATTGGAAGTAGAAAGCGATGTGTTGTGGCTTGGAGTTTTGTCATCATGAGTTGAGAAGGTTTTAAAACGAGCAGTGGAGTCGTGACTGAGTGCTGCAGATCAAAAAGCTGATGATTACATTTTTATTTCTCTTGTAACTGTGCTCTGTTCTGTATGTAGCATGTATTTTATAGAAAATGTTTTCTGTAATGATGAGGGGACTGTACGTGGTGCTTGACACCTTCTTTATGTATGTGTAACATGCTTAGGTCCAGATACTCCAAATGGCCTTATTATAGCCTCAAATGTTGAATGAATGGTCCAAGGTCTAGCATGCTTCCAACGCAAGTGATTATCCTGTAAGAAAGTCTTGTCCCCAAAATAAATCTTAGCAGTGATGACCTTTTGGTTTAAAAAAGCTCTTGTTAGTCTGGGTTGAATCTCACCTACGCCAGCACTTGGACAAGTTTAATACAAGAATAACAAAGCACTGAAGAACATTTTCAGGAAAAGCTGATTTTCTTTTTTAAAGGCCACTCTCTGAGATAGCTGGACTGCAGGAGGCAGGGGTGGTTGTAATCTTATGTTTCATGAGAAACATAAATTAGTGGGTTGAAAGTAATGGAAGGGGTCAGTTGGGCTTGGAGTAGTTATCCCAGGGCTACGGTTTATCCCATAGCTAAAAACTCTGTGGGCTTTTCTGCCTACAGAAAAGCATGCCTGCGGAATGCCTAGATTAATAAAGCAGTGGCAAATTGGGTAGATGTGGATAGCATAGATGGGACTTTGAGATTCTTGAAATAAATTGCATTTCTTATCATGCATTTTCAGATTCCCAAAAATGTGGTGTATAGAACAGGAAAAAAAAAGTAGAAGGAATCCTGTTGTTAGCCAAAAAAGAATGGAAGTTGGTTTTTTTAAACTATATGCTATAAAGTCTTCAAGAATAACAGTGGAGAATAAAAAAGAATAATTGTGGAGATTTCCAAAACTGTAGCTTACAGACCTTTAAAATAAGCTATAAATTTTCAGAAATACGAACACTGTAAATAAAGGCTGTTTATTGAATAAATTGAATAAATGATTCCTGGAGTTTAACTTTGGAACATGTCGATTGAAATGAAAAATAATTGTGGGAAATTCCTTAAAGTAGTCATAATTATATCTAAAGGGGATAAAATTATGCTGGTTTGTGGCAGAATATTTAATTTTCATTACATGTAGCTCCTTGTTAATTTATTTTTAACTTTCTAACTTATTTGATTTCTGTTATTCCAAGCACAGACATGTGGCCAAAGCCTTCGATCCCTTCTTTTGAAAAGTCTACCTATACTCTTTTAGTGCAATTATACAAATATCTAATAAGAAGACTAAAAATTGAAGCTTAATATTTTTTTATTAAGTTAGGGGATATTTGGTCAGACCTTGCCTCTTGCATGACTGATGGCTTTGACAGAAGCAGAAATCGTTATCTCAGTTGGCCTTCAGAGATGTGATGGCTTCATCAAGTATAGCCTGACTTTCCAGACCAGTTTTCTGACCAGGCCTTAAGTCTCTCCGCTATTTTCTTTGCTTTTTGACTTTTTAAGTTGCGTATCTGTGGTGTAAATATTCATATAAGGTGACACTGTATAAGACCAATACAATGTGATTTATTTTAATTAGTTCTGCTGATTTTAATTAGTTCTGCTGTACAGGTCAGGCATCCCAAATCAGTTGCATTCCTGTTAGCCAGGCAATAAATCACATAAATAAACAATGAATTGTGTTTGAAAGTAGTAAAACCAACAGAAAATCAACTTCATCTCAACAAAATGGCAACTGACCTTTCCTTAGCTTATATTGCCCTCAGCAGCCGTCTGACCAACGATGTAATACAAGGGATATTGAGCCTGGTTGGCTTCTCTTCCTTCTTCTTCCACTTTACCCTTACTTTTCCCCAGTTGTCCACCACCCCTGACTGCCCACCAATAGTCAAAATATACATTTGCCATTTGTCTAGACCACTTTGATCATATCAATTTTCCTAATACTTTATTACCTTTATCATGTAAATCAGTTGGGGTTTCAGATGTGTTTTCCATTTACTAGTTTCATCCTAAAGAGGAGCTGTTTAATTTTAAAGAAAAACCTGTCTTCGTCAATTTTGTAAAAATGTTCACCAAATATTAATCTTTTTCCACACATTTAAAAAGGCAAACTAGAAAAGAAATGGGGGCTAAATTTTGTACTCATTTTTGTTTTCAAAACACTGCTGTCTTCAGATAAATTTGGCATTAAGTGTGCAAGAGCTAGATGGAATAAAAAGTAACTTGCATTTATAAAGTAGGTGAAAGAAATTCGTAGTCTATAGATGCTGAACTGGTAGGATTAATCAAATGTTATTCCATTCTTCCTGGAGAAAAGTATTATTTCAGCATTCAGGTGTCTCTGATGAAGCAAACATTTCATAGTATAAACTGTAAAGTTAAGTCAATTCAATTTGTTAGATTGGAAAAAACTTCTTTTTTTAATATCCATTGTTATTTTGGCACGTTATTCATCTCTGTAATTCTCTGCTATGTGATTGTAATAAACATTTTGCCGTATTACTGCAGTTTTCTCCATTAAGAAGCCAATCTGGTTATCTGTAGTGAATAAAAGTATGAATCTTTACTTGATCTTACTTTTTTTTTCTTTTTATAGAAGCTGCAAAGAATCAATCCTCCTTACTGTTGTCCAACCTTACCCTGTAAGTATTGTCAGTGTTTTCTGAATTAGTTTCCTAGCAACATAGCAGGGTGGTTTTTTTCTGCCGATATTCTGTCTGTGTCTCTACCTTATCTGTGCAGTAAAAGAAGTAAGTGAGATAAGGGCTGCGTCTCCTAAAGGTGATGTTTAAGACTGCGTTACTGCGTCCTGCACTCAAAGACTGCATTAGCAAGTTAAATAATAATAGTATCTTTAAACTCATACCAGGAAAACAGAGCAGGAGGCTGAGATCTGCTTCAGTTTCTGATCTGTTGCAGCTCCTGGGTTTTTCTTAATTCTGCCTTGGTCCCACAGAGTTTTGCTGCTGTATCAAACCAGCTGGACCTTATGCAAGGGAGGGCTCTGCCGGTGTCTGCAGCGCGGGGCGCGTGGAGGTGAGGGCAGAGAAGAGACAGACTGACGATTGCGTGAGGCTGGCTCGAAGGGACAGGGAGAAACTGCAGCCCACCTCAGAGCCTAGTGGTTTGTGGGAGCAGGTCCATGACCTGTCTGCTCGAACCCATCCTTGAAGAGGGACAGGTGAAAATGGAGATAAGCCAAGCCAGGGAGGAAGCACATCTCTCTCTTCCCATACATCCATGCGCAGCCATGCATCAGCAGTGATTTCAGATGCAACGGGTCCATTCACCTCCCTGTTGGCCAGCCTGATACACAGCAGTTTTGATTAACAAGGGTCAATTGCATCCTTTTCACCCAAGAATAAGAGATGAGATGGATTTGACACAAAGATGTGAAAACGAGTTTATCTGATGAAGCTGCCAAAATATACATCTTGCAAATGCAATTTGGTCAGGGCTGTATCTCTTCGCACTACTTGCTAGCCTTCCTGGCTAGTTTAGAGGCGGCCGTGTAGTTACGCTGGTCCTGTACCCTTTCTAGAAGCCGCTCGGCACAGCAGCTAAATCATGGGGGAAAAGCATGCGTTTCCCAGCAAAACCAGGCAGGGGCTGCTGCGCTGCAGGAAGACCACTGGCAGGAAGGCGAGCAGGGACCTGGTCAACATCAGCCTTCTTAAATGAAAACCCAGGCATGGTCTGACCAAATAAAGAAACCTAACTGCCTTTAAAGCTTGCTGGATTGCAGCCAGTGGTTCTGATCACAGGGAATATGTATAATATGGGGGAAGAGAAATCCTCACCCACTTGCCTTTTTTGTGCAGGTTGCCTTATTTCATCCATGGACAGGCTTTTCTTTAAATGTCAGGTGAAGAAGGGGCATGTGCTTTAGCGCAGGTATGCGTAGCCCTTAAAAGTGGACAGTAAAGTGTGGTACTACATGTGTGTGAGGTGATGGGGCCTGTTATCACTGTGCTGCTGGTATGAGAGCAAGCCTGTATGTACTGAACATAAGGGAAGCTGAAACCCAAATGAGCTGTGCACTCCATGTTCAACTGGAGACCTTACAGCACACATTGGGTCCTCCTCCAGCCTTTAAGCTGGAGAAGAAGGGAAGTCATGACCTGGCATCTTGCCAGCTCTCTGGGTCCAAGCCCTGTTTGAGGCCACAAGGCAGAATCTGCTCCTCTCATTACATTGCACCAAAGGCTAATTGATAACTGAACTACCTTTAGATGTCGCTGAGCTAGGAATGGCACTGAAACACTTTGCTGTCCTGTCAGCCATTTGGGCTGATGTACCCATCTTATACATATTTTTGTGTTGCCCCACTCTGGCATGTCTGTCAGGGTCCCCCAGCTCTATCTCAGTGGACAAAGCATACGTGTTTTCGGGGTGATGGATGTTTTATCTCGCATAGGCATGAAGATTGTCTCCCCAAGAATGTCCACAGAGCAGTCAGAAGATGCAATTGATGTATGCATAGCAGTGCTAGCTTTACTTGACCAATTTTTATCCCAAAGTCAAGATGCTTCTGTGGCATGAGCTTAGTTGGGAGAACCTCACCTGCAGGACTGTTGCACCCTGCAGATCTCCTCCAGTTTGCGTACTCTTATTGTACCTCCCTACCTGTTCAGACCAGGGTTGTGTTGATTCGTAGCATCCTTCCCTGATCACTTTCAAGCCCAAGTTTTCCTGGAGTGGAAATGAAGGTGTGCGTAGGGATGGGGAGCAGTTGGGGTGCTGCCAGTGTGTGCAGCCCACTTTGAGCCCCGAAGCAGTGCAGGGTCCCTCAGTTTATGCAAACCCTGGGCTGTGAAATCTCTCGCGGACTCCTGAGTCGCCTTGAACACCTGGCCCGTGCTGGCCCTCATACTACCGCAGCACTGCTGTCAGTAGTGCCTGAGCCTGTTTCTTAGGTGACATCCCTCTCAGCTCTGCCATCCTGCGTGTTGCTGCACTCCAGCTGTGTACCTGTTCTGGTCACCTGTGCAGGGGGGTCCTGTGGCAAATACGTTTTGTCTTACAGTTTGGAAACGATATTAATGTATTCAGAAATTATGATGCACCTGTGTTTTCCCCTTTTCTTTAATTTTGCCTCCTCCATTTTTCCTTTTACTATTTTGCCAATAAAACTGGAAAGATGAAGTAGAAACCAGACAAAGGAAAAGTAAGAGCTTTTAAATAAAGACTGAATTTCTTCCCCATTCTTGGCAGAAATACATCTTTACAAACATTTCATCGATCTCTCTTCTTGATGGTGAACCTTTTTCTTTCTATCATTGCATGAAAAATATCTGCCAAGATGGATTACAAGAGTGCTGTTTCCTAATTGTTTTTATTTGCGCTATTTAGAGTGTGTTTTGGTTTTATGCTTTCAAGTAACCATCCTTTATGACTGCAGGTGACAGTAGATGTAATCTAGATTTATAGTACTCTGTAGTTCACTTAGTACTTTTTGAAAGCTTTTGCAGATCATTTTTGCTTAAGTGCATTCAGTTTTGTTTAATGCTTAAACTCATTAAAATTTCATTTTAATTATGACCAAACCAAAACATTAGGCTATCTTTTTCTTTCCTTCAATCTACAAATCTCTGCTACATTCATATCACCACTGCTCATGAGGAGGTCACTGAATAGCTAAAGCAGTGGAAGCAGTTCAAAGTTTTGATTTCTGGAAGTATGGCATTTGATTATCGTTTCTGACCATTTTATTCTGTAAATGGACTATCATTCTGATTGTTGCCTTATTAAGTTTTAAGCATTACTCAAATGAAATAACTTGCCTGTTTTGATATCTGTTCAGATTTTATGCGTAGAGATCATTTGATAGGTTGCTTTCATGATTAGTCTCTTAAGCTCCTTGGATGTAGTCCAGGCCCAACTGAGACCCATGGTGATTTTGCTGTGCATAAGTTTTGCAACGGGAAAAGGATAAGATCTTTTTCTGTTTTGAAGGAGGTGCTTCATGTTATAACACAGTTATATGTCTGAGACACAACATTTGCAGAAAAAGCTGTGATAAATAACACTTATTTATGAATTGTAATGATTGTGGTCACAGTCTTACTGAGGATCTCACAGTATTTTTCATGCTGTGTTGCTTTCTGGAGTTGTGTCAGAGCAGCAACTACCATAGCTAGACTTGTGGTTGTAAAGGATATAAAAAAGAAACAGGTTTGTCACAAAGACTTCAAAATCTAAAGTGAAAAAGACTACCCAGGTATAGCTTTAGAAATCATTTGGAAGTCAGACAAGTGAGCATTATGAAAAAGATGATTTTTGACTGGTAGAAGTTGTGAAGTTGATATAGAAATGATAGCTTTTGTTCTTTGAATGGGCACGGTTTTTTGCAGTCATCATGAGGACCTTTCCCACTGCATAACTTCCACATCAGCTTTTTCATGTGGTCAGTTCCATACACAGCTTTGATCCTACACCAGAGAGGATCACAGTGTGGTTAATGGCAAACCTGATATCACTGTGTTGCCTCCTGGAAGTGTGGGCTGGTCCATGGCCACTGCCCAACCACTGTTTGAAGCAGCCTCCTCTCTTGTCAGAACTGTGCTGTGCAGCCTTTCTTCTTCTGTCTGTGTGTGGTGCAAATCTCAGTAAGCACTGCTGCTCCTGACCTGTCTTCCTGGAGGCCTCCTCTTAGGGTATATGGATTTTTCTGGAATGTAGTTGTGCAAAAACCATGATTTTTTCATCAGTGAAGACTGAGAAAATGCAGCTTGAACTTCCACGTCAATTGTTTCAGCAAAGTGGAAAAGAGCCCCTTCACCCTATCCATCGTTTTCTCCTTGTAGTTCTCCCTCCGTGTCCCCCGACAGTTTCCATTAGGTCTCTTTTCCCTCTTCACTAGCCCTTTTTCCCATCGCAGGCGCATTATCATTCATCTAGTCCTTCATTTGTTCATTTTAGCTGGGGTTTGTATGGGGTGAAGGTTTCTTTCATTCCCAGAGGTCCTCATCCTTGCAGAGTTGTAGGGCTGAAAGTAGTGCGGAATGGCTGTCTTGTTTTGCACTTTCCTGCACTTGATTAAGAGCAGTCACCTGGGTATGAGAGGTAATCCTGAATGTGAAGGAGTAATCCATGAATGTAAACGGAGGAACTTTGGAGAGGCAGAATCCCAAAAGGCCAGGGGAGGAGATTTTATGGAGGACCTCCACATTTAATAAACACTGAGATAGATGACCCAGGCCCATCTAGTCACGAGATGAGCTGCAATGGCTGCACGTTCCACAAAGTCTGAAGCCGACCTGTGGTTTCACTCATGGTTCTTGGGACAATCACAGTAAACTAGGCTGTCGTTTACTATAGATGGAATGGATTGTATTTTCTCAATGCGTGCATTCAAATAAGGTTTGGCTATTCCCTGCCTTACAGGTACTTGTTATACGTGCATGGGACCAATGATCAAACTGCGATTACCATCTAAAAATAGGAAAATATAAATAATGCAAATAGTAAAATATAATTGTCTATGATGATAAATCACCAGCTTTTAAGAGAGAACCCAAATCTGACCACTATTTCAGCAATTAAATTTGTGCTAAGAGTTTAACAAAGAAATACTCCTGATGATGATCTGTCAGTGCCCTGTGGTTATAACAAATTACTGCATGGTAAAACTTCTCCACATTATTGCTTCCGTGTCCCTACCTGCTCTTCTACAATGCTCTTGTGAGACAGTGTAGTTGTTTCAGCCTTGCTCACAGCTATGAATGGCAGTATTTAGTTTGCCTTTGGGCATTATGTACTGTTCCACTTAATAAATTTAATTCTTCCTCTTATTCACGTTTTATTTGCTTGCTAAATTTTGTCTTATGTAATTGCCTTCAGGGATGGACCAAGAAGTCAACACATTTTTGCAGTCATGCAATTTTTCCTTATTTCCTAACAAACATAATATTTCATATTAAACTAATGACTAATTTTAAGTAACAAACTTAAAATTGATTATATATATACAGTTTGTGGCTATTTAAAACTTTGGTATATCTGTCAGATTTTCAGTCATTGTCACAAAGCAGGTTTTCTTTTCACCTTGCGACTGTTCTGTACTGCTGCCTCCTTTCATTGCTTTATGGTAGCTCAGTACTACACTATCCTCTTCTAAATGCTAAATCCTTCTTTTTCTTGAGCATGAGTAAAGGTTTTGTTGTTACCGCACCTCTACTGGCAAGAGCACTCAAAGGGGCTTTTGCAGCAAATAAACACCATTTCACTTGGAATCTCCCCCAGATTACAGTTTACCTGCAAAAGCGGACAAAGTACTAGACATTCTTATTTTCATCGAAAACCAGTTTCCCTCAAAATGAAGGGTATTGTTTCTAAGAGCTATCCGAAAATGACCTGCTATAATGCCACTGACAAAAATCGAATTTTGAAAAGTCCAGAAAATGTGAAAAATAACATTTTCCAGAAAGCCTCCTCTTGTTATAGCAATCTCTCATGTTTTGACCCTGCTGATGGGATGCCCATTGATTGCAGTCCCTAGTAAGTAGCGTTCAAAGAAGGGTCTCACTCTTTACTATCATTTACTCCAAGCAAATCTCTGTGCAATGCTTCATTTCTCTTGTTGGCAGTTTCTCTGGGTTGCGTTGAAATAATCAGCTGAATTTTTACTGAATTCTGCGTAAACAAGTAAATATTAATTAAAGTCCTGATAAATTTGAACTTTTAGCATGAAACAATGCTTAGGTCACACAGTGTGAAGTTTGTGGGGTTTTGAAGTATTTTGACTCCTTGTTAAAATGTGTTCCCTCATTTTGCAAAAGTCACTCTAATTAAGCTGTTTTTATCTGTGACAATGCAAATACTTTACTTGCAGTGATAAATGTTCTGCATTAGTGTAAACACCCCCTGCTTAAGGTCATTAACTGAGGATAATGGCTTCCATTTGGCTAAAAGGCCAACTATCAGAAACAAATGAACCTGGTGCTCTGAGAATCATTAATTGGTAGCATTCTTGGCCTACAAACCTGAGGACATTAAAATAGAATAGAGCAGCACATCATCTTGCTGATGCTTTGTTAGTCAAGCAAGTTTCGACAATCAAACCCAACTGTTTTCCTGGGTATTTGCTGCACTCTTTTGAAACGGTTCCTTTCTCAAAGAGAAAACGTCAAGTGTCAAGTTGATGCAGAGGTAGAAACAATGAGATTGTGCGATTAAATGCAAGAGCTGTGTTATTACTCAAACCTTTAATCAGCAGAGAACGCTCCCCCAAATGCCTGGTGCAGCTGTTGTGGTTTTTCTTATACCCCTGTTTTATAGATTGAAGGTTTTTGGAAAGCAATCTGCTTCCAGGCTCACCCAGAGTGTCTGGCAAGGGGCCGGAGTCCTGACTACGTTGCCACAGCAGAAGTGGGAAGGGAAGGAAGCCCCACGTTTTAAGGCAGACCATGGTATGCTCCCCTGGCTGTGCAATAGGTACATTAAACCCCACGTCCCGGAGGGGTTCTTGGGAACTCGCATACATTCAGGTCTTTCAGTTGTGTTGGACTCCTCTATCACATTTTTACAATGACATAATTCAAGTGTTTATGCCCCCCGCAAATGTCTTTTGAGGTTGTAGAGAGGAAAAGAGAGGTTGTAGAGTGTGACAGAGCCACATAGCGGTTTGCCAGATTTGCTGTATGGGAATAACCTTGCTAGAATCCAGAAGAAAATTTGGCAGTCTGCCTGTAGAGAGAGGCCAGACTGGTGACTCAGCTGCACTAAGAGCAAACAACTGTAAAAAGCCTCTTCCAGCAAGAAGAGTAAGTGAAAGCCACTCTTCTCCCCTTGCCCTTACAAGAGAGAGCCAGTAGCCTACTCCTATAGCTGTGCTGCCCCGTGGCAGTGGGAATCAACAGGTTCCAGTCTGTTAATTGGTTGCCTTATAGACTGTCCCCCTTGCACACTGCACAAAGGGACTACGTGGCAAGGAGGGAAATTGGAAAAGGCATGTGCAGATTTGTTATGTTAATCATGGTATTCTTGTATACTGTGTCTTTCTAGGAATTCACCTCTAGAGTACAATATGTAAGCATGCTTCTTCAGCGTTTCCATGCTGTCCCTTCTTGATGAAGAAGTATTTTGGGTCCCCCACCCTAAGACATTAACTTTGGGGTTTTTTTTAATTTTTTTTCCTTTCTTTCTTTTTGGTGGTTGCTTCAAATCTTCTGGGGGACCTTCTGCATTTTTCAGCACTGGCTTTGGAATCTGAGCTTGGTTTGGTAATGGGGTTGAATTTCCTGTCATTTACTGTTACCAATTAAAGATTTGTATGGTCATAGCGGCTAGAGAAGACGTAAGAAAGAATTAACTGTAAAAGTGAAGAAGCATTAATTTTTATTTCTTGGTTCTATTTCATGCTCCAGGAATTACCAAATGGCTCTGATATTTCCTGGGAGAATGTGGCATCTTTCATTCCTTGTTCACTGGTTGATGCTGAGCCTATGGTAATAGTTACCACGTTTTCGGTGTGATAATAAGTCAGTGGCATACAGAAACGAGCTAAAGCCTTCTTCCTGCCAGTTTCTAGAAACAAGGCTTCTGTATCACAAAAAAATAACAACAAAAAAACCCCAAAAAAACCCCACAACCCAAAACAGCAAAACACCACTTTTTAAGCAGTTTCAACAGAGGTCAGAGATGAAAAGAGCACGTGGACTTGGACTACTCCATCCTTCCTGCAGATTTTTAGTTGAGTCAAGATTTGAGTGATGGTGACAAGACTTTCTGTGTTTACAAGGGCTGCTGTCATGCCACATTGATAATAGGAAGTTATTTCGGGATCATCATCACTGATGTCTGCATTAATTTCTCACAGGCAAAGCAACATGACTTAGTCTTTGCAGTATCCAAAACCAATTTATATGTTCAGGAGTTAGCATAAGATTCTTAATTCACATTTTACTGAAACCAATGGACCAAAACCCAGCCCAAAGGAGCCCAGTGATCTTCATCCAAAGCTGGGATTTCTTCCACTGCCCATTACCATGGTTATGGAGTTAGGCAGTGCCAGAAGCTCTGTAACTGACCTGAGAATAAAACTGCCTTGCTTCTGGTGCTTAAAATGGAAATCCTGTTGATGGTGAATATTTAATTTGTTACCAAAAATGAGTTCTTAGTCACACTCCTCAAATGGAGAGAGAATTTTTTTCCAAGGGCTGAACACGTGATCACAGGTGAATCTGTTGAATAATGTAGTAGGTAAAAGTCAGTTAGGTCCCAGAAGAAAATTCTAACCCATGAAGTCCCAAAACGTGTCTCATCTCTTGTAGCCAAGCCTTTCATGGGGCTTGTGTAGCGGGAAACCTGCTAGCCCGCAGGTGCCTTTTGGTAGCTCTGATCTGTGTTTTGAAGTGGGCTAATACACTGTTCTTGGAGAACTCTGACACTTTTTCTTGCAAAAGTTGTGTGTATCTGTATCTAATGGATTATAGATTATGCAAAAATTTTCCGTTCGGTGTTTGGAGGGGTCACTGGCTGGTCAGTGGTTGGTGTCCGTTCATGAAAACAAGTTTGGTGGCAGCAGTCGTTGTGGAGGCACTACAAGGAAATTGTATGTACACCGAGAGCCCTTCTTGTCGCTCCAGTCTGACAGTGGGATAACTTTCAGTATGCGCAGTATGCATCAGTGATTCTTTATGTGTTTGTGCATATGTATTATCTTGGGAGGCATCACGGTTCGACTGTATTTCCATTCTTCGGTGACTGGTTTGCAAAGTGTTGCTGTATACGTGGAGCTCCCACTGTGTGAGAAGCAGGGGAGATGATAACTGAAAAAGATAGGTTTTAACTTGAAATTATGTGATATATCTTGTCATCATTTTTCCTTCCAGTCTCCTAAATCAGCTTTTATTAGTGCTGCAAAAAAGGCAAGATTGAAGTCCAATCCTGTCAAAGTGCGCTTCTCGGAAGAAGTAATTATCAATGGCCAGGTGTCGGTGAGTATTCAACTATTTCACCTCGGGAAGGACTGAGCGTTTCACCCAAAGGTACGCCTCAAGGCTGGAAAGTGAGGGTATTATATGGTAAGAACAACAGTGATAGGCTTGTGAAGGGCAGTGCTTTTCTGTTTCTAAAGTTTTTAAGAGATCCATTTTCAAAGTCCGTTGGGCCCATAATATTGTGAAAAAATTGTCCCTTCTTAAAATAAAATTGAAATGCTAGTGAACGCCTTTTGTGGTGATAGCACATAGATGTATTTCTCTATGGTCTTGATAATGCTTGCTTGGGTTTTTTTCAGGGCAATTTTGTAACAGGAAAGCTCATAAACTCAAGAGAAAGTAGCATGTCAGGAAAACAGATTAACATTACCTTACAGACCTCTTTAAAATTTGTTTTATCTACTTGAACTTGTTGTTTCCGGCCCTCAGGCAAAGTCAGCCTTCCTTTGAGAGGCACGGAACTCCTCCTTAAATGTGAACTCCTGGCTCATTTTCATAATTCGCCGGAACATCGGTCCGCACTGATGTCTTTATCCAACTGTCTTCCAAACATAAATTGATACTGCATTTTATCAAAAGCAATTTTTGCACTTTTTTTTAAAAAAAACCAAAAAGCCTTGTTCACCTTCCTTTTTCCTGTTTATTTTTCTATCCTTGTTACAAATCATCACAGTTAAGTAGCAATATTATATGTTACTCTTCTTAATGATGACAGATATTAGCATTTAATATCCAGCTATAAAGAGAATGTAGAACATCTTGATTGTAATTCTTACGAATCCATCTGCAGTTCCCGTTTCGTAGATTGAAGACACTATATAGCTTGCTATATTCAGAGAAGCAATAGTCTGTTTTTCTGTTTTATCAAAAATATTTCAACTTTAGAGTAGCATTTATTGTCAGAGAGGTAGTATTTAGGGAAAGAAAATGCTCCAAGCCGGACATAAAATGTATGGTTATATTTTTCCAGGAAAGAGCCCTGTAGAGTGCAGCTGTAATGAGCATGGCTGAACACTTACAGGGCATTGCTAATTCTGCTTTCAGTTTGAGCCAACACACTCCTTTTCAGGTGTTACCTTTCCAACTGAATGCTGTCCTTCTTTATAGAACAACATTTAACTTTCCCTTGTTACATGTTGTAATCTGATTCACTAATTTGCTTGGCAGGAAACAGTTAAGGACAATTCACTTCTTTTCATGCCAAATGTTCTGAAGGTGTATCTTGAAAATGGACAAACCAAATCTTTCCGGTTTGACTGCAGCACTTCAATAAAGGTAGGCTAGATATACTTTGGTATGCAATGCCAAGAATACCAGTTACCTCTTTTCCAAGACCTTCGATAATTATAATTTACTTGGAATGCATTAAGAATAAAATTACTAGCGTGTCAGTTGGGGCTGGACTCATAGTTCAGAAATAATGAGGTTTTGGTCCATACTTCTGCTGCTAAAAATGTATTGTATTGTCAATGGAGGAAGAAGTAGAAATGATCATGTTAACGTGCCTGGCGTGTAATTAAAATTACGTGGTCCTATCATTTTGATATGCTGCCAACTACTAGCATGATTTGTCAGCAAAAGTCAGGAGCTAAGGAGATGAAGATGTTGGTTGCTAATTGAATATCATCTAGCTTGTCATCCAGTGAACTTGGGATGGGATATTGTAGGGTTACGCTGGTGATAAATTGCTTGTCTCAGTGTAATGCCCTCTAAGCTTTCCATAACACATTTCACATAGAGAAATAAAGAGGTGAAGCCCTGGCACACAACTGAGGCTGCTGGGGAGTGTCTCTGACACTGTTCCATGTAGGTTCCTGGACCAGAGGCGGCGGCGGTGTCTATCTGTGAGTGCCGTGGAATAGCGTAGTAAGCAGCATGACTAGCACTGTTGGGCGTGCTGCTACTCTCTCAGGCATTTTTGTTTGGGTAAGCTAGTTTTAACACACATTGGCTACCAAATCTAGTTCACCGCATGGTAGCATGCATGCTTGGGACACTGAGACAAGAGATATGCATGGGTGGAGATGATCAGTGAAGGCTGGGGATGCAATTTTCAGCTGCACTAGCCAGCTTTTGCTGGCTTTAAGCTTTAATATGTAAAGTTTATTCGAAGAAAGACTGCTTTTCTGCTCGCTGTGATTCAGCAGTGTGCTCAATCAGTTAGACAAGCAAGAAGAGTGATTTATTAAGGTAAACAACAGGAAATTTACTCCAGCCTGAAGGCAAAATGAGGGGTAATGGTTTTAAACTGAAAGAGGGGAGATTTAGATTAGATATTAGGAAGAAATTCTTTACTGTGAGGGTGGTGAGACACTGGAACAGGTTGCCCAGGGACGTTGTGGACGCCCCATCCCTGGAAGTGTTCAAGGCCAGGCTGGATGGGGCTTTGAGCAGCCTGGTCTAGTGGGAGGTGTCCCTGCCCATGGCAGGGGGGTTGGAACTAGGTGATCTTTATGGTCCCTTCCAACCCAAACCAGTCTGTGATTCTATAATAGATATTGAAGTTATACTGAAAAATGGGTTGCAATATCTGTTTATAGTTCGTATATTTACCTTAGGTGTAAATTGAGTGTGGGCAATGGATACAAGCCTCCACTCTACAGCCATGCGATACTGAATTCCTTCAGTCCGTTTGAGAATTTGTTTGGGTGAAGAATTAGGAGACATGCTTCATGTAGATAATGAGGTCTCCATACACTTCTAAGGCCCACAAGCCCAGTATTTTCTTTTATAAGCATAAAACCAATCAACCTGTTCCAGGATATTTTGCCCCTGAAGACCAGTCTTTGGCCATCACACTACATTAGTTCTGAGTAATTCTCTCATGGGTATGTCATGTAGTGTAAGACCATATATCTAATCTGAAGCCCACGTAGGCTCAGCGACCTAGCTGTATTGATGTTGTAAGCCTGCTTTGACCTTAGTCATTCTGACTTTTTGTAGCAATAATTTCCTTTGCATCTAGCTGAGGCAATTATATCTTCCATAGGCTGCACAGCTCCATATTACATATTCTTGCATGTATGTATGTGTATATTCCTCCTTGTGGATGGCTGGGTGTGGATTGCTGCTTCTTTTCTTAAACTCAGGTGAAGCAGACATGCCCCAGTTGATTCAAGACAAATGCAGGTTTTTTTGCACCCTTAGCAGTCCAGTAACTTACCGTTTAACAACAATGGTGCAACCAGTGCCTTGCCTGCAGTCCTTGCTTTCCTTATTGTTGTCAGAGGAAAGAATCGGCCAGCAAAAAATTTTGTTCAGTAACTCAATGCCTGCATGCCTTAGCATCATATTTTAAAAGGCCTAAGACAGGTAGTGGAAAACAGTGCCTTTATTACTCCCTCTTAAAAACTTACATTTAGTATTATGTCTCTTCATGTTACTGTTATACCCCTTGTCTTTGAGCAGGACTATAAATAAAAGTAGATTTAACGTGTAAGCAATAAACTCCCTGTTAGTCAGAACAGTATAATATGAACCTCCATTATTTAGAGTGGTTGCTTGCAGTCCATTAATACTGTCTTATATTCTTTACATTTTACAGAGTTGTCTCCATCCTCCTACATACATTTTTCATCCTTCCACAAATTTGGTGTTGATTTTCCATAAACACACTGTAATTGATCAGTTCATTTTTCTAAATTATGTTAAAGCACTTGGATTACAATTCATCACGATCTCCTTAGTGAGTCCTATCCATCTGTATACTTATCATAGAATCATAGAATCATATGATCATATGTGTTTCTAAATATCGTTTGGATGGATAGAAATGTTTTAATCTTTTCACCAACATAATGTGAAACTATTTTTAAATGATGGGTTATTATATATTTCTTTTTTCTACTACATTCACTAAAGCTAAAGATACCTTGACAGATTATATGAATATTCTGCATGTATTTATGAAGCATTATATGAAATTGAAGTAGGGGTTGGTTGAGTGGTTTTGTGAGGAGGTTTGTTTAGCTGTTATTTCAGAAACAATTGTTCTCAAATTAATTACCCTTAGATATAATCCAATGTGAAAAAAAAACAATTAAAAGTCTCTAAAAATGGGGGGTTTGCTATAAGTTAACGTGGTCCCTGAATTTAGAGCTATTGTTCTGCACAGGTATCATCATCACAGTTGAATTTCCTGTCAGCATTTAAAACTCAAGAATGTCCATTAAACACAAGTATCAAGAAGTGGACTTCAAAAAAAGCCCTTGCCATTAGAACAAATAAAGGCTATTCATTTATTCTTTTTGCTGAACATATAAATTCGGTTTGTACTGCTCAGGTGCCCTGCCCCAACAGTAAGTGAAGAGCGGCAAGACGATCTCACCTTTTCTGATGGAGAGGTTTTATTTCCAGGGAGACAGAGATATGGGCCATTCAAGTATAATTTGCATGTTAAACTGCACAGAAAGTTGTCCACTCACAGCAATTCCATGTATATGTTTTTCACGTGCATGTCTGATACCATCTCAGAGATGCGCGAATATAAAGGTGCTGATTTCTTGCTGGGTGAACGTGTGTGAAGCCCAGTATACTCGTGCAGAACAGGCACAAAACGCGACTGTCGTCCTGTTTAACATCTGGGCTTCCACACTGTGCTGGGTACATGCAGGGTGCGTGGCAGTGAAGAACCGGGTCCCAAGCGCTTCATGAATTTAAGCACATTTTATAAATCCTGTGTTAATTAGGATGTCATCTTAACACTCCAAGAAAAGCTTTCCATCAAGTGTATTGAACACTTTTCCCTGATGCTGGAGCAGAGAGTTGAAGGATCTGGAACAAAACTCCTTTTGCTGCATGAACAGGAGACTTTAACTCAGGTTTGTGTGATGATATGTGAAAACAGATATTAATGGGATGGGTTAATCAGTAAATTATCCATCTTTTTAATTACTCAAGTGAGTTAACTGCAAGATTTATGGTTCGATACAGTCTATCAAATAGCAGCAGTATTTAGATGTGGTTGTAAGAATCAAGTTCTCACAGAAAATAATTATTTTTCTATTTTATAGGCATCATATTTCATTGCTTCATTGGGCCATTGAAAAGTATTAAAAACTTCATTAAAGATCAGCCCGAAAGCTAGACAATATTTATCAAAGTTTTTTCATATTCTCTGTGGCCCAGCTAATAAATGTTCTCAACAGCTGGGAAATTGATGGTAACATTTCTGAGAACCACAGTCTGCTCAAATTCCTTTAAAAACCTTATTTTGATCTTTGGTTCTCATCCGATTATACAGATCTGTATCTGGGTGACAGGAAATAATACTCTTTCTGATGAAGCCAAGTTTGGCTTGTTTATGCAGCGAGACATTATGTCACTTCAGTGATGAGGAATTGTGACCTAGAAAATGCTGGTGTGACTTTCTTCCTTAGATCACGCAGGTGTGACTAGAGGTAAAGTTGCTTCACAGTTCCCAGCAGAGGACTCTTGATTTTAGCTTCTTATCATCATTTTGCCAAACTGTTTAGCCTGAAATTTTCCATGATATTTCTGTGTTTTGGGAGAACATTGGTATTTTTAAAATCTCACCTAAATCTGAAAAAAGAAGATAAAAGGATTCTTAGCGGGGAAATGTTTAACTTAAATCCCAGAAGTCCCTTGATCATATAACTAGAGTCCATGTAGTGGTATGAAGGAGTTTAGGTTACCAGCTAACAGTCTTTCTGGCATTTTCTAACCTTTAAGCACTTGACTTTGCCATGTTAACATTCTTTTTTTTGTGGGTATAAGCTACCTAATGAATGCACAATATCCAGAGGTACTCAGCACTAGCTCTCCTGGCCTAGCTGTCTCTCTTTGAAGTAATTGCTAAAATTCCCACTGAAATCAGAAGGCTCAGAGTAAACCAACACATTGAGCTTTCGAAAATCCCATCCAGAGCTTTTATTTATACATACGGAGTAGGCCTAGATACTTAGGAATGAGGTCAGAGACAATGAGAGATAAACACAGGTTTTGAAAAATGTTAGGGCAAGACTGGGACTTCATTGGAAATTTTTAAAAGCATAGTTTTATCAATTAAAGACGTTGATTATAAAGTACACTAACTGTCTAACCGCATTAGCCTAATTAAATAAACTACGTAAACTACATTAATTCTGAGGGTTTCTTCTTTGAAGTTCCTGTAAAATCAGCAGTATTTTAATTTGCCGTTACAATGTTGCTGTTGACCATGACTTACAATGGCGTTATTGGATTGTTACCCTTTCATCCAATTATTCATTAGCTATGCAGTGGTCCCCTGTGAATATACCCAGATTACGGTGTTACATACTTAACAAAGTTTTGCTGACTGACAAGCAAAGTGTTTTGTTTTTTTTTTTCATTTTTAATGTATTGGGAGAGGTTTGTCTTGGTTGGAAGTCTAGGGGTAGGTCTCTTAATCCAGAACAACCCAGGAAAATTCAAAAGACCCAATTTCTTACAAATTGTCTAGTGGATTAAATCAAGCTAGAGAAAGTGAGCATAGAAGCTTCTAAGCTGTGCTTCCACTGTATTCTCAGTCAGTCTAAGAAATAAAATGTGACCACTCCCAAAAAATCTTCTAGCCCTTCTCATTTATGAGTATTTTGGTCCAATACATCTCACTTTGTATTTCACTTGAGTAGTTTTCATTAGGGTCTGTTTTCTCCTTTCGCTCTGGTTTTGAATGAGTGAATTCTGTTGCTTTGAGGTTGAGTTGTATCGGGCAGTCATGTCTATAAGAGCCTAAAAGTCTCTCCACAAGACTAGATAGATGATGTTTTTATGTGAAGAACTTAATAAGGAGCCCATGGTAAAGGTCTTTTTTGGATAGAATTATTTTTCTTGCTACCATGTGGCTCTGGAGCAGTGTCCCGGTGCCTGAGACTAGAGACCGCGTTGCATGACCAGAGTTGCCAAGCTCTGATATGTTTATTGCACTGTCCTAGGTGACCCAGAGGCCAAGCTCGCATAAGATGAGATGTCTTTTCAGGATTAGCTTTGTCCCAAAGGATCCCATTGATCTTTTAAGAAGAGATCCAGTGGCTTTTGAATATCTCTATGTACAGGTAAGTGAAGGAACGGCCATTGTTAGCATAAAGGAGAATGAAAAGACAGATGCACTCAGTGTATGCATAGTTTTTTACCTTCATGTAGAAAAGCGTGACTGCAGTAAATCCTGGTTTTTATTTCTGCTGCGTAAAGCCAATGAATGCACTTGGGGAATGTGCAAATCTTTATCATCTGCAAAGTCCCCTTCCTTCATAAGTCTCTCCAAATAGTAATGCTTTGATATCTTTCCAAAATATATTTGGCTTTAGAAAAGAGTGAAGCTGAAGTAATTGCTAATACTTATTTCTGGTACTGTAATATCAGAGAGAAATGACGTCTGAAAAGGAACTTCCAGTAAAATGGATGAGAAAACTAATGTACAAGCAATGCGGTTCTCCTGGGTATCTCACCTGCTATCTTGAGTCCAGATATACTAATAGTCTCCCAGCACTCTTTGTGAAAGAGGATTGCTGTCCCCCCCCAGGAAGGATGAATAGAGCTTAGATCAAAATGCTCGTGCCTTCTGCTCTTTGGCAGAAGTCCTTGTGTTCTTCAGAAGTGCCCATACCCTGGTGAACATCTGACACCTCTGAGAGCAACAGTCCTACCTTAAGCATGGTCCTGCTTCTGAGTTCGGGATTACTCTTCATGCAATGTTAATTTAAAAAAAAAAAAAGACTAGAATTTGTTTTTAGTGCAAGATTTTTGAACTTGATGCTCCCTCTACTGGTTCTTTGGCAGAGCTGTAACGACGTGGTTCAGGAAAGGTTTGGACCAGAACTGAAATATGACATTGCCCTGCGGTTGGCTGCATTACAAATGTATATTGCAACTGTGACCACCAAGCAAACTCAGAAAATCTCTCTCAAATACATAGAGTAAGTTGAGAATGCAGTGTATTCTTTGAAAGTGAAACATTAGGAGTAACTCGTAGATTCTTTAAGGCTGTTTCTTTAGTATTGTCTGTATGCATGCACCAATTTTAGGTTCATTTGTTGTCACTGAAATTGATTCAGGTGTGTTAAGAGTTGGATATATAGACCTTTTCATCCATTTACCTTTTGGCCATCTGTTTAGGCACATGAAATACCCTATAAACGTAAATAAGATTAACTCATTTGCTTTCAGTAACTTAATGGTCAGATCTAAGTTAACATGGTCATGACGCCAAGGTTTTTGTAGAGATTATTATAGTAGGATTCAGATGATTTCTTGGCTCCAAAGGCTGTAGGGTCTGAGATTCCATTTATAAGATTTCTCAGATACAGAAGTATCCCAGTAGGCACCTGTTTTATGTTAGACAACATGTATATGTAACTATAAAGAAAAAGAAAATTTCCAAAATGCAACTGTGTGTACATCTCCTTGGGTTTTAAAAAACAAAACAAAACCCAAACCCCCAAACATTTGTTGTTGCTTAGTTTACTTGCAGGATGGAAATAATAACTGTTGCACACTCAGTCTTGTAGACTTTATCTGCCTTACTGAAGGTCATGTTATATTGTATCTTATTAATGAATCAGCAGAAATAATTACTTGCAAGTGAATAGTCGGTCTCCTATCAAAAGGGGTGCTTCAAGCAGAAAGAAAATCCAGTAAAAGGAGGGGGCTGGTTGTTTCTGTGGGGGAAAAGAACCCCACAAAATATAAGTGACAAAGTCAAAGGCTGGCTGGTTCGCATGTTCTAAAAAAAAGCCTAAAAAATGAAGTTAAATCTGATATTATGTTGTTAAATCTGTGATTTTAATTCTATAATGGTACTTGCCTATGTAATTAAATGGTGTTTTAACAATACAGCGTAGACTTTAAACATAAAAACTTAAAACTTCTTTTCTGAATGTCATGATGGAAGGGATAGAAGAGAGATTATATATAATTTTTAAGCATATTTTTCAGAAGTAATATATAGTTTGAATATAGAAAGTAATGCATTATTGCAAAACACTGGACTCGATCAACTCTCCTGTTTTCAGGTGTTCATTCACTTGGCATCATAGTCACCAGTCTTTAGATAAATAATCATCACAGGAATGTGAAATTAAATATATGCCTTTTATTGCAGAAAAGAATGGGGATTAGAGACTTTTCTTCCATCTGCTGTGCTGCAAAGCATGAAAGAAAAGAACATAAAGAAAGCACTTTCACACCTTGTCAAAGCAAATCAAAACCTAGTTCCTCCGGGTAAAAAGGTATTACATTTGCATCTTAATGGAAAATATGTTTTAAAGAACAGAAAGGGTGGAGTGCATGGGAAACATTTAAAATTAATCCTTTGGAGAAACACCTAGCCATTATATTTTCAGAGATATAACTTTTGGTGCTCAGTACAGCATAGCCGAGAACAATTAAAAATAATTAATTATACCTCAACTAAACTATCTTCTTATCTTGAGAATGCCAGAAAACTGGTTATTAATACTTCATTTATGATAAAGATATATATTTTTAATTCACTTAGTGCTTCCTGTTAACAGCAGACTTGTTAGGAAGGTTATTGTTCTCGCTCTGGTGCTCTCATCTGAACTACATTAACCTATGGGCCTGACATAAATGCTGTTTTTCAGGATTGTTTTCCGTTAAGCTGTAGATAGAGAATTTTTTCTGGCCATGATCTAACTGGGTAGATGTTGCTCCTTACAGTAAATGACCCTCCTTGCTGTTGTAAAATGCTTTGCTTAGCACTAAGCTTTCACTTCAGCTGGAAAAACACATGTAGAAGACAATGTCTCTGAGAAATGCCTTTGTTACATGTGTACAGCTGAGGCTGGCTTTAGACACCATAATGAGGTTTCTTTATGCAAGTCACTAGTCTCTCTTTGTAGTCAATGGAGAGAAACAGGCACTTCTAGGGAGCGATTCGTCCCATCCCACATTAGGAACAAAAAATAGGTCAGATGACTTGTGTCCTAGAAATGCCTGTTTCTCTCCATGAACTATAAAAAGAACCTAAGAGTGACTAGTTGAGACATAAAATGAGTTGAATCTTGCTCCGTGACATTTTGTTTCTGAACAAAAAAAACCCAAAACATCTGGTGCCCGAGCTCAGGTTCATTGTGATCAGCAGAAATCCTGCTTGGAGGTTTCAGACCACGTCATGGCTGTGAATGTAGGTCTATGTGTTTGACCAGGGATGCTCAGGGAGAAGGGCCACCTCTTTGACAGAAGCACTGTATGTCTCCTGTACTGCTGAGGCTAAAGCTGAATAATGCCGATTACTTTTTGTTTGTCCTGGTAGTGTAAGTTTGGGTTTATTTTGGAAGCCATCACTGCTGCAGGCATTGCAGGCGATGACAGTGGCATACGGTATCGGTTCTTGGTTAGAAGAGAGGTTGCAACAGTCCCTTCCTGCAGCAAGCAGACTTGGTTGGGTTTGCTTCATTCTTTTCTAATTTGAGTTTTGGAAATATGTTGTATACCCACCTGCTATTTTAGTTAGGTCTCAGAAACAAAGCATCTGAGCTCATCATCACCTTCTGTCTCATTTGTAGATACTAAGGCAGGAACTGATTTCCTTCGGGGGTCTTCTCTCCCTCTGCGTGAGGGGAATTCTTGGAATCCTCCCATTTTTTATAACCCCTGTGTATTTCTCCAAGTGAACGCCTAGTGAAGGGAAGGGGAAAGCATTCCCACTAGTTGCTCTGCTCCGCATTCATTTCCTCCTCGGTGTCCAGAAAAGCCTTACGAGGGGGGCTCTTAAAATACTGTTCAAGATCAAATAAGATTTTGAATTAGAAATCTGGTGGCTGAAATGAGAATGGGAAATGAGATGAGCTTGTTTTATCTTCTCTTTTAAAAGTCCAGATGTAAGGATTTACACCAGGGAGGTATAAGGTTTGGGTCCAGACTGTTTGGGTGAAATGATCTGTTTCTTGTTTCCTTTCAGTCTCATAAAATATTTCCATGTTGTCCCTTTTTAAGTAGGTAATTTAAGCTCAGAGGAGAAAAAAGGAGACAAATTATGACGTGTATTGTATGATATGATCATATGTATTGGTGTATGTATTTAGCTTTCAGATTTATTCCCTACTAAATATAGTGGAAGAGTTTTATTTTAAAAAATAGGCAATGCAGTAATGAGGTGGAAAAATATGCCATATGCCACAAGTGCCTAGCAAAATGTAATACACAGAGCTGACAAAAGCAAATTCTTTGTTCTCTTTCTCTGTATAGGTACATAAATGTTTAGGAACTGATGGTGATTATGAATGGAAAGCTGCTGTCTACCCTTGAAATCCCTCAATGAACAGATGTTTAATCGGAGTAGTTTAACATTTCCCTTCATTGGAGCAGTTATGATGTTCTTGCAGTGCTCTAATCTGCCCATACCCAAGCCCTCAGTGCATTTTAACTAAACGAGCAAGATCTTAATTTTAAGAATGAAACTGTTTCCCCTCATCTGAAACTCAAGCATCTAATGATTTAGTTTCAGGCTCTGAAGAGCTGTTATTACAGTCCGTTCTCCTTAGACTATATAAATACATTTTCTTTCTGAATTCGGTAATGTGATGATTTCCACCACTACCTCTTACCCCTTTTTCTCCTTCCTTAGCTCTCTGCTCTGCAAGCCAAGGTGCATTACCTGAAGTTCCTCAGTGATCTACGATTATATGGAGGGCGTGTTTTCAAGGCAACACTAGTGGTAATATTTCTCTTGAAACAGTCTCTCTCTTCTCTTGATTATTTTATCCAAATATCTTTTTGCAAAAGCTGGACCATATAATTTTCTTCAGAAGTTTAGGTTCTATTCATACACTTAACTTTTTTTCTTTTAATCTAGAAAATAACATTCCTATTATAACTGGAATTTTTGCTGGGGATTTGGAGATAGGTTAGTACCCTTTAGGCAAATAGCACCATCCCATTAACTATAGAATGCTATTATTATTAGCCTGAAAAGCTCTAGATGACAAAGATTTTCTTTTAACAGAAGCAGATTCCATCCATCTGTTGTCTGTCCTTCTTATTACCCATTTAAAAACTACAGTACAGTCAATATCCAGGAGCAGATTCCTTTACTGTTTGTTTTTAATTACGAATCAAGTATGCTCTTCTATATTGTATCTTCTTAGAAAAACGTAATAATCTTTAATGTAGAGTGCCGTGCAAACGTAGCTCCATGAAAATGAAAGAAGGCAGTGGTGATTTCTGTCACTACGCAGTGCCTATGATGTTTTTTACTTTTGCTTTCTTTCTTTTTCTGCTAAAGCAGGGAGAAAAGCGTTCAGAAGTGACTCTCTTAGTAGGGCCGCGGTACGGAATCAGTCATGTGATAAACACCAAAACAAACCTGGTGGCTCTCCTGGCAGACTTCAGCCACGTCAACAGGATTGAGATGTTTACAGAAGACGAAAGCAGTGTTAGAGTTGAACTGCACGTCTTAGATGTGAAAGTAAGTTTGCCGTTGAATTGTCTTTAAATAACATTTTTGTCTTTATTTGTATTTGATCAAGCTATACTGTTTTGAGCATTTTCATGCCAATAATATTCTGAGGGTGCGTTTTTAGCTTTTTATTTTTTTCGGTCAGGGTGCATGTAGAGTACGCCTTGGGCATTTGAGGGGCCTACGGTGTACCAGACTGGTGCTTTGTAGCACTTGTATTCTATTCTGATTTTTCTCTTGTCTGATCCCGGGCAATATGCTTTGTTGCCGTCTTCCTTGATTTCTGTGGTGTGAAAAGGTGAAGATGAAACTGTCCTTCTTTTGCAGCTCCTTGGGCCCCTAGAAGCTCCTCCTAGGGTAACAGGCAATATTATCACTCTTAGAGAAATGCCAGCTGCAGCAGCTGTGTCCCATATAATCAATCCAGTGTTTTATCTGCAAAGTTCACTACAAGTAACCACATAGGGGTTACCAGTGAGATAAACTGTAAAAAGGCAAGGGTTTTTTTCTTAGCCCTTATAATTCCAGTTCATTGCTTTGCCTTACGTAATATATTCATAGATGCTTTTCATCTACCTAGAGTCATTTATTTTCTTTGCATCTGTGGCATCTAGTGGCAATGAGTGGAGTTTTATATATTATATTGTCCTTGTTCTTCTTGGTGTGTTTTCTATTTGCTTTTAAAGTTAAAGGCTTCATAGATTGTCTACAGTATTAATCAGGATAATCTGAGATCGAAGGAAGAGTTCTTATTATACTTGAAACTTAAATATGCCATTAAAATAAATAGAGTCTAACAGTTCTTTTTGCTTAGCCAGCTATACACAAAAAATATATACAAGGAATATTTCACTAAGCTTTTGCTTTGAATGCTTTAGATTTATTGACCTGGAACTGTTTCCCTGTATTTAAGTCAGTGAAAAAAAAAATATGGTGTAAATTAATCTAGATGCTCTCTACAGTGGCTTAAGAGAAAAGCACAGGTTGGTGAACACAGCGTCTCTTTCTCCTTGCTTAGCAATGATAACATCTGAGGGTCTCAGGCTACTTTACCTGCATTACTGTGCTAAACTTGTAGCCCTCTTGTGAGAAAGCTGTTATCCCTTTTATTGTAGATGGAGAAAGTAATATAGAAATGAAATTCTCCCCATCTGCTTGTATGTAAAATGCAGCACTGTATGGCATTGTATTATATATTACCATGGTGTGTGTGGTTTTGTATTATAACACTGTTACTGTCTTACTGCGAGCCATGCATATCCCCACCTCCTTGCGTTTTGACACGTGCAATCTGCAACCCAGAAAGACTGGCCTAACATTAAAATTACAAATCTAGGAGGCGCTGAGTGGAATTTGACAAAAAAATTGCCTTTCTGTGGAGCACAAGTAGGGGTTGTCGCTCTGTCCTGTGTAGGAGGTGCAGGCACACGTAGGTAGGTATTCTCAACTGATCTTTTCATCCCGTGGCTAGCAGGTTCATGTATCCACATTTTGAATATGACAACATATGTCATGTATTTTCTTAATGAATAAATGAATAAACAGTTTGTATTTTTATTTTATTTTGGGTTCTTTTTAATGTCTTCTCAAATATGCATCACTTGGCAGAAGCAGGCAGTAAAAGTTTAGCTGCCACAGGACTGTTCAGCAGATGAACAGTAGTTCACAGCACTGTTTTCATCAATCTGAGATTTCTGTGATCATCCATTTCTGTCAATCCCTGCAGAAAATTTGAGGTCAACATTTCAAATATTAAAACCAGTTTTAGTAGCCACTTGAAAGAACAAAGATTAATTAGCCCAGTGTAGGCTTAATAGTTTATAGTTAATTTTTATAGTTATAGTTGAATGCTTTGAAAGAAGCATTCAATAAAACCACAAACTGGGGCCCAAAATACTTTAAAGAAATAAAAAAAGCATAGACTTCTCCATGTTGCTGCAAATTCTTCGCACAACATTCAGGGCCCTGAAGTATTTTGGCCTGAGGTGCAGCAGCACAGGCATTTAAAAGATTATCAGACCTGTTGTGGGTTTGGTAGTAAGCTATGATCATAAATTACCTTTTGGCCACAACCTCCATCAGAATCAGTTGTCTTTTCACTAGTAAGGGGTTGAGTAAGTTAGAGAGCCACCCACGTAATGTCATGTTCCACCTGGAAAAAATTATGCAGGTCCCCGTATCTATCTTGTGACAGTGAGCTCTGCATGCTAAATTATGATAAATTGTCACAAATGTCCACATATCTGTGAGTGACTACAAACTGTGAGTGATAAGATGGATCGTCTACAGTATAATTTCTATCGATGTATCATGGTAAGGACTTCATTTTTATTCGCTCTCTAGGAGCCATCGAGGCTAGCCACCTTAAAATGAATTTGAGGAAAGCACCTTTTGGTGTTAAAAGCTAAAGAGGCATGAACAAAAGGTTTAGGCAAAGAAACTTATATATTGTGGCAAAAGAAAATGGAGTTAAAGAAAGTATGTTTCACATGGATTTCTCAGGTTCGATGCTCACTGGCCTGGCAGCCATAGTTTTTCAAAGCTCTGAGGTCTCTCTTTTTTCTGTTAGGTCTGACTGTTTTATCTAAATGCTTCGCATTTGTTTTCTTTGTTGATGTCCTTTCTGAGGTTCTTTATCCATTCTCTTTCTCTCTGTTTATCTGCCTATTTTTTCATCATTTGTCTTTTCAGTAATGACAGGCCACAAACACTGAAATCTTTTAAGCTGTCATCGTAATATTCACTGTCACTGCTGGGTAATGATAGCTCTAACCTCACTACTATATTTTCTGAACCTGAACTTTCCCTGACTCTTGTCTGCTTCCTGTGTTTTCTTCTTTACATGTGCTTAGGGCACCTCACTTTCTGGGAAGCTGCAGATTCCCGTACTACTGCAAGACTCCAGTGCCTAATGTACCAGGTTCTTAGCTGTTGGCAGTTTCAGAGTAACCGTAAACAGCACTTTGGCGAGAATAATATACCTATGCAAGAAAAAGGATGGAGCAAGAGTCTTAAAATGGTTAGCTTCATTCAGAAAGAGAGCAAAATCAGCTGTTAAAATTTCCAGTTGGACTTCTACCTTACTGCGACTCTAATCTTTTCTAAATTTGTGATACTGTTTGATATTTTTAGTGGGGAAAATAAGTTCTCGTGTATTTTTCAATGTGGTGTTTGCGATTGTAATTCCTTTTGCTTCCATGTAGTAGTATTGTCAGCAGGTAAACAGATTGAGAAGGAAAAGCCTTAACCAAGACTTGGTTGTATTCCTCTTAGCCTATTACTCTACTGATGGAGTCATCAGATGCAATGAATCTTGCTTGCCTAACAGCTGGATACTATAGACTGCTGGTTGACTCGAGGCGCTCCATATTTAACATGGCCAACAAGAAAAATACAGGGAGCCGAGAAACAGGTATTAATTGCACAGTATGTTAATGATGGGCCTACGTCTAAAGCAGAAGCCAGCTTAAGCCAGTGCACCTCCAGATAAATACAAGGCTATGCCAAATGAGATCGGATTGCTGGCTCAGACCTAGCACCACAGTATATCAGTTCAGCTTTATAATGTACTAATATTCAGCCTATGATAGCATCTTAATGGTAAAATAAAGCAGGAGATTAATGTCTTTCATACTGTAGTAAAACAGATGCATGCTCGCTGTGAGTGTTATTATTTTATATGCATGTATCTTTTGTAAGAACACATATGGTGCGGGAGAAACCAGCTGGGGATTTAGTTTTGTGTTACTGTTCCTGGAATAGCATTTGTACCTAGCTGAGCTTTAGTTTTGTACTAAAGTACAAAAGTACCAGTTAAATTTTAGGTCATTAATTCAGCAGGTATTTAACTTAGAGCAGAGGTGAGTTTGAAAGTGCTTTTCTGAAGTGTTTGATGGCCCAGCTGTCCTATTCAGAATGTTTATTGCTCAGCATTAACAAGTTATTGTTCAAAAATTACATGACTTTGCTCTTTGATTTCACAATGTTGATTTTATTTCACCGTGCTATAGGAACTGAAAATAGAGGGAAGCATAATCTCCTTGCTTCTGAGTGGAATTGTATACCAAAAACTACCACTTTCCTGGCTGAAGGAGATCAAGAGACTCAAATGTCCTTTGCTGATCCAAAACAGAAGACTGTAGATGTTTCTGAAAGTCTGTTATGTCAAAAAGAACACAGACATCTGTACATAGAAAATACTTATAATTCAGGTGGATTTGATCAGCATCTGGCCAAACAAAGTGACCCCGCCGAAGCAGAAGAAAGCAGAAATTTTAATCAGCCTTCACTGCTGTCACTCTCAGGTTTGGAATCTAGCAAGAAAGCACAGGATTCCCCCAGGGGAGCAAAAGTTTCCTTTATATTTGGAGATCACAACTTGGATGGCATCAATCCTCAGACTCTTGGCTATGAAAGGCTTTTGGATGAAAGTCCAGAAGTACTAGAAAAACAAAGAGCCATTTATATTAGTAATGCCAATGACATTAAAGGCCTGGAGTTGTCACCAGATGCTGAAAGCATTCAGTTTGCTACAAATTCTGTTTACGCAACTATAAACGATGGTAAAATATTTGGAGCTGCCGAAGGGATAGAAGAGCCTTTGCTGCATGATATTTGTTATGCAGAAAACACAGATGATGCCGAAGATGAAGATGAAGTAAGCTGTGAAGAAGACATTATGGTAGGAGAAATCAATAGGCCTGCCCTTCTCAGCCTTTCTGGTTCTAGTGATGACATTATTGATTTGACTTCACTTCCACCTCCAGAAGGTGATGATAATGAAGATGATTTCCTATTGCATACCTTAAACATGGCCATTGCTGCTCCTCCACCTGGCTTCAGGGACAGTTCAGATGAGGAAGACTCTCAGAATCAAGCAACGCAGCCTAGAGACAACAAGGAGCAAGCCAGTAATCTAGGCAATGATGACATTCCAGTGTCGCTTATCGATGCTGTCCCTACTAATACAGAGGGGAAGTGTGAGAAGGGGCTAGATGATGCTGTAGTCTCTACACTTCAAGCACTAGAAGCTTTGGCTGCTTCAGAGGAACAGCAGACGAATGACAATTCAGGTTCTTTCACCATAGTTACATTTATCCATTGAAAATCATTCCATCTCATCCATTTAGCTTTGGAAATACTCCATTTCATGAGGGTTGGTTGGTTTTTTTTTAGTTTTCCTTTTTTTTTTTTGCCATCATTTTGCATACATCATATTCCATATTATTTAATGGACCTACCATTATGTTACTAAACTACCTGTCCCGGGAACTGTGCAATAAAGTCTGAGTATTCTTACAAAGCATATTTTTGTCTTTAACACACACCCTTTGCTTGTCACTTATTCAGGTGCTTCAGCTGCTGTCATTTAATTGACTTTTATTTTCTGTGGCTTGCAGGTGTAGCTATCCTGCGAGCATATAGCCCTGAGTCATCTTCAGATTCTGGCAATGAAACAAATTCCTCTGAAATGACTGAAAGCTCTGAACTAGCCGCGGCACAGAAACAATCAGAAAACACTGCACGTATGTTTTTGACCACAAGTGAAGGCTACCAACCCCTTGTGGAAGAGCAGACTGAATTTCCCATCGCTAAGAATCAGGCTGGAGGGCCAGGCATGAAGCCCTCACAGCCTTTGGCTGGTCGTCAGGCTGCAGAGCTACAGTCAAAAGTTGTGCCTTCAAAGCAGATTCTTCATTCAGATAACATGGAAATGGAGCCAGAGACCATGGAAACAAAATCTGTCACTGATTATTTTAGCAAATTGCACATGGGATCCTTGGTATATTCTTGCACTAGTAAAAGGAAAAATAAGATGACAGACAGCGAAGTAAAAGCACCCTCTGATGGCAATGCTACTGTGAAAAAGCAACAGGGAACTAAAAAAGCAGAGACTGATGAAGATCTAAAAGCTAAATTTGGAACTCTTTCAGCAAGAGACAGTCAACGTCTAAGCACTTTTAATGTGGAGAGAACTGCCTTTCGCCAAAGATGGTACGCTGCCGATGATGGGGCAGCAGATAAGCCAAGCCCAGAAACAGTGAACGGGAAGACTTTTCCAAGGGGTCCTGTCGTTGCTAAAACAGAAACTGACTGTAAGGATGAAGTGGATCCTGAGGTGGATCAGGATGATACCTCGGGGCTTAGCCAAGGTGAAAACTTTTTGTCAGATATGACTCCCGTGTCTTCAGCCAAAGACCTAAACGACGCAGAAGATACCGATTTATCTGCAGATGACCATCCTTCAAAGCTTCCAGAAGCTGAGCAAAGTGTGGCTAGACTTTGTGAGTATCACTTGGCTAAGCGCATGTCATCTCTGCAAAGTGAAGGCCATTTCTCACTGCAAAGCTCTCAGTGCTCTTCAGTGGATGCGGGATGCAGCACAGGCAGTAGCACCTGTGCTACCCCTGTGGAATCTCCTCTTTGTACCTCTGATGTTAAGCACATTATCTCTGACCCATCAATGAAGGGCATTGCCTATATTCCAGCAGATGAAAGAGCTGCCATTCTTCCAAACCATGGAACGACATACAAGGACCTGCACCAGCAGCCTGAAGCCGTGTGTCACAGAATGACGGTGCCTGTTGTGCATTCAGCAATTAATGCTGAGCCACTGTTCGGCACTTTGAGAGAAGGATGTCATCGGATCCCCAAGATAAAAGAAACTACAGGTACAGCAGTAATAAAGCTTTTCTTATGTTTGTTGTTTTTTTTTAAAGCTAAGTGTAAAGGTTGAGGACTAGCTGCGATATTTACATTATCTTTACCTGAAACTACATCACCAAGCTGTAGCGGCGGGGGGATTAGACCTTTGATGTATCTGTTCATTGTAGTTGTATGTGTTGAGATGTTCATATGAGCTGCTTACAAAGTTCAATTTTTTAAAAAACCTCTCATTACAGTTGAAAATATTTGGGGGGATACTGATGGAGAGGCCTCTCTTCCACTCTTTGGAAGCCTCTCCAAAATCCATAGTCACTTGAGATCCAGGATACTTGTTAGATTATAAAATGACTTCACAAGGTGTATTAATGTAGGAGAGAAAAAACTGTGATTCATTTAGTGTGTATCTTACATGCTATTTTAGCAGATTATCAAAACCATGCCAGTGTGAATAAAAAGCTCTAAATGTAAGGATGAGAAAACATCACTGTCTTATTCAGCATGTATTTACTTCACCATCTGACAGTAGATGTTTCCTTAAAGAATAATTTACATACAGAAACATTACTGCATTTTTAAGTTCCAATCTCAAGAGATTTTATGAATTTACTGTTATAAAAAAATGCAGTTTTTCAGAGATAATATTGGAAATTCTTTCAGTTGGGTGTTAAATATTTCCCTCTTCCTGGGTTGCAACCCAAATGTAGCAGTAGTGTGTGAATGCATGAATATCCCAAAGTGGAACAGACTACGAGATAAAATGAGAAATGTTATTTCTCTGCCAAAAAAAACACATAACCAAAGCAAAATTGCCACGGGTACATCTTTCCATACCTTTTCAGGTATAGTTAAATAAGGTATTTTAACCTGAAAATATCAATCTCTTTAGTTAATAGAAAACATGCGATCCATGTATTGGGGGAGATTTAGGGTGTTTTATGGATGATTTTCTATTCCTTTTTTGAAGTGAGTCTGCTGTAGTGGAATGAACAACTAACTATTCCTAGATTATAATTTGTTGATAGATTTTAAGAGGCATCTTAATGAAATACAGAAGGCATGAGAAACTAGCAATGAATGCTCTGTGAAATATTTTGAGGAAGAGAGACCACTGGGAAATACCAGGAATCCAGTTGTCCTGACTGTTAAAGATATTTAAAAGTTCGGTCTCTGAATATTATCAGGGTGATGCTTAATTATTCTGTCTGCTCTTCTACTACCCCTAGTGTAGCTTTCACAGAGCCTGAAAAGGGAAGACAAGGAGGCATGCCTACAGCTTTTCCTAGACAGCCTCTAGCTGACTCCATCATGCTATCATCCATGCTATCAGAATCAAAGGTGCCAAGTCAAAATCAAGACTCTTGTGACATTCCCAAAGTAAATCAGGCTTGTGGGGCAACGGTTAGTTTACGGCCATATGACATGATAGGAGGAAGCCTCAGGATGCCGCACAACAGGAAAGTGCTGAGACGCAGCAGCAGCATCATTGGAGGATCTGCAGGCATTGAGATGCTGTTTGAAAAGAAGGCAGCCGCAGCCAGCTTGAAATGCCTGGACATCACCCGAAGGGATGAACCCAAATCAGAGAGAAGGGTGGAACTCCCCCTGGGCAAAAAGCTGTCAAAAAGTTATTCCCAGAGTTGTGTGTACGTCAGCACTGATAGGAAGGACAGTAAGAGGTGTTCGGGCACAGGTTCCAGTCAGAAGGACTCCAAGCAGTGTCGAACGTTGCCCTTGTGGAAGCTGGACACCAGCACCTGGAGGTGTCGTGGCCCCTTTAGCTATTGTTTCCTAAGCAGAGGAAACGATGACAATGATGATGAAGATGATGGAGACAGCCATCAGCTCTCATGTCTCTTCGAACCTCAGATCCCGTGTGAGCTCGCAGAACCAGTCGGTGAGTCATTTTCCAGTGAAAATGAGCAGAAAGTCTTGGAGTCCCCGAAAGCTGCTGAGCCCTCACAAGATGAGGCAGTCAACACGCATGAGAAGAGCAGTGCTGACATCCAAGGTGGCCAAATTGATGTGAATCTCAACGATGTGGCCTTCGATGCACGAATCACGCGAATAAATGTGATGAAAGAGAAGACGTACGCAATGCCTGATGGATTTATTGCAGCACAAAAGGATGCCAATGAGCTACTCTCACTGGTCCGAGCAAGTATGGGCAAGAGAGAAGATTTACATCCAGAAACATATGACCTTAAACTTTCTAAGTACAAACAACTGTTATCTATGGAATCAAGACAGTTGGGAAGTGCCTGCAGGAAAATGGCCATGGCTGATAAAAGCCCTGAGGAAATGCTTTTAGCTATGACTTCCAGCTTTCAAGTACTCTGTTGCTTAACAGAAGCCTGCATGCGTTTAGTTAAAGTCATGAACTCTGAAACACAGCAGCAGGAAATTATAGCTAAGATAGACGAGGTTGTAATAAACTACATTTGTCTTCTGAAGGCTGCAGAAGCAGTATCAGGCAAGACCTCCAGTGATCCTAGCGTTAAACTCTTGGCTCGACATTCGACTACCATGGCCGCTATTGTAAGCACACTAACACGTTCTCTTAAAATGCTTTTAAACAAATAAAATACGAAAGTCACTTCATAATCTACCTTTGCAAAGCCATACATAAAAAACTTTTATTTACTGTATGTGTATGAACTAATGTAACAAACTCAGCTTTCTCTGTATATTTTGTTATTTTATATAAAATAGGTATGAGATTAAAAAAAAAGTTAAAAGTACTGAACACTGACAAAAGTAATGACCAGATCTCTCCTTCTGTTTATATGAAAACAAAAGCCAAAAAAACTCTCTCCCCAAGACCAGAAAAACAAACAGAAAAAATCCCATATAGGAGCAAATTGATGTTTGGCTATTTTTCATATAGTCAAATCTCTGGTTGTATGAAGTGAACTTTTAGAGCCTGTTATGTCAATGAAGTTGTTTTCTGTTTCATCCAAGTTTTCGCTTGGAGAATGCTCCATGTTTAGAAATGAGAAATTAAATCTTAATGTATATAACACAATATTTAATGTTTTAAAATTATAATTTTTAAGCATTGAAAATAGCAAAAAGACATTTAAAATCCGAGAGACTATTATAACTTACTAGAGAATATATATATAATAAATGACTCTTTTGTTCATATGGCCTGAATTACCTGATTCTTCTTTTCTAGGAAATTCTGTATTTCAAAAAAAAAAAAAAGTATCGAAAATACCAACTTCAGAGAGTATCTGATGTATTGAACATTAGTGTTGGCATTTCAGATAGTGAAGGTAACTGTGGAAGACTGAGGACCCATAAACCAGAGTGGTGGTGGTGTTCTCTCTGACATGAGAGATTGATGTCATACTGGTCAGACCAGAATGTATAGGGCAGGTCTACACGCTCCTTTCCCTGGTAAATGAGAGAGAAGACTGTCAGGAAATTCCTATGCTGTTTACTGTTTCATCATATATCTATGGTGCATCTGAACAACATGAACTGCATCTATTTTGTTAAATATTTTATACTTCACATTTTATGATTCTGAATGTTTAACTGTAAATAAGTTAGAAATAAAATGAAGTTTTCAGAATACAATAAATATCTCTGAAATATTTCCAGCTAGAGGCAGTTCTTCTCTGAGCGATGACAAAGGCAATTTGTGAATAATTTCTCTCCCATCTGAACCTTTCTGGAAAACATTTTGTTAGTCTTGTGTTTGAGAGACAGCCAAAGCAAAAGCCCTCAGTTTCACCTGGCAAATAGGCTTTCAGAAGAGCATCTGTTAAACTTTTCAGTCACCAAGGAGCAGCAGCCCTTGTGGAAAGTTCACAATGCCATTCTCCAAACTGATGTAGGTAATTTTCATGTTCTTCTCATAGTGTCACATGCAAAGAGTATAAGTGCTCTCTTTCGAAAACTTACCCATTCAGCTGAAGCACGTGTGCTGAACTAGAAAGACTAAACTAACAAAATTAAGTTTTTGCCAAGGAAATATTGTCTTGCATAGAGTGATGCACTTCACTGTGAAACCCAGATGTGCTTTTTCCTCCGACTGCAGAGAAACATCTTCACAAACACAGTATCAGAAGCTTAATCTGTTGTCCATAGGAGAAAAATCTGGTTTCCAAGACCAATAGCATGTGGAGCTGCTCTCCAGGGCAGCTCAAAGGTAGGCTGCAGGATGAATTACGTCGGTGGTGGGTGACAACAGCCTGTCCCATGTGGTGCTAAGCCTCAGTGCTCTTGTTCTGGCAGCCCTGGGAGTGGGGTTGTGTGCGCTGCTCTTTTGCTGCAAGTACCAGTGAAGTTATTTCCATGGTTTTTGAGTATTTCATAATGTGGAAAAAACATGCTGAATTGTTGTATTGGTACGTATTCCTTTGCTGCTTTGTGAGTTTATGTAAAAATCTCCTAGAATCACATGTATTCACAAGCATATTAGGTTGATGTCTCACAATCATTCTTTGTCAGTAATTATTTTCATCTTCCTTCTGGGCTCTGGGGAGACCTTATTGTGGCCTTTCAATACTTAAAGGGGGCCTACAGGAAAGATGGAGACAAACTTTTTAGCAGGGCCTGTTCTGATAGGACAAGGTGTAATGGCTTTACACTAAAAGAGGGAAGACTTAGACTCGATATAAGGAAGACATTTTTTGCAATGAAGGTGGTGAAACACTGTCACAGGTTGCCCAGAGAGATGGTAGTTGCCCCATCCCTGGAAATATTCAAGGTCAAGTTGGACGGGGCTCTGAGCAACCTGACCTAGTTGAAGATGTTTATGTGAACCTTATTGCTCATGTTTGGAGCATATTTGCTTTTTATGGTACCTGCATTTGCAACCATCTTCTCTTATTCTCAGCACGTTGTATTTGACACAGGTTACCTAGAGCTATTTCATTTTGTCTCAACTGCCAACCAAGTTATTTTTTGTTCATTTAATCTTCATCAGTGTCTTATTTCAGGATAACCTTTTTGCCTTGGCTGATCTGTGAGATTTGAGTTATTATCTTGCTACCTGTATAAGAGGTGCCTTTACTGACTCAGAATAAGGCATGCTCTTGTGTGATCCCTTTGCCATACTTTTAAAAGTGGAATGGGAGGGCATCGGGAGCTTAGATAGCCTGAGAAGCCACAAAAGCCTCTTCTCATCCATGAGGCAAAAACTGCAAAATGTTAATATTGGCCAAGTTGGAATGCTTGCCACCATCCTTGGCACCAGTCAGGGGGGCTTTTGTCCTGATGCGACTAGAAATGGTTGTTCTAAGACTTGTGCTCAAGGAGACACTTCCCCCTAACTTTTCCATCATGAGAAGATGAAGGCAGGACCCCTTAATCTAAGCGACCAAGGGTTTACTGCCCAGACAAAGTCCCTAAGTCAGCACTGCTGTTCCTTGAAGTATGAGAGCTTTCTCTTGTGGTGGCAGCAGCAAGGCAATTTCCACTGGGGAATGACCCTTACGTTTTCTCCACCTTTCCAAGAAGTAGCATTAGATGTGTTCCCTCTGGGTTTGGCATTCCGGTTGGGCAAGAGGATCAAACAGGGACTGGCCAAAGGACTGGAAGCTTCACATCAGTATCATGGAGTTCCGCTTCATCTGAGCTGCGTGCAAGACTTTCCATCATACCTAAAGGTGTTAAGTGAGGATTTCACCACTCAACTATCCATTTTCAAACTTGTTAACCTGGAGAGAATGTGCACAGGTTTTCTTTCTTTCTTCCAGAATTTGATTAGTCCTTGTCAGAGGGTCACAGAGAACTAGACTCATTTAGTAGTTCACCTACCAGGCCCTCCCCAACTGTCTCAAAACGTCCGTCTGAGCAGGGCGAGAGATGCCCACTGCAGTGGTGGGGCAGAATTTTAATACCAAGGCCTCCTCCCTTTCTCAAAAAGACTTTTGCTGCTACTCCTGTACCTGTTATTGCAGAATGTGGGCTGTTGGGCTCATCTCGGTCTTGAAACGCTTTTCTCCATGTTGCAGATGCAAAAAGGCTTGCTCTTTGAGAGACAGCCTTATAAGCAATGTAAGGGAATTCATGTTATCAATTTGGTTAGGCTTTTGGGTTGACGTGTTTGTTGGTCTTCCTCCCCTGCCCATCAGTTCAAACTGTTCTGACTTACCTGCTCAAACTGAAGTAGTCTGGTCCTTTGTCGTAAGTTCCTTACCTTACTGAAGTCAGTTTAACATCCATCTCAGCCTTAAGCTCTAAGATGATTAAGATGTTTCCCTCCACCAGGCAAGTGAGTTATGGGAATTTGAATTTGGTGTTTCATGTTCTCATGGATTCTCCTTCTCCAAAAAAGGTGGCTTTCTTTGTTGTCATCTTCTCTGTTAGAGAAATTCATACCCCTGTGTTCCTCCTTTGACCTTATACTTCAAAGACAGTCCATAATTTTTGCTGAAGGTGGTGTCTTAACATCACTTCGATTTATGTTTTCCTTCACATTCCTTTATGCTTCTAAGAAACATGCTTTATTTTGCACCTTTAATATCAAAAGAGCTCCCTTTATATTTGTAGTCTGGACTTTCTCTGAACATACAGACCATGTATATCTCTGACAAATCCAGTAGTTATCTAGATGGATGCCTTGAGTTTCAGTATTTGCTATAAAACTTAGGAATTGATACTTCCAACTGAGTATACAGCTTCTGTGAGACTGTTGAGTTACTGAACTGCTATATATCTACCATTCTTTCCCCAGGCACTGTGCCATCTCTGATGAGCTGCCTCAAGAGCTGCCACAGCACTTGGTAGAGTCAATCTAGAAGTGCTGTTTGCATGAGGGACACCAAGAACCTCTGCTAGATAATTTATGGCAGGTAATTGTATAAAGTTGCACAGTGTGAACAAACATGTGGATATTAATTTAAGAGTGAAAAAAAAAAAGAAAGAAAACATCCTGATCTCTATTAGCAGGGTTTCCTTCAATGTTGTAGTCAGTGTCTCTGTGACCGAGAAAGAATTAAAATGGTTTATGGCATGCTATGGTTTTTTATGCCATTGTGCCAAAGGTGATGACAACAGTGTGAATACATCCTCCATAGTTACTGCAAAAGGAAAATCTCTGCAGTCTGGAGTGATAAGGTGTAGGTGTACCCTGAGAATAGATTTATTTATAGACCATGCATCCTAAAGAAGACTAATTACTGGTAAGTTATATTTCTTTCTCAAAGATCAATCTCTGTTCCACCTGTGAATTACTATTAAAGGATAATAGGACAGCAGTCTCTATCAACAAAGATGGAATTAAGCTTCTAATGATAAACAGTATTATTGTTGTTTCTTACTGTAAGCAAAGGGCCAAAATAAGATAGTTGCCTCTAGTACAGAGTATGAAGACAACTGGCAACAACAAATATAAAAAACATTTTTATATCATGATTTGATATAGGAGACACTGAGATGTTACACAGTGGTTTTTACAGTGTTTTTCAAGTTGCTCTTCAGAGAGAAAAGGTGTTTTCTAAATCCTTTTTGGCAATGCATTTCAAGATTCCTCCATATTGCTTGTGCCTTTAAAATGACAGCATGGGGTCACGGTAAATGTCATCAATAACTTCCAGTGTTCTTTTTCATGTGCTAAACTGTAAGTTTGTATGTAGGATAGGTTTGAAAGTGGTATATTTACATGTCAATGGTGACAAACTGAAGGCTTCAGCCAGTGCTGCAGGCTTTGGTTTCAGTAGAAGTGTCGAGTTCCTTAATATAAATTAGGAAGTCTTCCAGTGTCCATGGGAAGATGCGATCTTAGCGCTACCTCATGGGAATTCCATTTTCCAGATGGCCAGGACTGTTTTTGCTGAAAAAGATGCCAAAGGATCCAGTTTTACTTCGATTCTCCTATTGCCCTTGAAGCGGCCACAGATGCAGCTGAGGATCTAGTCTGTCCCTGAGTCAGCAATGCAGAGGTCATGGATGCCTGAAGAATTTCCTGGTCTGTAGTTTTGCTGAGACTGATCACCCTGTCATCCTCTCTGTAATTTCTGATACCTCTGGAATCTTCATGGATGGCCCAAAGAACCAACAGCCTTCAGAAAGAACAGTCCCAACATCAAACTTTTCCTGGTGCATAAACCCATGCTTAGTGCTCCAGCTTCTCTTCGACTGCTTTCTGCAGCAAGAGCAGAAAACGCCCTCTTTTAGTTCTAGTCCAAGGTCAGCATGTTTCAGTGGAAAGCTTTAAAGCTTTGCAGCCCCATTGAATACTTACTTTAGGGCTTCTGCTACAGGTCAGTTGTACAAGCAAATAAATTATAGGCACCAATGTAGTACAGCTAATTGTACAGCTGACTTTCTCCTTAAAAATGCTGAACCATCACTGCCTGAAGTAGCCAGATGCACCTTATGACTTAGTGCAGTTCCAACAAATGTAATGTCTCTGAAACAGTTATCTATGCTGGACACTACTTGGATTAGACACTTACATACAAGCTATTTATAATACTAATTTTTGGCTTTTTATGACTGTGATTTCAATTTTCTTTCATACATTGCAGATAATTATATTTAATTCTTCTTGGTTTACACTTTTTTTTTTTCACCAGACCTTGTTGTTTCCTATTTTATTCCTCCTTTCTTTCATTGTTAACTTTTTTACACTTGAAAACCATGTCTTAAAAAGAGATGTATTGGGTACATTTCTCATCAAGGATGCTTCACAGGGTTTTGCTTTTAAAAGTAGTTCCTGCCTTCTAAAAAGGAAAATGTTTACTGCAGTGTCTTCTCTTTAAATCATTGAAACAGAATATTAAAAAGAAAATCTTTAACTATATGGAAAAACTACAAGAGCAAGATAGCAATGCTTTCCTTGCGGAGTCAGGAAGGATAAGTATTCACCAGAACAAACGAGGGCATGCCTTCCAGCTGCTCCATTTGTACGGTGATTGGACTTCAGGTAAAATATGGTGTCAGGAAAAAAAAAAACAGTCTTCGCCTTGGAGATGCTTCTGTGGAGATTCCTGCCAGCATGCCCTCCAGGAGGAGAAAGTTGCATCCGATGGAAAGGTTCAAGGACCTCCACCAAAACTCAGAGAATGTCCTGAGGAGCCAAGTGAAGCATCTGCGGAGGTAGCCTGCTCAGCACACATGGCTCTGCTCGTGGCATGAAGGTAAGATTGCAAATCAAATTCCTTTTCACATTTTATAAAGTCATTTCCAATGCTGCTATTCTTCCCCCTGACTGAGTTTCTCCTGCCAGTCTTACTGATTTTTTAAAAAAAAGAATAGTTTTGAGTGTTTTGTCTCTCCTCTCGTGCTGTATGAAAGACATAAATGAGTAAATTAGCTACTGGATGATAAAAAGAAAACTGATTCTACACAAAGGCTTGTTTTGCATGTAAAACCATACATCAGTACAGTCGGTATAGGTTTGAGGGATCCTATAACAATTGTAGTATTATGAGTAAAAATTGTTAAAAGAAACTTAGTTTTGTGTAACTGAGTTACCCACTGACAACTTGTTTAAACAATATTTGAAGATACTGTGGTCTATATTTTTTTTATTGACTACTTTTTTACACTTTATTTTTCCTTCCCTGCTTATTCTGAAATTCAGGACAATTCAGTTTTCTGTGCAAAGCTTGTTGAAAAGGAACTTCATTTAAAATGACATTATTCTTCCTGAACGTCTGTATTTGTACTTGGCAAGTTAAACATAAATATGTTGGGAGTCTTTGTTCTTGCAGAATGATTTGCACATTTGTATCTCTTATGTCCGTAGGACCTTTGGATTGAAAGGGTGCCGCCTTTTCAGTGAGTCTAGTTGTGTGTTCTCAGTGCAGACAGGCAGCATCAAGTCCCATCATAAAAGCACCAAGGTTTTTGATGGTCTTTTTTTGTAGAAGGCTGTTCCAGAATATCGCTGATGTAAGGTTTAGGGACCTGTTTTTAATTTCTAACTAAAGCCTAGGATAAAAAGGCTAGTTCTAATACTACATTTTTGATTTAAATAGTTCTGTTTGATCACTGGGGCTTGTACATCAAATTCCAGATGAGATCTGCCCCGTCTTTTTATAGTGGTATTATTACTTCTCTATCTTTGGAAAATTTCTTGTCTGGCACATCACAGAATCCCATTTGCCTTTCATGCGCGAAGCACACTGGTGGCTTGAAGTCATTCTGTGAATTACTAGTATGCACAGGTCTTTCTCAGTCAATTAAAACTGATGAACTCCTAAGTTACAGTGGACCTTTTTTCTGCCCCCGGGGTAGAATTCGTCTTGCTTGACTTTAGTTGTCTAAATGTAGGGTATCAGGTATAAATCACCTAAACACTCTCTACAGTCACTGCAGAAAGAGAGAGAGACATCTCTAGAGGCACATTCAAAGGTGTCTGGGATAAATCACCTCCTGGATATGCTTTTTTCTCTCTTTCTGTTGACAATATAGAGAGCCTAAACAACTAGCTCAGTCTCAGTGATGAACATAAGGAGATTAATATCCCCCACCCTGACCCCCATTTTTCACTGGACTGTTTTGAATTTTAATTCCCATCAATTAGTATTTGTCAAGGACATCTACTCTTCACGTTTGCTGGTGACATCTGATCATCACCAAATTGATGATACCTACCCTCTTTGAGTCAATCAAATGCCTTGAAAGGAAAGAGGCACGTTGTTTCTCCAAAAGAAATTAATTCAAATCAAGTGATGTGTGGCTATTTCCAGTGTCTGTTTGAGGATGTTATTTAGCCAATTAGACCACATATCCCAGCTTTTTAGACTTTTTCTTTGTCTAATTGTTTCCCTTATTCGTACTCACGTTTCTAAATATTTTGCTTACAAAGTTTTAATGTGCTGTGAGAATTTATAGGAAAGTTTTGTCAAAGTTCCCGTGACTGGATAAATTTATGTGGTCGTTTTTCAGATTTTTCATGTTGAGTAATTCTGAACTTGGTTTCTTTTGTTTGATCTTTCTGCTGATTTAAGACTGAACAGAATATGAATTCCACCAACGGTGCTTAAGAATGAAGCCACAGCCCAATTTAATGACAAACAGTAAGGGACATTTCCAGAACTCCTATTACTAGGAGGCTAAAGGCTTTGAGTTGACTCGAAGCCTACTAAAGGCTTTGAGTTTCGTAACACGAAACTTACTTTGAGTTGCTAGGGCTGAATATTGCTTGCTTAAATGCATTTGAGGTTCTTGAATCTCATAAATTTCTTTTATTGGATAGTTAGTGAAATATGGATAGTAAACCAGGAAAATTTAGGATCCATTTAAACAACTGCAAATGTTTCTATCAGAGATAAAAATGTGAGCTAGTCATGCTGGGCTCCCTTCAAACTGGAGAGAAGCAGGTGCTGCTAGAGGCTACTCACATCGTGTGAAAGTAAACATCAAAAGCAGGTAAGTGGATTCACATCTTGCAAATGCCCATTTCTCTGCTGAATTATTAAGGGAGCCATGGATAACCATCTCAAATGTTCATGCTTCACTTGTAGATGTTTAAAGTTGTATGTTCTTAATGCCAGCAAATGAAAGAACTCCACTGGAAAATTATAAGGGTATTGAAATTTATTGATTCTACGAAGCTTTCTACATTTTTCTGTTTTTTTTTTTTTAACATCTATCATTATTTTCGTGGTGTTGTCCCTTCCTACTTTTATGACACAGTATCCCATTACCCCTTCTGAAAAGCATAATCAAGCCAGTAGAGGACAGCACGTATGAATAACTTTGATAATACTCCACAACTTGGTATTGATTTTATTTTGTCACCGTCATGCCTGTAACTCATTCAAGTTGGGATGTACCAGCCTTCCCAGTCTCTCTGAGTGAGCCCCAGCCCTGTCTGCCAGACCTCCTTGTACAAATGCACCACACTGCCTCCCTAAGCACTGCGTACCATCAGCACTGGAGATAGAGCAATGAGCTTTGGTAGCCTGAAAGGGAGTGTTTAGGCTCTGTATAAATCTCACTATTTTGTCTAGCACCAAACTTAAATAGGAGCGATTAACAGCACTTCATAATTGTTCACAGTTTAACAATAGATCTTTCTGAATCCTCATTGGTATTTGTATAGAAATTACATAAATTATATTTTGCAAAACATAGAGTAGGCGGGATTTCTCACTACATCTTTTCCATGTTTCTAAATCCAGGATCAAGTAAACTGCAGATCATTATTAGTAAATAATACCAGTAATAAATGGTAGAAAAAAGGCAGATGGAGAATGCGAAACATTATTTCAGGAATAATGTTGTAGTTTTAAATAAGAAGTTAAAAGACTATTTCCCTTTTCTTAGGCAAATGCCATGCTTTTTCTTAGAACATATGTTGATAATTTGGCAAAGGTTCACAAAACCTTCACGTAGTTCTTACATTCTGATTCAAAGGCTGAGATTTTGTACAAAGGAATCTCACAACCTCAGATGGGCCATTTTATGGGATTGTAACAGCTGTTTGTTTACATTTATTGTTCAGGATGCACATCAATTTCCATGAAACTACTCATGTTGCATACTCACAGCTTTCATTAAATCTCTTTCTCAGTTCAAAATGGCCAAGTATGGTATCTACCTGAAGGTTAAACTTTTTTAAAAGCTGTGAGTTTGTTGACAAAGAGCAAAGTACATTTTGGTGGCTTTAAAATATTCTGCCAGCACTTCAGAAAAGAACTACATGAAAAGCAATCCAGACACGTTCACTCTTTGCTTTGAATGTGCATCATCAGTGATGTCAGTGGGACTCTAGTAAAACGGTTGTTAATTAACTTATGTCCCTTCTTTTGGCACTGCAGAATAAAAGCACAAAATGTTGTAGGAGCAACCTGAAGAGCAAACATTAGTTTGTTTGTTTCTTTATTAATAATTTATCTAGAAATGTTGAAGATATTTTAAAGTTATCAAATTCTCCCAACCTGTGGCAACATTTCTAGGACCAGACCTCATCAATCTTGCTCCATCCGGGTCATTATGATACAAGAGTTACTGTAAGGCTTCCTCCTGCAAATGCTTCTTGATATAGTACAAGTTCAGCTTTGGCTGGTGTCTGAGAGTGACGGTGTCCTTTTGAATTATACTTTTGCAAACAGAAAAGACAGAGGCTGCAAACGTAAAATGAAATTAATTTTAATTCTTTAAAGTTGTTTTATGAGCTCTCCTGCAAATAAACAATCAGAACCTAATGGTGGTTCTTATATGAAGACTGGAAAGTAAAACAGACCCTAAAAAAACCAAACCTAAACCCCCTTATTATTCTTTTCATATTTAGAAGAAACCTGTATGGAATAAATATTGAAAAATAGATATTGTTTCAATATCCTTAATTTATTAAGGCCAGTTCCTTTGTGTGTGAATAATTGTTCCTTTAATTTAAAACAATGGCCACCACTTACCTGTTTTGATTTCCCCATTTGCTCATTTCGCTTAGTGAAAAGTGTTGAAGAGTCAGAACTGAGATTTGCTTTACATCAGGAAAAAACAGAGGCTTTTTGAACTTCTTGTGTTCTCCGAGGGGAAAACTATAGAGAATGCTGTGAGCCATCCTAGAAACAGCAACATGGCAAATTTCTTTGACAGAGAAAAGAGTAGAATCCCATTCTGTACAGCCATATCTAGTTACTACTTTCTTCATGTATCTTTTCTTTCTACATGTCCTGCTTCACACACCATCGCGCTGCCTGTGCTTTGAACAAGAGTTCTGCAGAAGTCATGCGTGTGGGAAAGGGTAATATAAATTCTGGAGAGGCAGGCAGATTTAATTTTGAAATGTCCTTACTTTTGAGTGCTTGACTTAGGACGTCCCCTGATTTTTTTAATTAATTTTTAAGGCCATTTTCTAGAGTTAAAAACAAAACAAAACAAAACAAACAAATTCCTTTACATGCTGTTTTGATATTCACACAGGTTTTGTACCTGCTCCTCCTGGATAGCCGTTCTGCAACCTCACTGCTCCCGTAGCTAGAAACTTCATTTTTATTTCCATGTTAAAATAATACTCATCTTTTTTTGCAGCTGGGGCCTTTTAATCAGTTCTCTTCAACCTCTGATAGCATCTTTCCACTTCACATAGAGTCAGGTTCCCTCTGGTTTTCTTTAGCTAAATGAAACAAGCTCTTTTAACATTTTGATATAGGAGATTCTTCAGAATCTTCTTAATCAGGCCATTGATAGTCATCTCTCTCTACTGACAGTACCTCATATGTGCGTAATATGATCTCATTTACATTTTTCAGTATCAGCATATCAGTAGCTCCTAATCGTTCTGGCATTGATTAGTGCCAGCAGTTAAGATTATTACCATTATCTGTTGAGACTGCACATTTATCCCACTTCTAGTCCCTAAGGACATTTGATTTTTCCAAAATTTTATCCTGATCTTCCTCTGTAAAAAAAAAAACCCAACAAAAAAAAAAAACAAACCAAAAAAAACAGGAAAAAAAAACCCAACAAAATAACACTGCTATAAAAAGCTTGTGGAATCCATATTAAGGACCTCAGAAGTAAGTTCACTTAGTGTAAAGAATTTAAGAGTGATAATTTCACTAAATTAAGTTTTGAAGAGTTACAATTGACATCCGTGATTCTCAGCATGGCTGAATGAACAATATTGTTTAATTTAGCTGACCAAGATATTTTCACACTTTTCTAAACTTCTTTTGGTAACACTGGAGACTTGCAGTAGAATAGAAGACAGAAAAGACAGGGAAAAGTAACAATTGATATAATTTTCTACTGTGAAAATGGGGCACGGAATTCCCTTGTTTAAAGCAATGCTCATAAAAAGCAATGGATGTCACAGGAGGTTCTTTCCCAGTCACATGAGATTGTCACTCAAAATACGTGTGCTACAGATTGGCAGGTATTATGTCTTCTGAACCCCATGAAGGAGAGAATACAGAAGCTCAGACACAGGGTCTTACTTCTGCAATATCTGAGATGCAGAGTCACAAGTGATCACTCAGAGTTACTCAGGTTGGAAGGTCAAGTTGCTCTGGGACCAGCTGATTTTTTAGTATCTCCAAGGATGAAGATTTCACAGCCTCTGTGGGCAACCTGTTTCAGTGTTGGACCACCCCAAGGTGAAACAGGTTCTCCTACCTCTAGTCAGAATTCCCCGCATCCCAGCTTGTGTCCGTTGCCTCTCATCCTGTCATTGTGCACCCTTGAAAAGAGTCTGGCTCCACCATCTCTATAACATCCGAGCAGGTGGTTGGAGAGAGCAGCAATATCCCTCTGTCTTTTCTTCAGGCTGAACCAGCCCAGTTCTCTCATCCTCTCCCCTTCCATCATGTGTGCTGTCCCTCTAAGCATCCTGGTGGCTCTCTGCTGGGTGCAGTCCAGGCTGTCAGTGTCTTTCTTGTACTGGGGAGTTCAAAGCTGGTCACAGCACCCCAGAAGGGGTCTCATGAGTGCTGAGGGGAGGAGGAGGAAAATATTTGCCTTGGCTTGCTGGCCACACTATTGCTAATGCAGCCCAGGATGCTGTTCACATTCAGCTTGTTGCCTACCAGCACCCCCTTTTCTACAAAGCTGTCCTCCAGCCAGTTGTCCTCTGGCTCGTACTGGTACCTGGGGTTATTCCTCCCCACATACAGGTCTTTGTCTCTGTACTGGATTCAGTACACAGAGAGAGTGAATCTGCTGCTCTTAGCCCAGAGGAGCTAAAGCCTAGCACTTTTACTTATCCTAGTACAGTTCACAGAGTATGTGAGCACTTTTAGTGCTAATATTTGTAGTCGGTTTTCACAGTTATGTTCTTTTTAATGTTTTGTATCATTTCTTCAGTTTTGACTTGGAAGGTTTTACCTGGAAGACTTTATCTTGGATGATTTTATTTAAGATAGGGTCTTAAATTAAGACTGAGGCTGAACTTCCAGAATATCTCATCAGACTGGAGAAAAAAGTCTTATTATAAGGGCATTTGGAGCTGTGTGAAGACAGAGCAGATGTCTTGCAATTATCTTAAATTCAGTGTGCCTTTAGCAACAGGTATCCCAAACAACTGTGCTAGGTCAAATGAGAAAGTCACATAACTGTAGATGAAAGTTGTCATGACAGTAATATTGGTAGTATTTTTAAGATGGGACGTTTCTGTTTCACAAATGGCAAAGAAACGGAACAATGAAACCCATAAACCAAAACCCCATCAGACACACATGAATAGCTTTCAAGCTATTTCAGTGTTCCAAAGGAAAACAAAGGCGCAGAGTTTAGGCAGTTCTCAAAGAATTGGACTTTGCCTGAAATGTGTCAAAGCCCAGTTGAGCAAGCAGAGACAGGGAAGGAACAGTGACATAGATTAGAAGATACCTGAAATCCCAAGGAGAGAGTTCCCAGAGGAAGTGGAAAAAGAAGACTAGCATCGTACTAGAAAAGAAAGCTGTTGTCGCCTTTCATTCTTAAAAATAGCACAGCCTAGGAGCCTCAGTGAGCGTGCCAGTCCTGAAGTATTGAATACAAAAATGACTTTTTTTCAAGCAGATGAAACATTGGCAAAGCTCAAAGGTGGGGGAAAGCAGACAGAACTAAAAAGTAGGATGAGAGGCTCAGACTTGAGGATGAGGACTCAGTGCCATTTGAACCTCTTTGCAGCATTGAATTGTGTGACCTGTCCAAGTAGAACGGCCCTTTTTTCCAAGCAGGATGGGAAAGAAAGCGACTAGAAATGATTCCAGTATTACATGTAAAAGCTCATGCCATTTTTTCATGAAAAGGTGTGAACTAAGGCGAGGGGATGGGTAGAGGCAGGGACAGCCAAGGTGTTCAGATTGAGGAGTTTGGGGAACTTCAAGATCTCTGCTGTATTACAGCAGTGTCACCAGCAAGCATGGGCTGCTGCATGGTGATTCTCAGAAATAAAGTATCTTTGAAGAGAGGCAATAGTTTTTTTTATTTTCTTCTCATTAAAAGGTTTCTGATTTCACCAGGAGAAATCAAGTTATTTTACAGCAATACTGAGTCTTTGATTTTCATAGCCAAACTCTTAGTTTTAGTTCCCTTATACATTAAATACCTTACCAAGAGGAACTGGGAAGAGACTGTGTGTGACGATTCTACACAAGAGAAATAAAACTCTTTTACGGTCATGCATTTAAGCAAGGCACGTGTCGAAGCACTAAATGAAAAATTTGTTTTCTTTTTGTCTGCTAGATCAGGTAATATGAACACTAGATAGCTTCTTATTATAGTCAGTCTAGTATCTTTAGATTTCAGTTGAATGAAAGATAATACAAAGTATAAAATGATCAACAGAAAAAAAGCAGCAAGGAATAAATTGTCTTTTATCCAATTTGAAATATTCTATACTCTTTACTGTAAAAATGAATAGGTATTTGCATGAATTTCCAAAGTGCTTGTGTGTGTATATAGTTGCAAATAAGTTTTTCCAAGACTGTGATTTCAAAAGTGTGCTATTCTCCAGTTTCAGTAATTGTGTAGGTCCACTGGGACCATTGGACTCAAGAAGGGAGGGAGAAAGAGAAGGAAAAAACACTTCAATATGAAGCAAAAAGAAAAGTTGATTCTTTGCTTAAATATTTGTTTCACTGCTTCCATGCTAGGTTAGACCTACCCGGTTCACAGCAAGGGAAACCATTTAAGCCCTATTGTTATTATTTTCTCTGTGTGCAGCTCACCCTCATGGATTGCTGCAATATCACTCTCTGACCTCGAAAGACAGACCTCAAAAGATAAAACTCTGTCAGGTCAGTAGAAGGATTTTTTAAGTCACAGTACATGTCAAAGAAATAGTCATAGATGAAAAATTTGCAAATTTAGTTTTGTGAAGACTTTTTATTATAGAAAGAAAATTCACTCAAACTGGAAAATACATTTTATCTCTGTTATTTTCAGGCTTGATACTTAAATCATGACATGACTTTTAACAAAAAGCACACAGAACTTAAGAAAAGTAATGTTTTTAAATTATATTGGTTTTAGTTAAATAAAAAAAAATAAATCTCTGATGATAGAAGATTAGAAGATAGCAGTTATGTTCTTAAAAGACTCAAAAATCTAGTTAAATTGTGGTGCCGCTTTCCATTGTCTTTTCTCATTCCACATTGTCTAAAGCTACCCAGGACAAGTAGATGCTGCCCCAGTTTGAACAGGTTATCATGTAAGCAGCAGCATCTGCACTTGTTAGATGTATTTTGTGGCTTTATTGAGATCTCTTGAGTATGTACAAAGTGTGAAAGAGAGCAACCGATCATTCTGGAATATATCCTAATTAATTTTGAAACAAATATTCACTTCTGTTTCTTCTGTGCAAACGCTCCATCAATATTTGATAGCTGTATTGGCAGCTTGGTATTTTTAGTGGCTTGGTTACATTGGAGTAGTCTTGTCTCAGTCTGTCACCTTAAGCTTTTCAATTATTTTCAGAGTCTCAGATAAGCTTGACTGAAAGACTTAATCTTTTTGTTCATGTATTCATTAAAGATGGCATCAAAATCAATCCTTCATTAAGATCTGTTGAACAAGGCCAATGCTACTAGAGAACTGTAACGCTACATCTCTATCCGGAGTGAATGAAATGCTTAATGGGACTATCTTCTGATTGCTAATGTCTCCTTATTAGCAAATGTATGAAAGGAAAATTAAACTCAGTGGACCCTTATCAGGTTAAACAAGCAAATCAGAAGGGGCATATTTATCTTTCTTACAAGAGCTAGAACAATCAAGAGAAAAAGCACAGAAATCACTTAAGGAAAATCCTAGAAATAATATTGTGCATGCAAATTATGTAATGGGCAGATCTGAACTTCCTCAAAGCTCATAGCTGTTCAGAAACAGATTTTAGCATCTGTTTCATAGTAGCCTAAATGGAGACAAAGTGGAAAACAAATAATTAGTATGAGTCTCTGAATATCACCATAAAATAAAGAAGTTTGGTACAGATTATTTTAACTGAATTTACCTTTGAAAAGGTGGGATGAACTGACTCTGCTGCTTATTCATTTTGTTACTTATTCTGCTGCTGCTTTTGGACCAAAAAAGCTTCATTCTAAATTCATGGATGCATCTTTTGTCCCAGTGAAAGTCAAGGAAAGTTGGTTGTTGGATCTGTTTATTAATAATCAGACAGAACTCCAACTACAATGTTTTTGTATTAACACTCAGGGTGGCATTTATCAGACAAATACTAATCATTCCACATTTGCTTCATAGGCAACAGAAAAACAAGGGGCAATTCTGCAACAGTATTCCTTTCATCCTAATGAAGTTATCTAAAAGAAGCCAGTTTATTTGTCCCCAAGAAATGCTGGGCTTTTTCTCCACTGACTCTAAATGGGAGCTGTGTAGGGAGTCAGGGAGGCTAGTGCAGTTTTAGAAGTCTAGTTTGTAAATGTGTAAATGTTGATGAGATGCGTCCTACCACTAATGGCAGCTTGCTTCTCATTTGCAGGAATTTCTTTGCTTTATAGCCCAGCTTTATTTGAATGGGCACATTCTTGAAATATTTGGCTGCATCCCCGATTTTGGAGAATTTTCAGATCTAGGAAGACAGGGAAAAATCTTATATTACATTTAAGAGGAGAAATTTTACTGGATGACTTTAAAAGGAGAGAAAGCATGAAAATCAAGCAAAAGTAAACAAGAAAGCAGGATTCATGAGTAAAGTTTTCTGTGTTGTTACAGGCCATTATACAAGTGCTATTTCCTGTGTTCAGCTTATATTACATATTTGAGGTTAAGTCCTGAAGTTACGCAGACTTAAGCATAGTTAGATACAACCCTTGAATACTTCTACTGACTTCAAGTACTCAATGTGATCCTCTGATTTCAGTGCCTCACCTCTTTCAGTTCTCATTTTTCTAGCAGCATTTCAGCTCCTATTTTTAAGTGCCCTGGCGTAAGTTCATGAGGCTCGTTTCAGCAGAAAAGAACTTTCCAGCCCGTTCTCTAATATTTTAGTCAGAAGTGGCATCCATCATTAGATGTGCTAAACACCTCATCACAGGTCTTTATTAGTGAAAGTTGTGACAGAAAAAAAAAGCACTCTTGGCTTTCCAGCCATTACCTACCAATAGTTTTCCTTCTCTGTGAGACACATTCCAGTATTGTCCTGCCCCACTTACTGCCAACGTGCTCACGGAAATATTGCTTATCAGCCTTGGTAATATCTTGCTCACTGAACCTCATTTAGCATGAACATCAGCAGCTTTGTTAACACAACTGATTGCCTCCATCAAGCCCAGCTCTATCACACTTTCTTTCCCTGAATGTTCCTCTTCAGCAGGATTGTCTCAGTTAGGTGGAGGGCATTTGTGTAAGCCCAGACTTTTTAGGTGGAGGGGCCTCGCTGCTGTGGTAGTTTCGTTCTTTAGATGTATTTAGCAATGGAAAAATATTTCTGTCCACTCCGTCCTGGGGGCTGGTAATCAGAGCACTATTCTTTGTGTGGCCTGCCCCAATCTGTGCTCTTTGACAGGTGTGAAAATTTGGAACCCAACTGAGAACAAAAGTGGTGGTATGTTCTCATCCCCAAGGAAAGAAAAAAGAACCAAACCACCAAAGGACTTAATTAACTCCTACTTAAACACCTACTCTGCCCTTAATTGAAAGCACAGAGAAACATCATCTTCATGGTATGCCCTAAAAGTTCAAAATAATAGGAGTATCCATTTTAAAAATGGCATTTGAGAGTGAATTTCAGAGAGAGAGAAAAAAAAATCTCCTTTTTTAACACGTAGAAGCTGGATACCTTTGCTAATATTGACTGATATTGTGAAAGGAGAGACATGGATAGTCAAATAACTAGGTCTAAATGCATTTCTAGGTCAAGAGCAACATCCTAAATTCTATTTGCAAAGTCCCAGGTAGCCAAGGAAAACTGTGAAGCTCCAGTGTCACCAAGACAGTCACCTAATGCCCTTTAATTAGGAGGATGCCACAGTTTGCATCAGCTGCCTTGACCCATGATTTTGAGGGACACACTGAATGAGAACCACCTAGAGACTGTATAAAAAAGTGTTGAAACCATGTGTCTAGAAAAGGCAATTGTCCTGGTTACTATTGCTACCATCTGTATTTCGTAACAGCTGAAGGTCACCAACTGGGAACTGAATTAACAAAAAAAAACCTCAAACAAATAACCCTGGAAAAAGGAAGATCTTACTCTATCCGCTGGTTGCTAACTTGATTAGGCAGGACAGGCCTATTTCAGAAAATTTGTTCATATTCTAATATAAGAGAATGTGTAATGGAAGTCATTGTAAGAAGCAAGAGATTTAGGGGAGGGATCATTAGCACCAGGCCCCAGGTTTCTCATGACTCTCATCAGGTCTTTCTGGTGGGTGATCTGGGAGTAAGAAATGGCTGTCTTTTGGAAACACTCAAGAAGAAAAATGTGGACCCCAGTGTATCCCCCTGCTGCAGCCGCAGGCAAGATACTGCCATCTCACCACTGTTACTGGAAACAGGGCATGCATTTTACAACATCAACAGCAGCAGAAAGCACAGAGCCCAGGCCACTTGGAAAGCCTGCTATTGATTAGAGAAGTGCAGGACTTCACCTTTAATCTCTATCTGCTTTTAAACATGTCTCCGGCAATGAATGTAGTATGTCATATCTGAAATTTGAAAAGCTGTTGAGAATTCTGGTATGTGTTTTTCATAAACTCATTTGAAATTCAAATTTCAACTGAATAACTGGTTTAGAAAAAAATGTATTATTCTACAGTGCATCGTGTGGCAATAATTATGTGACAAATTTCAAGTTACAAAGTGTAAACATTTTTGCTTGAGACCTGGGAGGAAGTGCTCGTATTTTGTAACAGTGAAAGTGTTTCTTTTACCACTGTCTGAGTTGGAAGCAGTTAATGGAACTTGTTCAAAATATTCTGGGTAAAAATTGGATCTGAGCAGACACCAAATTCTGAAAGTGCAGAGATAGTCTTGAAACAGATTCTTTCACAACTTGCCCTCCAGCTTTCTCCAACCAGGTCAAATCTTAATTATTTTAAAGCTGCGCTGTGGCACACAAGGGCACAGAGTGAGTGTGTGCACAGGGCAGGAGCTTGTTATCTGAGATACTAGGATAGGAAGCCAAATCCAAATACTATTGGGGTCCGTTCCTGATTTTGCGAATGACTGGTTGTATGATCTTTAATAATTCATGTAATCATAACAAATTAGAAAGTTTTTAAGGATTTAAGGGTTTTAAGGATTGATAAGTAAAGGCTTTTAATAATCCTTTGAAGGAAATTTTTAGTCAGTGCATACACATCCAAATTGAAGTCTCACCAAGGATCTGACAATGCCATAGGAGATGCATGTGAAGGAAGGCAATGCTAAATAAATAGTTCTGACACCAATCCACATTCAGTTATGCTGGATTATTTCCTCATTCCAGAAAGCCAACCTTTTATTACAAAAGTACAACACAAAAATGATGTCATTTTATTTCCTGAAAATTCCCTCCAAATTCCAAGAAAGAAAAACTATTTGTGTAGTGAAAATGGATGTGGGAAAAATACTTTATTCTGGAGAGCCAATTTAAGCAAAGCGAAAGAAAAAGGGAAGAATGATTTTCTTCTAGTTGCATTTAGTTTCCCACAGAATACTTTGTAGACAAATGATGGGGGCCATAACCTTAATTGTTCAAAACTCTTAAGCAAATTAATCTGTGAATTTATTTAGAAGTACATCATGTTCTCTCTTACAGTACTGGGCTTTGAAAGTTCACAATAGGTTTCACATGAGAAGCATGAGACTGATGCTGGCAGTCAGTTTATTTGCTTAAGTTGGGACAGGAGCAAGAAGAGAAACACTGCAAATGTTTACCCTGCATAAAATAATTTAATCACATCCATTAAGTCTGTGAGACTGGATAAATCACAGAAGCCTGTAGCGCTTGTGAATTGCTAGTTATTCTCTGCAGAATAATGGGAAAACATTAATGACTAACATTTTATTAATGCTGTTAATTTAATAATTTTAAAAAAATTAAAGGTCAATAGGAATTACTGCCTGTAACACCTAGAGGGAAATTAGATTTAAATTGTTTTGTGTGATTCATGTTTTTTTCATTAAAGTTCTCCATCTACAGTAAAATCTGTACAGGTATAAAAGCTGTGGGTGATCATTTAATACATCAGCAGAGCATCTCAGATAGGAATTTATACAGTAAAACCATTTTAGCATGCCTTCCCTGAGAGATTCCATTGCTCTCTGAGCCTGGGAAGCGCAGACAGTTCAGTAGGTGGCCCCACGCCTGGCCAAGAAAGAAGCTTTACGGGCAAATCCCTGTCCTCCACTATTTCGTGTTTTAGAACTCTCAGTTCCGTTATGCTGAATTTTTCTGCCGTTAAAATGTCACTCTTAAAAATACTATTTTATGAAAATCATTTAATTCTGACCTTTGAAAGGTCCTCTCCCTCCTGAGATTCTGGGGCTTTTTGTTGTTTCCTTTGGTGTAACTATGACCAGAATTACATTTAAAAAAAAACACAAACCCAAAACCAAAAAAAAACAAGGCAAAACACAGAAAGAACAAGACAGGCAACATCTTTCCCCCCACACATACCTTTTTCCTTGGAGGAATAGAATGAATCAGAAGAGGTGATACAGTTCTTTTTGGAGACGGGAGGGTGTGAAGGTTTGTTTTCTGATTTTGAAATTCAAAGAAGTGTACATGTTTTCTTTGCTCTAACGGTAAAAAGAAGCAGAGGCATGCATCAGGATGTGTAAGACTCAGTATTTGTAAGAAGTAGTAAATTCATTGTCTGCACCGTCTTAAAGCAATTTGTGAATAAGGGTCACATTCTCTAAATAATTATGTGAAGAAAAGTGTTCAAGTTCAGAAACTCCAAGCACCATTGACTGGGAAGAAAGCAGACTTGTCTTTATATTTTGTCATCCAGTGGTCAGAGCCATCATGAGATGAAATTGAGGTTCATGGTTTCTTGTGTTTTTGGTGATTTTGAACCCATTTTGGGTATCACCACAATATGCATCCCACCATTGCCCCCTGTGACAGGAGTTTTATTTTACACTGCAGGCTTGAATAGGAATCCCTAGCATAGTGAATGGGACATTACATCAGCTCCATCCATATGTAATAACTTCATTTACAAGATGAATTTGTTCTGTTTGCATGTAATTTCCCTCCCTCGAGTCCCATAGGATATGTCCCTTGGACAAAATACCCTGAATGAATAGCATTCTGGAATACTGTGTTCTTCTCTCAATTTATCAATGTTCATAAAGCTGCTTGGATCATCTAAAAACATTTTGGGTATAGATAAGTGCATCTGTGAGGGCTTTAGAAGCAATATTACAGAGTTGGAAAGAACCCAATTTAGTTTTCAGGGCTTAGTTGCAATTTGTTGGATCTAAAATGCAATTTGTTGGATCTGAAATTAATAAATATGAGGAAACTTGTGAGAGAATCAAGCTAGACTTCTATCAGCATGTTGATACCTCCAAGAAGAGATCTGGGTTCCACAGAGAAGCAGTGAGCATTCTGCATTTGCGTCTCAGTGAGTCCATTTAAAAAATCATGGGTTATAGGTAAAATTTGCGCCCCTTTTTTCTGCTTATCTTGCAATTTGAGCCACAAAGTAGCTAATTTTTAACTTGCTGCAATAAATAAGCTTGCTGACTAATTTTGCTTTTAACGATCCCTTTAGGCTCTCAAAAACAGACATTTGACCTGCTGAATCTCTGTGACTAGAGAAGGTAAACAATACAGGCAAGTTTAAAGGGCTTAGTCGTGTAGGGCTGTCTGCTGTATTGTGATCCAAGCAAGCGGTCTGCAAGTCATTGTTGAGAATTAGAGATAATCTTTTTTTCTTGAAACCTACAAATGGAGTTTTCAGCCGAGTTTCTCTTTCCATTTTGGTTCCCTTTTTCTTTTCATGTATTTTAAGACAGTCTCTTTTCCTTTCATTTTTTTTTTCATTCCTTCCTCAGCCGCTGCACTGTGTTTCATGGATAACAGAATTACTTTAATGTTACTCTTCTTTCGTTAAACATATTGTGAACTGATTACTACTTGAATCTGAAATGACCTTTCAGGAATAACAAGCCAGTAAGTTTGAAATGGGCTTAAAAGGATCCTCCTGGATATGATCAGAGTTTTATCATCTGAATCCTAAATACTGCTTCATTTACGGTATCACAAGCTACAGTACCAGTGTCATCATAGAATGACAATGAGGTAAAAAGTAATTGGGCCATTCTAATCTGACTGCGGTATGATTACATACATAAAAACAAAATGTAAATATTTGCATTAAAAAAAATAAGTAGGTAAGACAATACAGTGCCGAAACTGCCTTTGGAAAAACACTGAAGGACTTTTCTGTGTTCCCAACAAACTAAATTAAGATACTCCCAGCAATAAAATTGGATTGACATTTTTATATCTTAATCTGACACTACTTCCAGGTGCAGGCCTTAGGCCTGCCTGCAAAATAGTAAAAAAGCAATAAAATTTTGTTCCTATGTATTCCAGATGATTTTGAAGGCTTTATGAATGTTCATTTTAATAATACAAGAATGTTTTTGCAAAGGGTAAAAATAGAAATAAAAGTTACATTCCCTTCTTGGTAGGTCCCTTGCCACATCTCACAGTTCATGCTTAGCCCCTGTATCCTTCATCTTTATAGAGGTGGGACAAGTGCAACATCTCTATATAGTCTTTGTCCAGTGCCCTTTTGCTGAGTTGTGTGGTGACTGGAGGTGGAGCAAACAGGTTGTCCAGGAGAAGGGATGCATCACCATCCCCTGCTTTTAAGGATATCGGGGAAAATAAAGTAATATTTTTTGGAGCCACAGCTCTTCTTCAGCACCCTAAGGATTATTCTGTTTTTCAAGAAAAAAAAAAAAAACAAAACCAAACAACAAAACTTGAAGGAAAAGCAAGCAGATTTATAAAGCTATGTGGTGGCGGTGATCTTCCACCAATTCCTCCTGTAGAAAGGCAAGGCACATACTGGCCTCAGCTAAAACACTGAAAGAACACAGGCATGTTTCCTTCTCATGAGAACACAGAGCACTCCCCCTAATGAGATAATTGTTCTGTCCATGTCCATTTGTGGAACTGTTGCATTTGATTTTCTTTCTAGAGGGAGGGGTGATTTAAAGAGTTTAGCTAGAGCACATAACCTTTTGCATGAAATTCCAGAGTTACTCCGGAAGAAAATAATGAAATCCAAGTCCAGGTACCTGTGTACTATTCTATCTGTGTATTATTCTGTGTATTATGGATCTAAAAAGTTTGACCATGAAACTACATGATTTGAAATTTTTATTTTTGTAGCGGAATGCAGCCCAGCTAGTATGGTTTTATAATTCAATGGCTTCCTACTGAAATGAAAGGGACTAAGACATCAATTAACAGATAATGTCCATAATGTACAACTTTTTTACTATAAATAAGGGGGGGGAAGTAGTCTTGTCCCATAGACCTTGCAGTCAAGGATTTAACTCTGAAACTGTGAAAAAATGGAAATATTACTGAAATATTACATCATGTTCCAATTTGTTTATTTAATGAAAAAAGACTGCATGTTTCCTTGCTTCTCTGTCTCTCTTCAGCAGTGCTATTGAAATGGAATATGCATGCAGCTGTGATCAGAACCAGATTAGAATATACAGCCTTACACTGAAGAAAACAATGTATAGTTTATTTTTGTTCTGATCATTAAAAACAGGACAAAGAATGACAAATTGAAACTAGTTTTTGGAATTGTGTAAGACCTGATAGCAGGAAGTGAAATTTTGTTGTACCCAAGCAATTACACTCAGGTCTAGAGAAAAGAAAATCAGTCCTTTTGTCTGTAGGCTTACTGTAGATTTTCAGCACTGGGTGAAATTCAGAATTTTTATACCTACAGAAAACAGACCACCCTTAGCAGCAAGTTTGGTTTGCCTTAATGGCCTTTGGTTTGCTGGACAAAAGTGTCTGATTTTTTTTTTATACTGGACAAGCGTGTAGGGAACAAACAAATATTAAAGAGTTCTCCCCCAGTCCTCAGTGTCATCGTTGGAGTACTGTAGTTTAGTATGGTGCTCATTAGAGGTGCTTATTGTTAATAATTCTGAAGCACCTGTCACTGACAAAGCACTTACGTGTGGAACATTAATTCTATAACTAGAAAATCTAAATTAATAGACCAATTCTAAGCACAGAGACCCTTCCATGCTGCACAGGTGATTGGAACTGTTGGGAATAGGTAAAAGATTCCTAATGAAGTGTAAAAAGTGGGAAAAAGGTTTCCCGCTTAAGCACAGAGACTTCTCTAGATGCTTTTAGAACAAGAATCATTTCAAGTGGTGACAATGAAGATCTCTAATTTTCAGGCTGCTGGAAAAGGTGATTTTGCCTCTCGTGCATGTTAGGCTTGTCATGGCTTCACTTTGGTTGCCATTATGTTTTGACAGGTAGGGAGGAGTCAGGACACAGGCATGCCAAGGTTTTACTGCCTTGAAGGAATATTTTTATGTTATGATTTGATGTGAAATCCACTTAGAATTTGGAATGGTTTCTAGCACAGGCAGGTTAATAGTTATCAAAGGAAACAGTTTCTGAGAAAGGAAAGGGATGCTTCCTCTCGGGTATCCATCAGATCCATCTCTTGATTGCCTTCAAAAACAGTCTGCACTTTTTCATAATCATATGTTTTAAGAGAACTTTGGGGGTTGTCTAGTCCAGTCTCCTTTTCAAAGTAGATCAAATTAGGTTGAGTTGCTCAGGTCAGGGTCTTGTTGAGTTTTGAGTCTCTCCAAGGATGAAGATTTCACAGCCTCTCTGGGCAACCTGTTTCAGTGTTGGACCACCCCAAGGTGAAACAGGTTCTCCTACCTCTAGTCAGAATTCCCCACATCCCAGCTTGTCTCTGTTGCCTCTCATCCTATCATTGTGCACCCTTGAAAAGAGTCTGGCTCCACCATCTCTATAACATCCGAGCAGGTGGTTGGAGAGAGCAGCAATATCCCTCTGTCTTTTCTTCAGGCTGAACCAGCCCAGTTCTCTCATCCTCTCCCCTTCCATCATGTGTGCTGTCCCTCTAAGCATCCTGGTGGCTCTCTGCTGGGTGCAGTCCAGGCTGTCAGTGTCTTTCTTGTACTGGGGAGTTCAAAGCTGGTCACAGCACCCCAGAAGGGGTCTCATGAGCGCTGAGGGGAGGAGGAGGAAAACATTTGCCTTGGCTTGCTGGCCACATTCTTGCTAATGTAGCCCAGGATGCCACTGGCTGCATTCCTGGCTTATATGCGTTCCAGGTGCATTCCTGGCTTATATTCAACTTGTTGTCCACCAGGAACACCAGGTCCTATTCTGCAAAGCTGCATTGTATCTGGTCAGCCCCCAGCATGTACTGGTGCCTGGGCTTATTGCTCTCCATGTGCCAGCCATTTGCCTTTGTTGAGGTTCACGAGGTTCCTGGTAGCCCATTTCTACAGCCTGCTGAGGTTCCTTAGGATAACAGGCCTGCCCTCCAGTGTATCAACCATTCTTCCCAATTTGCTATTGTTCGTGAACATCCTGAGTGTGCACTTCTGTCCCTATTTTTCAGGTTATTAATAAAGAAATTAAACAGTATTAGCCCTAGCATTGATCCCTCAGGCATGCAGCAGGTAGCAAGCTGCCAGTTCAACTTTGTACAGTTGACCACAACCCTCTGAGCCTGATGAGCAAGCCAATATTCCACCCACCTTATCATCAATCTTAGTAGTACACATCTCACTATTTTGGCTATAAGGATGACTGTGTCAAAAGCATTTTACTTTCTAGGAATGTTTACATTTGACTATTTGAATTTTCTGTTCTACCTCTCAGCTCTCTTCTCTGTTCTTTCTGTGTAGAGCAATCCCTTTTAACCACTGAAAATGAACTGTCTATCAGAGTCCTGGCAGTAAACATAAATACCTAATTTTGCCCTTTGTTTCCTTGAGAGTCAGTGGATATAGGCACTTTCAGATATAAATCAGTTTGTCAAAATCAGAATTAACTCCAAGAGAGTTTTCCTTTCCTGGTATGCAAATGGAGCTTGTATTTTGGTTTTCTTTCTTTTTTTTTTTTCCCCTTGCTATGTCACTTAACCCTTTCTGATTTTATCCCTGTGTGTTAATCCTTTATATTGATTCCTTCATACTTATGGAGGGATGTCTTTGTGCCTTGTGTGATTTCTCTTTAATTCTCATGTTGTTGAAAAACTCTTGGTAAAGCCACAGTGATTTCTTATCTTTGCTTTCTCTCTTGCATCAGACAGGTTTGCTGTTCCCCATTTATAGACCTTTTCAGTTACTGCTATCTTTCTGGCAGTCTTCTGGCATTTAAATTAAGTTTCCAGAAGACTCCATCTCCAGATCCTTGAGTGTGTTACAGTTTGGTTTATTTTTCTTCTAATCCTTTGACTCCTTCCTCTCCTTACATTAATAAACTCTTTTCATTCACTTTCACCAAGCTTGCTTCCCACCTTTGTGTTTTCAGACATCTTCTGGTGAAAATCAGATTGAAAATAGTCACTTCACTGGTGGCCGTCCTGTTTGCTTGTTTGGGGGTGGGAGGGTTGGAGGGGGACAAGGCAGGGGAGAAATCATTGCCATAACTTCCTGGAATAACTGTGGCTATGCTAGGAGATTTCAGCATGGCTGAGAGTACTGCTGACCTTTAGAGCATAATCCTTTATGCTAACAAACTGTTAAACTGTGCCCTGGTGTGATCTTGGCCCTTCCAGATAGTGCTTGCCCCAAATACTTCTTGGATCATCATTCTGGGGGTCATTACCAGTAGGCGGTTTGCATGCAGACACAGATTTGGAGGCTAAAAGATTTTACTTAATCACACGCTACTTTGTCTTGGTGCAAAGGAAAATTCTTGAATGTGTTTCATTCACTGGCATATAAGATTGCTGTATCCTGTACATTTGCTTTTCCAATAGATTTGAAGACTCCATGAAGCATTAGAAGTCTTTTGTAGGCTTCTGATGACAGTTTGAAAAATCCCTCCTCCTCCTGATTTTTTCAGATTTTCGTGGTTAAAAAAACATCTCATTTCTTTTTGAGCTTTGCAGACAGTATATACATTCTTGACATGAACCTTAACAGTATTTCCACTGTCTTGCATTTTTTCTCCTTAGTCAACAGAGCACATCTCTTTACCTGTGCCAGTCAAAAGGACCTTTTAACCTTACAGCCCTGACTTCTGCCTTTAACTCTTCCTAGTGGTAATGGATGGCCATGATTTGACCAGGCTTATTGAAGTTTATTTCTTCCTACCCATAGCTAAGAAGCCTTAGTTAACCAATGATCAAAACAGGTTCCAAGACACAACGCTGGAAGTAACTTAAGATCTTCTGATGATTATAATATTGATATCTCAAAGGGGGACTGAGAGTTCACAACACCTCAGAGCTTAGTTGGATAGCACTTGATTAATGGTTAATAGTTTAAGTATTTGAAATTATGCATTCTGTGCGGCTTTAAATATAGATCGTGCTGACTTTTCACTGGGAAAAGAATTTATTGAAAATAGTACTTTTAAATGTTGCAGTGGTAAAGCTGTGAACAGAGTTCTACAGAGAGACATACTAGGTTAAACAGATGCAATTAAACTTTATCACCAATTAAAGATCTTCAAACTTTGGCACAGAAGGATTTTATAGCACTGTGCTGAGTATGGGTCTTATTCCTCCACAGAGCGAGTCAGATCAAGAGCTGGCTCACAGTTTCTTTCACAGCAAGTAGGTGAAAGGCAGTTTTGAGAGAGCTGGCAGAAAGGGTTTGGAGTGCTAAAAGGAAGCATATGGGCAAGGCTGGCAAATGTCAGTGATGTTCTGGAGTCTGGGAAAGCTGGTCAGACCATGGGATTTAGGAAGTTTTGAGGTGTTAATGTGTTGGGGATGGACAGAGGAGAAGATTTAGGTGAAGATAAGTGGATGTCAGAATGTTGTAGAGAATTCAGAAGGCCTGTGAAGAAGCATGGGGAGGAATACGTCTCTCTTTCCCCCACTCTATTTTCAGCTGTTCCCTCGCTCTGGTGACCCCTTCCTTTTTTCTCAGTACCCTGGTATTCACCAGTACCGCTAGAACAGCAGGGACAAGCTGGAGGTGAGGATTCAGGCTATATATGCTGCTGTAACAGCTGTCTGTACTATTCAATTGCACATTTTAAGCAGCAAATGTACTTTTTGCTTTTCTAACAAAGCTAAATGTTATGTCGTTGACGCTAGATTGCCAAGGCTACTGATACAGAGTATTTGCTCATGGAAATAATTTAACTTCACCTTTCCTGATACAGAATATTTGCTTGTGGCAACAATTTAACTTCACCTTTCATAAGGAGAGAGGAACCTTGCCCCTTTGTTAGCACTGGAGCATCCACTGGCAAAAGCTGTGCTGTGATTGTGTCCATGGGTATAATGATAGAATTTATGGAGATCTGCGGACTTTCCAACATAGCTACTCAAGAGAAATATAGGAACAAGATAGATAAAGGGGCAGAACATGGATATTTTACTCTTTTACTTCTTGAAGAACCCAGAAGATCTCTGTTTCTCTGAATTTCGTATTGGCGAGAAATGGCTTGAGATTTATCATTCATTTCTTTTTAACCGCATATGTACCTTATTTTCCTTTTCCTTGGAGAGATGGCTCCATAAAGATGAGCAGGAAACAGAATCACAGAATGATAGGGGTTGGAAGGGACATCTGGAGATCATCTAGTCCTACCCCCTGGACAAAGCAGGTTCACCTAGAGCAGAAACACGAAACAAGCTTATAGACTTTCAGGGGGAAAAATTAAAAGATTTGAAGACTCTTAAAATATTTAAAGATTTTAAAGAAGATTTGAAAAGATGGTGTCCTGTTTTGATATTAATAATACATGAACCCTGGAGAATGATTTGATGAGAATAGACCTTAAACAGAAGGCAATAAGTATATACACACACATGCACAGCTTTAACCTTCATCCAAATCATAAAGTTCCTCAACTGATGCATATTATGTATTTTATTTATGAGTAATTTTATTCATTGATATGCTTCACAGAATATTAGAGCAGAGCTTCATGAGTAATTTGAAGTTAGAATACAAAACAAGATCAGAAAGCAAACTCATGTAGTAGTTTTAGGATCTGCTATTATTACACCATTATGCTGAAACAAAACTACTGAGAAATTTAAAATGTTTTAAAATAATTTCAGAAATATGCACCAACATGTTGTACTACTTCAATATTTATTCCCCTCTGCTTAGCCCCATAGAAGAAGTGAACATTAACGTGTGGCTGGTTGGAAGCAGGTTTGTATACATACACTCTTTTTTTTACCATTTATGCAAGACCTCATTGATGTAGACGTGCTTTTTGGACCTGTATGACCAATGCTTTCAGCTTTTGAAAAGTCAGATTTACATATATAAACTTGAAAGTTTCTAGCTCCTTCTAATCTTGTCGAAAAACTTCAGAGTGTGATGCAACAGTACTCAGTTGTACAATTGCCAAGCTGTGTGGGAAAAGCTGCTGTATTTTTAAGTCTGTTTTAATAATTTCTTTTTGATCATGTATTAATTTTTTTTTAAACAAACCGCATCCCATAACAATTGTGATATCACATGCAACACTTAAGTAGGTCTACTTTAAAATAGAGGTGTTTTCAATGTATATTTCACCCTTACGAGTCAATGACCCTTTCACTGAGGAGGTTAGTGGTCCAACTGGCAGTCTCAGCCAGTGGCTGTTCCTACTTTACAAAACTTGGGAATGCAAGCACCAGAGCAGTCAGTATTGATCTGTCGCTCTCCTTCCTTCCACTCCATGGTAAGTCTGCACCTGATCATGTGGGATGAAAGAATTTATTTTTAATGAGAACGAAGCTAATAAACACAAGCCACTGTAATTTCTCCCTGGAGTGAGAATGAAATAAAACCCAATGTGTCCAACCCTGAACATAACTAATGAAGCTATCATTGAAATGATAGACTGGAATAATCAAAAAGAACCAAATATTAGTGGTGTAGCTTTCATTTGGTTAGATTTATATATGAAGACAGGCAACATGAAGAAACATTTTGAAGGTGGAGTGATTTATGGTGGATTAGGGGTAGAGTCTTGTTGTGTTTCATGTAATTTTTATTTCTCCGTACTTGTTAAGCCAACGTTAGTGAAACTTGATTTGCATGCCTGTCTTTGTCTAGTGAAGAAAATATTCTCACATCAGTTTTGAATAAAACACACACCTTTTACAGCTGTCTCAAATAATAACACTGCGGCAAAGTTGATTCCATGTTCTTCAGAATATTTATGGAAAAAATATTCTTTCACTCTTTGCTGAATCTCTAGTTAGAATTTCAATAATAAATCTAATACTTATCAATTGGAAAGAATACAAGGGTAGGTAAAAAGTATTTTCTGTTGGATTTGGAGGTTTTTTTCCCCCAAATATTGCAAAAAAGGTTTAAAGAAGCTGCCATGGAGAACCTTTTTGAATATCAAAGAAAATCACTTAATTTGGATTTGATGTATCTCTATCATTTTTGCTTGTGAGTATAGCAAAGTTGTAGGGATAATTAATATATTTCATTTTTTGAAAAAAAATATTTTTCTCATTTTTATTTCTGCTCTACTTTGTTAATCTTTTTATATTTTTGTCTGGTGTTATATGAAGATTCTATGCCCATTTCTTAAATAACTAGCAGCATTTATAGCAATTATACTGTGGGAACAGGAAGGGGAAAGGAAGCTTTGACTCAGTAATAGGTGGGCTCTTTTTCAGTCTTGGTTTGCTATTACAGTGTACTTCAGATCTCTTCCTTTTGGTGTGCTTGGGCTTTTTATCAAGAGGTAGTTGATATTTAATGGTCCATGTGCAGATCGTGTCCTGACATGGAGTATTCACTGAGATGTGGAAGCGAGGAAGTCTTCTTGGGTCTCACTGCATAACCACAGCAAGAGAAAACAACAAGAACAGCTCGTGAAATCTTCCCTTAGCGAGTTTTACCCAAAGCTGACGGAAAGTCTATTGTAATTGAATACATTATCTTGCTTTTGAAGTAGCAGTAGTACAATAATACTAGGAGAATGAGCATCGCAAACATCACAGCAATCTACCCTGTGATTTTCAAAATAGGCTAGGGGCTGTCTGCTTTAGGGGAGACTTTCCTTTCCTTTGACTTGACACCCTGGATTTCTATGCTGTCAGAATATAGGAATGTAATCACATGAGAAAGGCTATACAGGGTCAGACCAAATCTAACAGAGATATCTGACATTCCGCCTCCGACTACACCAAAAGCAGATGCCTGTGGTTGTGAAAGTATGATGTGAAAGACTGCAGTCTCAGATCATGATCTCTTTTCTTCTCTTGTTTGCTTCTCTTTCCTTATCTTTTGCCAGTCAAAAATGCCCATGCAGAATGGTTTTCTTTTGGAAAATGTGATTTGACAGAATTGAGACACAGCATGGTGATGTGTTGATTTAGTAGAAGATCAGAGTGGAGAAGAAGCAGACAGGCTTGCAGGCTAAGCTGGAGCCCTGTGGCTGCCCAGACTTAGAACCAAAATGCATGAAAGACAAGCTAAAACTTTCTAAATCTAAATTAGCCTGAAGCAGAAGCTTTAGTCTTGCAAAAGAGACTGAAGTCTTTGATCTTTTATTTTGAACTAGGCTATTTTTAAAGGGGTAGAAAATGGTTTTCTGGGCAGTTTTGGTCTTTCGCCTCTGATATCTGAATGGATGATAAACATTGATCTGCTCTCTCCTTCCACCTTAGTTTGGCACTGATATGCTTCTTTCTCCAATAGTGCAGTCCCTAGAGCCTGTGTTCTGTGAAGCAACAGCAATCTTTACATACATACTTAGGAAGAACATTTAATTCCAAGATTAGTCTGCTGTCTTGCCATTATCTACTTATGCAAGTGGTAACACAGAAGATGCTGAAGACTGGTGGTTGACTAACTGGAGGAATCAGAGGTGAAAGCCCCGGTACTAGAGGTGAGATGCAGTTTTCAAGAATGAAGTTTATGAGCTACTGTTCCTTTGGCACTCAAGTGGGCAAAATCATGGCAGAAAGGAAAAGAACAGTGAAAAGGAATTAAAATAAGAGGTATTGTGGAAACTAGGAGTTCTGTAAACACTTGAAAAAAAATCTGAAACAACAAAGGAATTAAACCAGAATATGATTGTTTTCCTAGAAAAAGTTGAGAAATGACCTAGTAGTAGGAACTAAATCTGTGTGCAAAAATTCAAATGTTTCATGAGTCACCAGGAAACCCAAATTGAAGGATCCCAGTCTAAACTGTTAGGACAAAACAAAGGGAATCAGACTGCTTCTTACTAAGTAAATTACTTCCTTCAACTTGGAGATCCCTAACAGGGATAAGCTGCAACAGAAGCTTAAGGAACTGAGACCTTATCTTGAGAAGGAATCAAATGTATAAAAAAGCTGGCTGGACAGCAAGATTTTAGTATGTGACAATTCTTGAGGGTTTAGAATGTTTTTTTCTCCATGAGAATCCATTACTGAGTCAGTCAAGGTAAATTTATCATTTACTACAGGAGAAAAAATCACAAATCAAAAAAGATGTTTTAACTTACCCGATCTTCGAAACATTTCCATAATGAACATAAATGCTAGTACTTATAGTCCAAGAGAAGTGTTGATGTGGGAAGACAAGTCGTGACTGTATGATGATTTAATATGGAAAAAAAGTCTAGGTAAAGAAGCATTATACTGTTGTGAAACCCATAAGAAACTTCTGGCAGTGACAAAATCTAGAATAATAGTAGCATTACAGAAAATAAGATTTATAAAGGATCTTAAGAAATCACCTAGTCTGGCCCTTTCATCCACAGCAATACCTACAGTGCCTACAAAAATATGTTCAGTAGATCATTTTCGCTACTGCTATGTGGCAGAAAATTCATGCTGAGGATAAGCGACGTATCCCAGATAGTACCTTTTTAGATATGAGAATCCTGAAGGGTACTTTGTAAGCTGTCTGGGAAAATTGCAGCATTATGAGGTGAAATATACACAGAAGTTTGGTAACATGTCATAACTACAAGAATAGCAAAATGATTCCTTACTGCAGTTGAAACATAGCCATTGAAGCTCAGACTGGAAAAATAGTGACAAGTTTTCCAGGTTTCTCAGCACCAAAAGACATTTTCTGTTGCCCAATTAAAAGTAGTTTAAGATAAAATCTGATACAGAAGAAGAGAACGTCACTATGGAGATAAGTAAGGGGCTAAGAACAATCTAGGCCATTGATGTGAAAATGTCCCGATAACAAAGCACAAAGTGAACAGCTAAGTTTATATAACTTGCAGTTTGAAAATTCTTTCTTTTTTTGTCCGTTGATCATGCATTGCATAAGGTGCCACTTGTTAGATGATGATTAGAGCTGAGAAAGCTGTGTTATGATATGCATTAGGAGAAATTTATGAAAGCTGTTTGGCTTAGCATCTTCCCTTAGAATAAATGTAAGAAGGGCAGTAAGCTTTTTTACAGAATAAAGCAGGTGAAGCAGTAGGAGCTGTATCTGCTGACAAAGAAAAGTGGAGCTAAGTGATCAAAGAGCTTTCAAGAGCAGATGAATAGTAAGTATCTCATAGAGCTGTGGATCTGAAAGAGAAGCAGCAGCTGAAATATTCAGTATTCAGAAAATATCCAGAGGTAACTTTAGAAACAACCACAGAAATTGGAAGCCATGGAGCAAATCAGGGAAGCAATGGGGATGTGGAAGACAGCTGGGAGGGAGATGACTGGAGCTATGTGGAAGTTGAGCACATTGAGGATAATTTGGGAGCAGTGGGTGGCCAAAATCATGAAGAACATGCTAAGTTATTGGGTGGTAGGAACAACTATAGTGGCCTTATGACAAAACCTTATGCTTTCTCAGTAGGATTACTCATTTAACAACTTTTTATGTTTTTATACTTGCAGGATAGAACAAGCTTTGGAAGAACCAGATCAGCATTTGAAGACAATAGAATCACAGGTCTCAAAATGCAGAGATAATATGTTTGGACAGATGTGACTGTAATACTGTCAGCTGCTGCTGTTCCATATCAAGGCCTCCAGTATTTGCTCTTTATTCTTCAAGCCAAAGCCCTTGGAGACAAGTGATTAGAGGCAAATATTAGCTTTCATTATTTTTAAGGGAGATTCTGAGAAAGTCTTGAAATAATGACCCGAATGTACACTAACAGTTAAAGATACACACAGCAAATAAAAATAGCCTGCAACTGTTTATTTTAAATCTCAGATTTTTCATGATCAACTCTTTTGAGACGAGAGCCATGATTTGCTAACATATGACAATTAAATGCTGTAACTGAGGGCAGAAATTGGTCAATGGAGTCTTTAGCAAGTTATGACTGTGAGAGGAAAGAATGAAATAGCTTGATATTCAGATTGTATTTCCAAAGACCCATTTCATCGGTTCTTTTGAAAGGCTGGGTTTTTTTTCCCCAACAGATATTCCCCCATAAAGATATTTTGTAATTTGGAAGGAAAAAAAAGGCCAGAAGTCATTGTGATACAGAAACTACAAAAGCCCTGGGTTACTTCAGTGACTTTTTTTCAGAGTGTAACAATTTTTAGTATGGGAACTGTAAGGAGAGTCAGAGATTGAGCTATATGGCAAGATTTGCAAAACTGTGCACATCCAACGATGGGTGAAAATTTTTCAGTTTTATGTAAATCAGAGTCTCTTGGTAGTCCAATTTCCGCTTCTGGTATTTTAAAGTGTCTTGTCTTTGCTCTCATACCTTTGCTGGAAGGGTTTTCTGTTGCAGAAGAAGAACTACATATGCTTTGTCAGGTCCAATTGACTAGTAATTGTTGCAGTCTTTGTCCTGGCTAAACTGACCAATACTTACTGACATCTGCTTACTGGGAAACAGCATTTTGTTGTTCTTTGCTGATTATTATATCCTACACCAGGCAAGGCTGTTTCTACCCACAATGTGATGATAAAAGGAAGAAAGCGAATTTCCTGTGAAAGTTTTACTTTCTGGTGTTAGGCAGGTAGTTCCCTTATTCTCATTTAATCAAAAGAGAAAGAGGGAAAATAGTGATTTATTTTTTTCCTACAGAAAAGTGCAAAGCTTCAACTGGTGATGACACAAACTTTTGAATTCTGGTCTGCTATTTTAGTCTATCACAACCAAAGGAAAGATAATCATACTTTGCATGTCAATTGCCATGATTTCTTTTGAATGTCAGCCTCTGCAACTACTTTTAATGACTGCAGTTTCTATATTGTAGCTACAGGATAAACACTAATTAGCTGTTGGGCACAAAGGTCTTAGTGGGCTGAAAAGAATTGTCTGGGTATCCCGCTAAGCAAGCAAATAGAGGAATATATACCAGACTGCATGTGAGGACAAGAGTTTTAACTGGATACCTTGGGGAAAAAAGAGAGCAGGTCAAGACGTTCACCAAGTAAGCTAGTTCATTGTAAGGTTCAGTGCTGCCAAACATACATAAAAACTCTTGTCAGCCCAAGTTGTTTTCTTGTCTTCTGCAGACCATTTCAAAAGTTCTGGCGGTGTTTTGAGTCTACAGTGAAGTATGGTTTTCCTTTATTACATTATTTTGAAGTTAAATTACCCTTTTCTGTGTAGCACTGCTTTTAGTTCTGATTATCCTGAGGTCATATTGGCAAGTTTTCTTTTTCACAGATTTGAAACCTGCAGTCTTAATGGAAGCTGAGATCTCCCGTTACAGAAGCTAAAGATTTTAGAATAACCAGTATTAAAAGTCACGATGAAATCAGGACAGGTGGCAAAACTTGGAGTTTCAAGTAACTCAGAACAAAATGTAGCCTACAAAATCAGTTGTTGAAGAAGACATATGAACTGGAAGAAACACAGACCTGACTTTCAGATGCTATTATAAGCCTACACTCCTGACAGTTAAACCCATTTCTTTTCAATTGCATGAGGAGAAAATATAAAGAGCGCAAAAGAATGAGTGGGCCATAAAACAGCCCTCGTGGTCAGGTATTGGTAATGTATCAAACACTGAAATAGACTCTGAAATTATGCTATGGTAAGTCACAATACTTATTGTTCCCATTCTTGTCCATAGTGTGTGTCCCTTGTTTATACTGCTTCTGCAATGAGGCAATACTTAGTAAGAAGCGTCCCTGATTTGTGGAAGTATCTGGCTGGATGGTTTAGGCCACGGAGAATGGGAATGCTGGGAAGCCGAACTATTCACTTCTAACTCACCAACATAAACCACTTATTATTCAGCTGCTGATTGATTAAAACATTCAGTCTGGGACATACACTTGTTCTTTTTGGATTTGATTTTTTGATGGAGAAAGTTCCTTAGTGGAAAAAAACCCTAATTTCTTTGCAGAAGTTAAGATTTAATTGAAAACCCAGTATTCAGTTTAAAAATTACTTTGCTAGGATGTTTTGACCATCGCTAAAACTGTCTGTACAGGTGAACTATGCAACACTGTGGTTTACCTGGCCATGAATTATCCCGTTGCTAGAGCATGATTAAACATATGTTCAAGATCATGCTCCTCAAAGGAAAGGTTTGCTTAAGGCAGGAAAAGTGAAGTGGTTCTCCAGTAGAATCATAGAATCATAGAATTGCCTAGGTTGGAAGAGACCTTTCAGATCACCTACTCCAAACCATCAACTTAACTCTGACAAAACCATCACTAAACCATATTGCTACGCACTATATCTACCCATCTTTTAAATACCTCCAGGGATGGTGACTCAGCTGCTTCCCTGGGCAGCCTGTTCCAATTCTTAATAACCTTTTCAGTGTAAAAAATTTTCCTAATATCCAGTCTAAACCTCCCCTGGTGCAACTTGAGGCTGTTTCCTCTTGTCCTATCACCTGTTCCTTGGGAGAAGAGACCGACTCCCACGTCACTACAACCTCCTTTCAGGTAGTTGATAGAAGCATAGAATTGCCTAGGTGGGAAGGAAGGAAGGTTGGAATTCATTTGTTCAATGCAATTTATTTATTTTACATATACGAGCTAAAATTACTTTAGTGGAAAGCCATGACCTTTTTGTCTTTGTTCAGTTTTCTGACACTAGTTTGTACGTGAGCCTATTTCTAAGCAACGATCGAGCAAAACAAACACGTTAATGGAAAATGAATGGGGTATATATAGAATCGGCCGCAGGTTATTCAAGGACAGCTCTGGTAGCTATAACTAATTAGCCACCTACCTAACGAAACGCACATCTAGCTATACCTGCGTTTGGCGAGTGCTTTTTATTGGGCGAGAGCGTCACCTGAACCATACAGTACGCAACCGCCCAGGTAGCCAAACACCCCCCTCCTCGTCAAGATCTTCGGCTCGTCGCTCTCCCAACGGACGGAAGAGAAGCGGAGGCCCGAGCTCTGCCCTCTGCCTGAGGGAAAGCCCGGCCCAACCCCGCTTCAGAGGCAGGCCGACACCCCGCTGCCTGCCAAGGGGTGCACCTGGGCAAGGGGGGCTCGGAGAGGAGGAGGAGGAGGAGGAGGAGGAGGAGGAAGAAGAGGGCGTGGCTTACCGTCACCCCCTGGCCGTCGGTTAACGGCCGCCGGCTAACGGCCGTCGCCGCCGCTACCGGTGCCCCGCGCCCCCCGCCTCGCTCCGCCCCTCCGCTCCGGGCGGGGGCGGGCCGGCCGCGCCGCTTATTTGACCGGGTGCCGTGGTCGCCGCGGTCTCTTTCGTGTCCCCCTGCCCCGTCCCCCGCCATCGCCGCCCCGGTCTCCGTCCCGCCATGCCGAACATCGTGCTCTTCAGCGGCAGCTCCCACCACGACCTGTCCCAGCGGGTGGCGGACCGGCTCGGGCTGGAGCTGGGCAAGGTGGTCACCAAGAAGTTCAGCAACCAGGAGACCAGGTAGGTGGGGTGGGGTGGAGCAGGGCGGGTAGGGGCAGCTCCCCCTCCCCACGCCCGGTCATGGATGTCCTCCCTTCCCCCCCCGCTGGTGGCAGAAGGGGCCTGGTGGGGCACAAGAGCCACAGCGGACCTGTCCCCGGTCGCTCGGGCTGTCGCCGGTAGGGAGCGATGCCCTGGGCAGCTCTGGCGCCCGAGAAGGGGGTGGCAACGTCCCCCTGAGCAGGTGAAGAGCATCCTCCTGTGGGGTGAGGGTGGAACTGTCCTGTCTGCAGCCTGAAGTTCATCTCACCCTTTGCAGATAGTTAATGAAATGGTTCAGCAGCTTTATCTCCCTAGAGATGAAATCGTCTTGATTTTATGAGTTATGGTATATTATACCGCTTTTGTAAGTAGGTCTGTATGCGAGTGGATGTGAGAACAGGATGGTGAGGATGGATCAGACGCTTGAAAAAGAGCCTGTGTCAAATCACACTTTATTTTATGGTCTTTATTTTGTGTCAGCAGCCAGCTGTGTGCGTGTGACACCAGTCACAGTTCCTGCGTGGCTCCCCTCCTTAGCCCCAGACTCTTGGTCCTGCATGAGGATAATACAGTTGGTATGATGACCCTGGCCTACTACTGAAAGCGCAGGTGTGTTAGGTTCCTGGCCAGCCAAATGCAGAGGGTGACTCTGATAACAGTGCAAAAAATCCTGCGTGAAACCATCAGGATAGCTTGCTCACCTCCACTCTCTGAGAATGCACTTGCCAGGGCTTTTTCTACCAATATTGCCTCTCTTAGCTAGTTTCTCATCTTAGCTTCCTGACCCATGTGTTTTATTTACTCATTTTTAATGAAGAGTTTTAAATTGAGGTGACAGCTGTATGTATGATCATCCCATGAGCTGGTAAGACTGTGCAGATGCTTTTCTATATAGGTGTATGAAATATACGCCTATATTTCCTATATAGGTGTATGAGCTCCCATGAGCTGTTTTTCTTTGTAGGTGTATACCAGCTGGTTCCAAAACACAAGTTCCCAACTGCTGGCTATCCTCTGAGGTTATTGTGTGTTTGTTTTTATCTGTTCTTGTTCTGAATCTCCTGAACAAGCGTGTTTTCATTGCTTCCTTTGAAAGATTACCATGGTGTATTCTAAAATTGCTCTCTCAAAGCTTGTCCTTCTATTCTGTCTATGTTTTTGCGTTCTCAGTTTAATTGCTCTTGTTCTAGTTATGCTCACTGGCATTACTATAAACCCTCTTCTATTGGTGTTTATTCTTCTATTCATTCCTGATTAAACGAAGGTTTAAATCTTCTCTCAAGTCTTTCCAGCCCTATACTCACTTTTTTGCTCTTTGATCTCTTTTCTGCATGATAAAACTTAATTTGTGTGTTTGGTTGCATGACTTTCTTGCTAACTTATGTCTATTTTTTAAAATGTTTATTCTCCGGAGACACTTACCTTTAGTTCTCCTCTTTGCTACATTTTAAGCAGAGGTTAATTGATTTGGATTTCACCCAAGGTAGAAACTTATCTCCAAATTTTGCATATTTATTTTATGAGGTAAGTTAATTCTAGGCTTCAGGATACAATAATTTCTACTCTATCATTCCACCTATTTTTCCAGGTGTGCAGTATTGGCCTCTGCCATTAAACAAGTAGGTAGTGGTGACTGCAGCATGTCAGTGGTTTGGCTAATCTAGCAGTGCCAGTTAATTTTCTTAGGCAAGTAGGGATGTATTGTGGTATAGATATGAGGTATGTATCTAATCTAAACGTTATTTCTGGCTGCTTCTGCTGTAACACTGTGAGTCTGGCATTGTCTTTTTTTTTTTTTTTTTTCCTTTCTTTTTTTCCCTGAACTTAAAATGCCTTAACACTATAAATCCTTAAGTGTTTGGTTCTGTTTTCCTTTTTATTACAACTTCATGCTTTTGAGATTCTAAAGTGAAGTTCATGTTTCCCTTTCAGCAAGTATAGTTTTTACCCACTATATAATGTTTTAAGTGGGTAATCTTTTCAATATCCTTAATGACTTATTTTAGGATGTTGGCCTTCCAGTTTTGTAGACTGATGTTCTTAAAAAAAATCAGCAGTAGTAATAAGAAAATTCCTCAATAATGTATTTGAAATTAAACTACAGCTAAAGTTAAGATGTTTATGCTGTAGTGGTCCGTTCCTGAGGCACCTGGATTTTCAGTCTGTCTGCATAGCAAAGTTTCTTCCTATATACAGATAATCCAGCACAGCCTTTTTTTCCCCCTTCTTTTTGTTGCTTTTTTAAATTTATAAACAAAATTACAAAATACATTTTCAATATTGCAGAATACTAGAATCCGAGTGCTAAAATGCTCAAAGAACCTTAAACCTTCCCAATGGCATTCGGGCAAACCCCTGTGCAAACAGATAAGCCTGGGCCTGACGGTCAACGAACTCTTGCTTTGTCAGATCTGTTAAGTTAGCAAGTTGCAGAGAAGATTCATCTTTTGTTAAAAAGTCTGTTTTTCTGTTTGCTGTAGTTTCTTAAACTTCAATGTAAATTACATGTAAGTCAATAAATGCATGCAGCCCCAGGCTTAAATCCTTGCCAGAGGGTCCTAGGTGGCAAGCCTTTACTTGAGAACTGCAGTTAGTCTGCCTTGCAGAATATAGTGGAGGGAAGAGTCATTAAACATTTTGCATTATATTTCAACTCAGACAGGCTTTAGGTCTCAGTCCCAATCCTTAGCACATGTAAGTGGGTTTGAGGAACTAAAGCTGTACCCTGAGGTTAGCCAGGGATACGACCATGACTGGTGGTCCGGCACTGTGGCTAAATGGGCAGGTACACTCCCAACTCCAGGACCTTTAAAAGGGGAAAGGCTTCTTTTCTTAATTTATGCTGAGACTAGCGTATCTGGCAATATCTCAGTTCTCTGGATACTGGCATTCAGTATTCTTGCAGGTCTGTAACTGAGAAACGTAATGTGTGTGCTAGAAAAGAGAGGGAAATTGCTGGTAGACTCAACCACTGCTCCATTTTTTTTTGCTCCTTCCATCTCAATTGTATGGAAATGTTTTCCTTCAGCTGACCACCAAAGTCAAGCAACCCAACCTAAAGCAGTGAGAGAGCTCCTCGATAATACCTGGTTGTAGAAGATAACTCTGTTTAGTATTCAAAGCTTGTGTGTCAATTAAGTGCCAGCCACAGTGTTGCGGTAGGAGCTTGGGTGGCACCACCTTCTCACTTATCTGGCAAAATGTCAGGGCTGCAGTGGGGGCTCAGTTGGTTTATCATCTTCAAACCCAGCAAGCAACCGTCATCAGCAGAGTTTGGCAGGCTGGAGGAAGAGGAAAGGAATTGAAGTCCTTAAACAGGCATGGCTGTTGCAGCCTCAGCATTGTGAAACTCTGTTTGACAGACATGTAGCAGAAGCATACATATGTTAAATGCTCTGAAGTTTTTCACAAAATTGTCTCCAAATACATTGAGGTGGCATTTAATTATAGTTGATACACAATTAAATCCCAGTGCAGGTACTTTTGGTGAGTCAGCTGACAAAAAAAAAATAATCATTGAATATACATCACTTAACTAAATATATTTTCCTACAATATATGGTATGTTTGCTTCTCTAAAGACTATTTATTTTAACTCTGTCCCTGAAATACTTGTTACTCTCAAAATGGAGAAACTGGAGTCATAGATGACATCCTCTTACACACATCTCTCCCAGAGAAAGTAGTTAGTGCTCCTGCCCATTTCCGTGAGCTTCTTTGCTTATTCCTGTCAGATTCACTGGCTGAAGTGAATCTTCTTGCAGATCTTCTCGACTGACCCATGAGGAAGGACTTAACTGAAAGGACTTGGACTGAAATTTAATCTGGGAAGATAGGAAAAAAAAATAGCTGATGTTTCCGTGGAAAATTCTTACAAGGATGGATGTGAGTCTGTATTTCACACGAAGTAGTGTAATGAAAACCATTTGTTCTATGAAGTAAATAATTGAAAAAAATCAGGATCAAACCTGGAAACTTTCATATCATTGCTAAATACCAGGGATGCGCAATTCAGCACAGGACTGTAACATTTCTCTCCCACCTTCCCTTCAGCGTCCTCCAGCTCTTCTACTGCAGTTGTCTCGTCTGAGACATGACCTTGCTACATCTCCTGTACCCTGGTTCCTTTGGGCTCAGCTGCTGTGGGGGCCATGAGCTGTATCACCCTCACTGGAGTAAATGGTTATGGTGTTTGCAGACCCCTAATCGTGGAGTAAGAAAGCTCAGATGATAAGCTGGTGTTAAATCAGATGAAGGTGGTAGGGATTAGGGATGTGCTGGGATGTGAAGTGTCTCTTCATACCACTCAGCCACTGAGAGTGTGATTTGCAACCAGGGCTGTGCTCTGCCTGCATCAGCAGTGGTGGCTGTTCCCCTCACTCCCTGCTTGCTTATGCTGTCATGAGAAAGGGGAGGCTGGAGAAACATTTTATCAGCTTGGTTGAGTTAGATAAAAATTGTTTCCAGATTGCATGTTGTGTAGGTTTTGTTTATATAGGGAATCGAAGATGCAGCAAATACGGCCATTTATCACATTGTTCATTGCTCTGAATCTTAAAAGGTCCAAAAATCATAGAACGGTTTAGGTTGGAAGGGACCTTAAAGACCATCTAGTTCCAATCCCCTCGCCATGAGCAGGGACACCTCCCACTAGATCAGGCTGCTCCATCCAGCCTGGCCTTGAACACTTCCAAGGATAGGGCATTGACAACTTCCTTGGGCAACTTGTTCCAGTGCCTCACCACCCTTAGAGTGAAAAATTTCTTCCTAATAACTAACCTAAATCTAGCCTCTTCCAGTTTGAAGCCATTACCCCTCATCCCATCATTATGTGTCCTTGTAAAAAGTCCCTCTCCAGCTTGCTTTCTTGTAGGGGCCCTTCAAAGTTTTTGGTTTGAGACTTCCACTTTATTGACCTTGCTGTATACAGTGCGCATCTTTAACTAGATGCTAAATGCTTGAAATTTAAAAACAAAAAATGACCCATATAAATAATGGCTGACAATCCCACATGTCAGCTGTAGTGTTTGGCATTCAGCCTTTGAAGATTCTTTGCACATGCTTAGGCTTGTTAGACCTTTGTTTCTAAATTTCTGAGGGTTCCTTTTGGACTGCATGTGGCTCAACCCAGAGCTGCTCAAGTGAAGGTGGTTTTTCTCTTGCTGTGACAGGTTGTGTGCCAGAGTGGAGGTGAAGAAGATATTTCCCGTCTTGTGGTACTCACCATGCCAGTGCCCACCATTAGGACAAGGCAGTTGTCCATGAAGATCTAGGTGGGGGTTGGTCTTGGAGCTGTTAATCAAAGTGGAAGAGCCTGGAGTTGAGGGAAGATCATGAGTGCCAGGAGTTATGGGATACCTATAGACTTAAAACCAACTCTGGCATTTTTATTGTTGCTTTGGGCTTTTCTGGTACCTACTCTGTTATATAACATCATGGCAGTCAAAATATTTGCCCAGTTAAGTTGGAGGTCTTGCATTAAAAGACTTTATGCTGTAAAATGTGTTCCCAAAGGTAAGAGGTCAAACACACCTCTCTGTGTAGTGCTTTCCATTGGTTGGCTTTCAATGAATTGCAAATTCAGCATGTGGATTTTTTTTGTCACTTCCGAGATATTGATTCTTTTTGCACACTGTATGAGGACTCTAACCTTTAAATTTTGGCCTCTTCTCTGGTTATTAAAAGTGCCTGAAGAACATATCTACTTTATTGGCACGTAAATTGCCTGAGAAATCTTACTTATTGTAAGCATGGCTGGAAACTTAATCTGTTGTAATTATTTTAAAAGGTACTTAGAGCCATTTTAAGTGCATGATTTGAACAGGATCCTGGTTACAGGTTTACATTATTTACCGTTTTAGTCTGGCTCTCCATACTTATTCCTCTGCTTCCCCACAACTGTTTTTTTTTTAGTTAGGATGTATAAATTCAAAATTCCCATCGCTATAAGTTCTGTTGGGAGTGTACTATAAATCTATCTCAGAAGGAGCTCAGCCTGCTGTTACTCCTGATTTTGAGTTTTGCTTAATGGATGCTTCAGCCATTTAAATATGTTTGTAACAAGTGGGTTTTGAGCCTTATTCTTAATTCATGGTTATTAGTCTATCCAAAAGTTTCTACTTATTAAATTGAACTCTCAAATCAGCCTTTGCAAGATGAAGGCAGATACCAACACTCAAACTTGTTTTTCTTCATGTCCTGAATTATGCCTATCTTTCCCAGCTAGAGCCTTGTGCTTGTGGATTCCAAGCAACTGTCTCAAATAGTTAATTACTTTTGTGGGGTATTAATTTCTATAATTTTTACTTTAAAACACAATTGTGTGATGTCAGGGCTTTTAATGTACAGGTTCTGTTGACTCTTCTTGAACAAGAAGTTTATTTAAACTGAGTGTTACCAAATAGCCGAATTTGATTAAATTGCATAAAACAAACAGATCTTGTAATCTTGAGGCAAGAGCTTGTTCTTGTGTCCTTCCTCTGTGTCCTCGCTATTGAAATTGTTTAAACAGCCCGCCAAACAGTTAATTAGGTCATGATATAGGTGGTCTAAATTGAATTCAGTAGTACTGTTAATAAGATAACTGTCACAAAGTTTGACTGCTGTTAGCTTAATGTTGTCCAATAGATATTGGCAATACAATGCTTCAGGTATCTGATACTAGAGTTTATAGTCTCTTACTGTTTGCCTGTTTATAATGGAATGTGTAAAACACACAAACCAAAGAAGGCAAAAAAGAAGTCCCAAACAAAAAACCCCAAACTACCGACACCCCCCCAAAACCAACAAAAATAAAAACACACGCAAAAAAAACCCTAATGTGGTTAGTCCAGGCTATGTCTGATGGTATAGTTGCAACACAATGACTGGTTGTCTTTTACTGTGCAGCTTGATCAAGGTAAAATAGGCAGCTGTGTGTCTGTTGGTTGAGTCTACATAATACCTCTTAATAGCAATCTATAAGAAGGCAAACAACAGATACTGATCTGTTGCACAGCTGTCTCCAGTTGACTGGGAGAAGATCTTTGTGCAAGAATCACATTATGCTATTCTCTGGCACCTTTAACTGGGTTACTCCTGAGTGCTATGCAAGTATTAATTTAAGCTTGATTTATTTTAGTCTTCCCATAACTTATGTGTCCACTAGAAGAGGTATTTCTATACACTATACATTCACATTTCTGTGTGCCAAATAAGCATGTCATTCATTCTGGCCTGAAAAGTGTAACCAAAAGTTCAAATGCTCCAAGAGAGAAAGTAGCAGCATTTTTGTTTTCTAAGTTGTTTACAAGATGAAAAAGTTATTGCTAGCCCAAGGTCATTGAAAATATAGCAGTTAATGGCAATGGAAGAAGCATCACTTCAGGTCCATTGTGTTAACCAGATCTATATTTATATCAAAGTATATTCCCTGATCTTCTGAAACCTATTATTTGTTAGCAGAGTGCTTAGAAAGTACTGTTTTTCTAAAGGAGCAAAACAACTCCGAGTGTTATAATTCAGTGTTCTTTGTGTATATGATGAACATTAAGATCATCTATTTTTGTCATTCAGCAGCTTTTCTCCTGTTACATAACGTATCTATGAAAGATGTGGTTACTTTTTTTTTTTCCCCAAGTAATAAATTCTTATTCTGCCCCCCTTGTCACTCCAATAACATTCTCCCCTGAAAATTGACAGTGTTTTCTTCTCAGTCTTTTTCTACTTTCTTCGTTGTAATGGCTCCTAGGTTAATTTTCAGAACTGTAGCGTAACTCCACAGTATTGGGTTTAAAGAGGTGCCATAGGGCTTTTGCAGGTGGTGGTGGTGGTGTTTGAACCTATTCCAAAGATGTGGTATGCAACAACACTTGTTATTAAGCAGGTCTGTGTAAGTGCCACGTCAAGGGGCAATTATCTTTTTTCAGAGCCCTCATAATAACAACCATGAATCTATAATGATGACTGAGGCTGCATCCATATAGTAGTGGGTAGATGCTTTACTCAAAGCTGGATTTCTGTGTTCAGAAGCAATGACAGGTTTCTTGCTTGCTTTATTTGGTTTTATTTATTCTTCTGGGAAGTGGAACTCTGGTTTTGGTAGTTTTTTAACTTAACTTATAGTTAAGTCTGACTAGTTCCTCCAATTATGGAATATGCTTAGTGTCTTGCTGAACTTAAGTTATTTTGACCCAAACTCTTATCTCCAAACAGGAAAACAAACTAAAAATATTTTGATCAAAACAGTTTTCTCTGAACAGCGCTATTCTGTGGATCAAAAATTTTGGTCAGGGAAGTAACAGTTTTATGAACAAAAAATTGTGTCTTTGTGCCATGATGAAAGCCTCCAAAAGGCTTCCTGGATTAACACTGACGTACCTGCAGATTGTGCTGTCCCTGACCACCTCTGTCCTTATGGAGGTGCTGGTGTTTGCTAGCTGGTTTGCTCTCTTTTGACCTTAAGAAATCCTGCTACTAGCATTCTTGGGTAAAAAAATTCTTTCAGTTAGGGAGAAAAATTAAGACAGGATCTTTTTTTATAGCTTGTTTGGGACCGCAGAGGAGTCAAATAGGGGAGCTGAGAGCATGGACTCAACTATCTCAATGGTAATAAATCAAATGTTTGCATATCATTAAGATGTTTTTAAGCAGTAAATTCCTTTCTGTGTTTTGTAGCTACAGAAAGCTAATGAGTCTTACACAGCAGCCTGAAAGCTGATAAACAAAAGTTGTTTGGGCTGTGTTTCGCTAGAACAAGCCTCAGCGTTGAAGGACCCATCAGAGAAAATATTCTACCCACATCTGGGCCATTTGGATGGTTTCCTGCTGGAAGCTTTTTCTTATTTGTATCTTAGGTAAAGATGCAACCTTTTAAATAAGGGCCCAGGACATTTTAGCATTTAATAATTAAGACTAACTTAGTAGAGCATGGGTTTGAAAGGTCTGATCTCCTCATTATTTAGGAATGCCTCATTATTTCTTGTACATTGTGCATGGATTCTGAGAAAAATGAAGGTTAGTCTACTGCTTTTATGTGTGAGTTTTGGAGTAACAGGTGTGAAAAGTTAGTGTGGTTTAACGGTAGATTTCTCTTGCTTGGGTCTAGAATTGAAAAAGAATCCACATTCAACTAATTTAATTTAAATTCCCTGTTTATTTATAAGCTCTATTTAATTCTTGAATTCTGTGGTGTGAGCAGTGATCAGTGCCAGAATTTGCCTTGAAATCTGTAGAAGAATAAAATAAGTCTTAGATACTATGATACGCAACCAAAGTATGTAAGCAGAGTTACACCAAACAACTCATGCAATGTGCAAGTTGTTGACGTGTGGTGAGCTGTTGATGAGCAGCTCTCTTAGCTTTTCTGTAAGATTTTATTTTTTTAAGGAAATACTTTACTTGGACATAAGTGTAAATTAATCTTAAAAAAATGGTGTGGATTTTAACCAGATGTCTGCTTTTGGGGTGTGGTTTGATACTTGTCTCTTCTAAAATGCAGTAGTTTCTCAAATTTAGTAACAATTATCATAGAAAAAATAATTGTCCTTTCTAAGGAAGTATTTTGATGCAGGTAGTATTTAATGTTCTGAAGTTGTCTCTGTTGTTTCTGTACATAACATCTAAGTTATTCTTTAAATGGTCATCTTGGGAGATTGCAAGGACACAGAATACATAGACTAAACCACAAAAAGCAGTATCAACTTTAATAACAATGTCAGCTGCATCAGCGCTATAGCCATAATTATGTGTTGGTTGGTGCTAACCTTACAAAGACCATATTTAGGCTGAAGTAAATTTTAGACTGGCTTACATTGAAATAGGCTTTGTATCAAGAGGACAGTTATCCAAATCGCTGTAAAAAAATCTTAGTCTAAATGGGGATAAACCTATGGAAGTTTGTTAAAACAAAACTGGTTTTTGTATTCTTTAATAATGCTTTTTCAGTAATTCAAGTGTTTAAATGGTCATCTCCTGCTCTTTCAGTGTAGAGATTGGTGAAAGTGTGAGAGGAGAAGATGTGTATATCATCCAGAGTGGCTGTGGTGAAATAAACGACAACTTAATGGAACTGCTCATCATGATCAATGCTTGCAAGATTGCATCATCCTCCAGAGTGACTGCCGTAATTCCATGTTTTCCATACGCCAGGCAAGATAAGAAAGACAAGGTAGGTAAGAACTGTGTAATTATGGAAGGCTTTTTTTTCAGCTTGGTCACTTGAAATTTTTGGAGATGAAAATTATTTTCATAAACATCTAAGTGATTTGAAAGATTTGCACTTTTTTTTTATTCTTTCTTGGTAAAATGTTCAGTTATATCATCTATAGGTGAATGAAGTGAGACAAGAAATTATTTTTTGCTTGTCAAAACATAATTGACATGCCTTCAATTTGAAAAAGAAGGTACATCCTGTGTGTGGTATATTGCTGAGTACTCTGCTAGCAAATCTCACTTTATGGGACTGTTTTCCTGCTTTTTATAGCTGCTTTTTTTTAAAACTCTATATATGAAGTGAGTACCCCCTTTTAAACATTTTAATTGCATGTAATTAAATCCTAAATTTGAAGTGAAGTAACCATTATGTAGGTGGGTTTTACCCTATACGGTTAAACAGAGAGACAAATGGAAGGAACTGAGTAAATCTGCAATGCATAACCTTAATTAATAAAAGCATTATTTTATGCTGCAAGACATTTAAAAAAAAAAAAGGTTTTATATCTGTAATTATTATTATTCATGCAGACCAAAAATTGTATGGAAACCCCATAAATACTCTTCTGATCTTAGGGACCTTTTCTTGAATTTGATAACTGATAAATATACCAGTTCAGCCAAGTTGATAACACAGTAACAAACTCTTTGTGACAAATGAGTTTGATTTTTAAAAAAATGGAACTAAACTTTCCTGGCTTTACTATATATATATATCAAAAACCTCTATTAAATTATGTGAATGTTACTTTTACCTAAACTCACTTGAAAAAAACTAACAAGAATAAATGTGAATTTGGCTTTTAAGATTGGATTGCAATGGTTGTCTTTTTGGAAAATTGCCCCTCTCTGATACTTCTCATAAATGGACTGCCCTCCCCCCTTTCGCTTTGGGCATCAAGAAAACCGTCCTGAAAGGCTTCTATTGTTCTTTACGTTCTTTAATATAAAATAAAACATAGCAGAACTGAGAAGTAATGCAGCAGCTAAAAAATAATAGCAGATATTACAAAATATGTAATGCTCAGCCTGTTATGTCTGAGAACAGAACTAAATACAAAAAGTTATTTTCTAGTACAGTCATTCTTTAAGTGCAAGCTCTCTAACACCATACTAATATTATGAAGACCTACTGTTATACTTGCAAAAACGGAACTCGGGAGTTAAATATTAGCTCCCTATCCTTTGCCTACATCTTTTGGAACTTCATTTTTGTGTCTTTTGTACTGAATAATGCTCTCCTGCAATCAGGAAAGCTGAAAGACTTCTTTTTATCAAAAGAGCTTGAAAGGGGAGCGATAAACATTGTATTGAAAGGGAAGGAAAGCATCTCACTAGGTTTTGATGCCCAAATTCATATTGGAATACTTTGCTGGACCATCCTGTAAGGTTTTGGTGTGAGAAAAGCATGAGTATGGTGCCAAGTTTTCCATGCATCTAGGTTATGCCTTGTCAAGGGTACCCAAAACCCATGTGGCAGACTTCCAAGAGACACTTAAAACCCACAGTGTGGTGGCCTATCATGCCACCCAGGAGCATGTTGTGTTTTGGAAATGCCATCTGAAGATGGATAGCCTAAGAAAGTGGTTTAGATTAATAGATTTTGAGCATTGTTCCAGACTGTTCTCTGGGTGGCACTGAGTTCTCCTACAATTCTAGGCAAGCCATTTCTTTTTTTTTTCTTTCTCTCTTTTTTTTTTTTTTTTTTTTAAACCTCAGTTTTGCAATTGAGAAAATGTTTGCCATCTTTGGAAATTAACCTTGGTAGTTGACCTCCATGTTGCAAAATAAGCTATAATATAGCTGTCAACATCGGGCAGCTTATTGACGGGGAGATCTTTCTTCCCACTGTTGGATTGCATCACATCACTTGGTCTTTGACCCATGTGGAGTGCACGAGCTTTGTGCTGTCTGAAGTGTCACCAAAGTGCCAGCCATTTTCTTCCTATGATTGTACACAGATTTTCCTTGCTCTGGTGAAAGAAACTGCTGTAGTTTTCTTGACTATGAACTGAAGCAGTATAATCTTCACTAGCTAGATGCTCTTTTCCAGTTTGAATTTAAGTTATTGACTTTAATCCATAAAGAGCTAAATAGACTGAGTTCTCACTGCTTGAAATAACCCTTTATTCTTCATGCTTCTCTTGCAGTTATGATTGCTGAGAACAATGAAAGTGCTCTTCATTTATTTATTTAAGGAAACCACCTTGCAATAAAAAAATCATATTCTGAACAAGGCCTGTGTAGGTAATCTACTCTGGAAATTTTAGCATTAAACCTGGACTAGCCTTACATGAGAAACAGATGTTTAAAAAAAAAAAAAAGGCCTGCTGAGAATAGTAGAAAAGTTGTTAAATTAATTTAGTCGCAGTCAAGCTCTGCCGTAAACTAGAATACTTCTGATACACAAACTAACTAATTTAAAATTAGCTCAGGTGTATTTGTGCTTTGGCCACTGCTGCATTTATGCATCCTCTAATTATACTAACTTTCCAAGAAGTGGGCAGGACACATTCATATAGGATGCTGGAGAGATGCCTTTGAGATAAGTTAGAAGTAGAGTGACAGGTGAGTTTGGTGTTTTACAGCTCATGTAACTTTGTTTTTTTGATTTGTAGAAGGGGTCCGTGGAGCGTTGGGTAGGTATCCTTTTTTTTTTTAATCTAACGCTATGCATTTCCATTAATATGGCCTTAAATGGTGAAACTTACTGGGTTACATTATGTATAACTGGGAATGTTTTCAGTTTCACTTCTTGATTTCAGTTGTGTTTCACCTAGGCCGTGACAGTATTCCTGTGGAATAATTTGCTACTAGAAAACTCATAGCTTTCCGTTAAAAATTAATATGGACATTCAAGATAATGGCTGTCAACTTCTGAAGTTTCAAAGCGTATCTCACTTTTGAAACAATAAATTTAGGTGATACATTAGTGAACATTCAGTATCCATACAGTTTACAACTGGCTTTCTTGGAAGTGAAAGTTCCAGTTATAAATCTTTGGAATTTCTTGGATTTTTTTTTTTGTGCAGTATGCATGTGATGCATTGTTTAGCAAGGCCATATAATAAGATGCTTAAAGACAACTGAGCTTTAATCTTGATGGATAGCTTATACTTTCAGCTATGTGTCCTTTGCATAATTACTCTTGTAAGGTTTTTTATATTAGCTTTTTGGATTCCCCCCTGCCACTGGTAACTTTAAGAATTGTGAATAAATTTGTAATGCATCACAAAGGAAGAAATCTTTTATATAACATGTTACACTTAAGCAGGGAATTTGCTTAGGAACTAAAACCATAGTGATTTCTTTTTTTTCAATTTAGTTTCTGTACATAATGTAATGTTGCGTTTCACACTAATAATTCTGAAACTAATCTCAAATTCTGTCAAAGAATGGAACAATGAATACTGTGGATTTCTTTCTGTTCTTACCTCTCTGATCAGAAGCAAACCTTACAAACTCCAAGATAAAGACAATCTTGAGTTCTCATCTACCTTTGTCATCCAAGTTTCTGAATAATGAGGCCAGGTTATCTGAGGTTCCCATGAATATACTCTCTTTGATTTTTCAAATAATCTTCCATTTGGATCATATTGTAGCACAAAACTTTATTTTCTATGCAAGCAATCAAATCTTAAATACTTTTGAACATGTCATGTGTGTTTTCTTTAATGCACAATTTTGTGTAAAGGAAACTGTCAGATAGCTTCAAACTTCGTTTGTCTTAATCTCCTATTAGCCCATTCTTGAGAAACAGGTATTGGTGTCTGGCTATCTTTCCTTCCAAGACCCTCTGTTCACCAACACGTAGGCAATCTGTGATGTGTGCATGTCTGCTAAAACAAGTTACCTAGTGGTAAAACCTGCAAGTTCTTCCTTCTGGGAAGGCAGCCTGCAAGGCCAGCAGCTGAAAGAAGTACCAACTGGTAACGTATACATTAGTATTTGATGCAGGAAAGTATTTTGGGTTGGTTGGTGTTTTTCTTGTGATGGTGATACTCATGGTATTGATACATGAGACAAGCTAAGTGGTATGCACATTGAACAGAAATGGAAAAAAATAAAAGCAAAATTCAGTATGCTGGATGGAGTGGAAATAGCAAACCATGTTCCGGGAAGAATGTGATCTGCCTTTAGCAGCTAGCCTGAACTACTTATTTGTTTCTGCCAGAAGGGGTGGTCCTGGTTTGCCATCTTCTTTTCCCTTCTCTTTCATTTAGCTGCCTCATCTGGCTGCTGTGTGTTCAGACAAGTCCCGGTGTGCAGCACAAGGGAATTGACGGAAGTGTATAGCCTGGGAAGAAGGGATGGGACAAGCAGCGGAGCCAGCCTCTGGTTTCAGTATCACCTGTTAGTCCAGCTTACTGTAGCATCAAACCAGATCTTTGCAAAGAGCTGATAAGAGAACATTGTGGTAGAGTCAAAAGAGTAGTTTTGTTTTATTAGATGTTGCCAAAGGTTTGAGAATTGAAGCCCAGCTTAAAACTGTCAGTTTGTACTGCAGAGATGAGCTGAAGTGATCAGGAATTTGAATGGCATTAACCAAAAGTTTACTATTAATAATAGAAATATACAGAAAGCTTTGGCCAACTCGGACCTTACAGAACTGGCCTTAAATGAGGAGCAGCATAGTCCTCAGTAATCGGAAAATCATCTGTGCTGAAGTGCTAATGATAGCAAATTCTTATGGAAGTTATATGCTTTTGAATTGCAGAGATCTAGGGAAGTGATAGCTGTTGCATATATCTTCTGTGTATCTTATACAGACCAAACTGTATTTCATAGAACATCACCACTAAAACCAAGAGGGATGGTTTTCAAAATGAAGAATTTATGTAATGATGTTGATAAACTTGATCCAGCCATAAGAAAAACTGCAATATCTCAGTTTCTTTTCTGGAAGTATGCTAACAATATGCAGGTTAAAACAGAGGAATGCCAAATTTCCACCTATATTAGTGAAAGTTTTGAGCAGAACACTGGCTCCTTGATATGACACAGACAGAAAAGCATCCAGGTTAAAGCGGCAGTGCTTCAGCTTATTTTAGGTTATGCCCTTAAGCACCAGGAAGGAGAGCAGAGATACTCTGTAATTGTGTGTATAGGGGCGGAGGGAGTGGGGTTTCCTAGGAGGCTAAATGAGGCTGTTTGATAAAAAACTGTGCAGGAGAGAATGCTGTGCCAGCAAAAGTCTCTCTGATGGAATGGAATCTCTGAATTGAAGTTCTGCCTTCATGCTAATGTTATTGCCAGCTATTAGCCTTATTTAAAGATTCACAAAAAGAAAACAGGAGGTTTTGTTTAGTATTTCTGTTACAGAGAAAGCTGTCTAGGGTGACATAGCTTTTTTTTCAGACATTAAAAAAATCTGAAAAAACTTTGGCATTGCTCAAGGTACCTTCCAGTCACTATTTTCCATCTTCTCTTTTTTTATATTGCTGTTTGTTCTGCATCCTTGTGACTTTTAAAAAGCTCTTGACATTGGCGTTAACTTTTCTAATTAGATAATTAGATTTTTACTCTTCTTTTGTTCTCTATGCTTCTGGTTTTTTTGTTTGTTTTTTTTTTTCCCCAGCCCCTCTGTCCCTTTTGGGAATTCTAGACTCTTAATTGCACCCAACAATTAAGCCTGAATTAGCAAAAAAGAATAAATAAATAGGCCAGGGTAGAAGATCCCTGCCAACATGGATCTGTTACAAGCTATACTGTATCATGAAGATATGCTTGATCATAACTCTGGTTTTCAAAAGTCAGGTTCACTCTGCCTTTAATCTGCGTTTTTGGCAATGTTTTTTAGAACAGGATAGCTGCTTGAGAGTTGGATGTTAATGTAGGGTAGTGGCTTAGAGAAATGGAGATTGTCTGTCTTTCAGTTAGCTTTTCTATGGCAGAAAGTTTTAAATAGAAGAACTGGAAAATTATATCCCAATTTTATCTGCTTGTCAGTTAGCCTAATTACCACAATGCATGATGAGGCAGACTGTGCAAACTGATTTAGATATTCCTAAATGTTTTGCTGAGTTTCAAAACCCTAGTAGCAAGATTAGCTATTGACAGGCTAGTTTGGCTAAAGTTCCGGAGCTCTTTGTATCTAGATTCCAAATATTCTAAAGGAAAAAATCAAGAGAAGTAGCTAATTTTCTGACTCCTTGCATCTAGTTGAAATCTTCTTAAAATTTAAACACTTGTGCTTCATTCCTCAGAGTCGTGCTCCAATCTCTGCAAAACTTGTTGCCAACATGTTGTCAGTTGCAGGGGCTGACCACATCATCACCATGGACTTGCATGCTTCTCAGATCCAGGTAACTATCAGTTTTTACTAACTGTGACTAGGGGCTTTACTGAACTGAAAGGCTAATATTAATTCTGTGGGTTTTTTTCTCATTGTTTTGAAAGGCTATGTACACAAGTGTAATAATTCTCAGGGTTCAGAGAAAGTCTCACTACCTGTTTCTAATTAAATTATCTTTTTAAAAGAGACTGGCATTGATTTTTATGGGGTGATTTTGACTTTGAACACTTGTGCATTGGAGTCTTCTGTGGAATTTGCCCAGTCTAGTGTAAGAACACCCAGAATATCAAATATACTGGTTTGCGGCAAGTTCTTTTAATCTTGGCCAGGTCAGAGATTATAGTATTGCCCTAGGTAGAGTTTTGTTGTTACAGCCAAGGGGACAATATTCTCTTAAGAGAAGTGGAGATGGGGGCTGGCAACCCTTAGCTGGCTTACTGCTGAATCCAGCAAATCACAAAACTCTTTACTCAGAGCAGTCATAATTCGTCATTTTCATGTATACCTCTTTACAAGATACCTTGTTTTTTCTAGAAAATACCTTCTATTCCGTTTCTGGTATGCTGTTTAATCGGAATTTCCTATTACGCTAGATGACTGTCATGCAAATAGAAAGCAGTTTCATGTGTGGTCTAACACGGATTTCTTGTCATTACAAAAACAGAAAGATTCGGTTTCTGTTGCTCAAGCAATACTAATCTGAATCTTCCCCATATTGAAATATTACTGTTAGTGTCAGACAGTTGAAATTTATGGAAGTTGAGTATTACTCACTGCATTATTTTTTTGAGAGCTTTTCATAAGCATGAATTTACTGGAGTGCCTGAAGGTGATCTCTTCTGAATTTTATATCATTTGAGAACAGACGTTTTTTATGTCACTACTCTTGGGTGAGATTTTTAGAGACCTTAACATTTGCCCAACTTCTGCTGCATTTGATATGAATATCAGAAGGCATAATTAGGCTAGTGTAAAATACTAATAAATTTCTACCATGTATGAAAAGCTTGATTCTTTCCTTGTGTCTTTGTTCCAGGCAACACATCAACATACATTGATGAAACTCTTTTTCTCTTTTGGCTTAGGGTTTCTTTGACATTCCAGTAGATAACCTGTACGCAGAACCTGCAGTGCTGCAGTGGATTAAAGAGAACATTTTGGAGTGGAGAAACTGTATCATAGTCTCACCTGATGCAGGTGGTGCAAAAAGGTACTATACAAGCCTAAAACTGTTGTTTTTTCATATAGTTAGTGGTTAATGAACTAGTTTGTCTAGTCTTCTTTTTTCCTCTATGAATTGTGCAAGATATAGGGTATGACACTGATGAATCCAACTGCACTGTAAAAACAGAATAGTTCTTTCAGTGTTGTTCATGCTTGAAAACATCCAGGAGCTTTCTATACTCTAAAGGATATCTTTTTCTCTCTCCCTGGATATGGCCTCATTAGCTGAATCCCTCCGCAGGAGGGAAGAGATTTTTCCTGCTGCTTGCTTCTTTAGTCCAGTTGCTGCACCTCTTCCTGCTTCGCTCTGGAATTGCCTAAGTTTCCCTTCTCTGTCAAAGCATATGGCCTGTACCTGCTGGCATTTAGGTAAGAGCTTGCTTGAGTCGTGTTTCTTTTTCCTTTATGTTATTGCATTCCAGCTGTAAACCCGTTGACCCAAAGTTGTGCACTGTAAATACTGGAAAAAAGGGAGTGAAGTTTTGTTTTCAGTGGCAAAAGGTGAAAATAGAAAAGGTAGTTCATTGGAGTGTTTCTTCATTTGCTTTACAGCATGTGATACTCATTTAGCAGACTTATATTTGCTATCTATTGAGTATAAACTAATGTAAAAGCTCAGAAACACGCTGACTGGAAAGGTGATAAAGCAAAGCATGCCGTTGAGGTGCTGCTACAAAATTCAATAGGAACAAAGACAAATGAAGTAAGAACCCTGTAAGCCCACAGCAATTTAAATGTTTGGAAGGTAGTATGGGGAAAAATGTGAAAGACTGTCATAATTTGATTTTAATTTAAGTCCTTGTGTCTGTTGTGAGTGTTCACGTTCCAATAATTAATAGGGAAATAAGACTGATTATAACTCAATAGTTGTTTCTGTGTAGATTAATCAAGTTAAAGGTCTGAAGAATATAAACTATAGAAAGCATGCTAAAATTCAGATGACTCAGTCAATTAAATTTGCTTGTTCCTATCTAAATACTGTTGTTTTCACAGTTGGTTTTGGTTTGGGTTTTTTTTGTTTTTAAACAAAATACAGCCTTTGTTTAGCATTCAAGTCAGAAGACAGCATTTCCCCCCCCCCCCCCCCAACAAATATTTGTATATGATAAAGTTGATCATGAGAGTTTATTTCTTGAGGACCACTATAGGTAGGTACAGCTTATTTTTGGTACCTTTCTGTTGTAATGCAACCAAGCAGTTGCAGTAGGAAAGACGTTGCTTTTCACAGGTTCTCCTTCACCTCCAGTAATATAATGTAAAGAAAATGGTTTGGCCTTTCCATTTAAAACCTGTAGACCTTAAAAATAATACTTGGGTTAATGAAAAGTGAGTAGAATGTGAGGACAGTTTGTCTTTAAAATTTGTATCTCTAAATGTTAAAGAAATTAAAAAAAAAAAAAAACAAAAAACCAAACATGCTCTTGCACTTCTTTCAAATGTCTGACCTTTTTTTTTGCTTCTTATCACTGGCTTGTTTTTTTCCCAGCTTATTAATTTTTGTGACTGAAATAAGGCATGCAAATTCTATTCATATCTTAACGCCTCTGAGGTATTGAGACTCGCTATGAAATGATACTATTGTTCACAAAAAATGCCAAAACATTTGGGGTTTTTGTTTATCAACCAGCTGTTGAAATGCAGTAACTAACAAATCCTTCATATCTAAGTGGTAAAGAAACAAAACTGTATTCTCTATTAACTGTGCATTTAATAACCTTGTTAACAACATTCTAAACATATTCTAAAAGACAGACTACAAGATTGAACCAGCATAGGAAAGATGTTTATTCCTGTGTCTTTACACCTACCAGCTCTGGTGTGTATATATATATATATATATATATATATATATAAAAAAACCAAACAAACCCAAACCTGAAAAAAGTAATCAGAAGTCTGTAACAAATTAAGCTTGTTATTGGATGTTTGTCTGGCCACCAGAGGTCACTCTGAATAGTTTTAAAAGATCTTTGTCAAGCAGATGTATTGCTAAGGGAATTGCTAATGAAGTAAGCTACTTGATGACTAGTCAAGTACTGCTAAAGAATTATTAATCACTATTAACTTGTTTGGTTTTTTCCATTGGTTTGTTTTCACATTCCTGCAGTGGTATTATCAGTTAGGATGTTAAAGTGCGTGCTGCTGTAGGCTTAGAATTGAGGCTACCTCTACTTTAAATTATCTAGTGTGACTAGGTATTGCAGCAGCTTAATAAAAGCTTGTGAATTGCTGAAATTTTTTCAAGGCCAAGCACTTAATGACAGGGGGAAAAAAAAAAGTTAATTCAATTAAAAAAAACACCCCTGTTTCTGGAGTATAGCTTAAGACTCTCTGGTTGTATCTATTAGCAGTGAATTAAGCTTGTTTCTGACCTGTCTCATTACTAGCAAAAGTTTGTGCTGCAGTAATTTGAAAGTAATGAAACATAAACCTGTGTTTTATGAAAAATACACGTGCATGCCTCTGTTCTTTTAAAATAGTGTTCTAAATGTGTTGTGTTTCGTCCTGTAACAGGGTTACTTCAATTGCTGACAGACTGAATGTGGAATTTGCTCTCATTCATAAGGAGAGAAAGAAGGCAAATGAAGTGGACAGAATGGTCTTGGTTGGTGACGTGAAAGACAGAGTAGCAATTCTTGTTGATGATATGGCTGACACATGTGGCACAATATGTCATGCAGCAGACAAGTAAGTATTATTATGAACTGGCCCTCTGTCTTCCTGTGCTGTAACCTGCAGATAGCTGATGAATGCAGTTGCTGTGTCCTGCGTGCTTATAACCCAACCTGACCTCTGTAGCATGAAGTCACTCTGATCTTTGAGTCACAGTCCCGTGATCAAACTGTGTCCTTCTTTAGAATGTGGAATTGAGCAAATATTTGCAGAGATATATTATCAGTATTTAGAAAGAGGAAAGAATAAATAAAAAGTCATATAACTTGGAAGGGACTTGGACCATCTAGTGTATTTTTCAGTTCCAAGGCAGAATGACAGTTAGAAAATCATTCTCCTCTTAAACCTCATCGTTGGAGCCTTTCCACTGTCCTTAGACAATATTTCACAAAGCTTTACTAGATTTAATATTGGAAAGTATTTTCTCCCTGGTGTTTCAATGTGTGTTTAATATTAACCTCTAACATACATTTTTAGTCTAAAATTACTTGTCCTTTTCATCTGTGAAGGTAAGAATAAGTTTTCCTGTCTTTTGTCAGGAAGTTAGTTGAAGAGTGTTCTCACTCCCCCCTAGACTAAGTAACTTCAGTTTGTTCAGTTCTTCCGCATGGTTTCTAGACTTCTGCTCTGTTGTTCATGCCCTCCAGGTTCTTTCCAGTTGGTCCACTTCTTGAAGTGGAGCACGTGAATGTAGACCCACTCTCTCAACTGAGGCCTTAGCAGTGCTAAGTAGAAAGGATTACTTTATGTTTTTGCAGCTGGCTTTATGCTGATATATTTCAGGGTAGCAGTATGTTGGTTGGTTCTTTTTTTCCACAGAAGTTGGTGTTGTTGACTGCACTAAACTTGGTAATGTCTGTAGCCTTTTAAAAAACCTGCTGATTCCTCAAAGGATTAATTCTTCCTATGGCTGTATCTTCACAACTCAAGATGTACGGCAGTAACTCTAGCTTCCAAATCATGTTGACAAATTGAAGAAATGAACTGAAATTCATTAAGAACAAATTTGAGGTATTACAGTTAAGTAATACTGAAGTGCTCCATTCATATCCAAATATGTGCTACCAACTCTGGCTAAGGAGGTCAAGGGCTGCAATCTAAACTTGGATTTAAAACTTGAGGTTTAAAATCTTCCATTTGAAGATCTTGTATTTTGGTATTGTTCATAGCAAAGCCCACCCCCATATGACTGTAAATAGCGCGCACTGAAAGCAGGAAGGAACTGCTGAGGAGCAAGACAGGGGAATATTTTAAATTGATGTTGCTGAACATTTACTGTAGCATTGCTACTCTTGGATGTAAACCTTTCTAAAGCTACTATGTCTCAGTTAAGAGCATTTTGAATTTATATTCCTGTCCAATATATTTGTAGACACTATGAGAGTATCAAATACTCTTGTATCCAAAAAGGGTCCATGTGGTACTTCCTGTCTGACTCTATTTTGAATCACAGAATCATTTAGGCTGGAAAACACCTTTAAGATCATCAAGTCCGACTCTTAACCTAACACTGCCAAGTCCAACACTAAACCATGTCCTGAAGTGCCACACCTACACATCTTTTAAATACTCCCAGGGATGGTGACTCAAACACTTTCCTGGGCATTCTGTTCCCTTGCTTGACAACCTTTTTGGTGAAGAACTTTTTCCTAATATCTGATCTAAACTTCCCTGGCACAATTTGAGGCTGTTTCTTCCCATCCTATTGCTTGTTACTTGGGAGAAGAGAACAGCCTCCAACTCGCTATTTACCTACAGTAGATTTCTATAAAGGAAAGTCTAAAACCATCAGAAACCATCAATGTTTCTGCAGTGTTTATAAGAAAGATGCTTTTGCTGGAGTAATTCTGCCTTATATCCTCTTCTTGGTATGAAGTACTGCTTTTCATTAATGCCAAATCTAGGTGAGATGTACTTTGTGCTTAATTAGACTTGCACACCAAAATACTTTAGGCCTCTTATCTCAGCAACCTAGATGGATATCAAGCAGATGAACTAAGAAATGTGTTTCCAGATATAGCAGATCGACTTGTTTAAGTACAAACTTAAGTACACGCTCCCCCTGTGCGTTCTCCTTGTAGGCTGCAGCTACTAAATATAATGCTGAGAATGACCGGAAAACTTTGATTCTGTTAAGTCATTCAAAATGAGATGTTGTTTCTGTGGTTTTTGTCTTTTTTTCCTATCTTACTGTGCTTATGCTATGATTTGATAAAACACCACTCTTCAGGGCCTCCCTTTGTAAGACTAGAAAAGTGTCTAGGACATAGCTGAGTGTCAAAACCAAATTAACAGATTCTGACTCATTCACAAGGTGTTCTAGTTCTTTGCTTTATACTTTTTTTTTTTTCCCCTCCTATGCTGCATCATTTCACTGTGTGCTTGGATCAGCAGCGTGTCTTCCCCCAACCTTGCAGTAAGCTAGGCTTTAAATCATTAACATTTCTTCTTCCTCAGAAACTCTTTCTGAGCAAAAGTGTTTGAATTTCAAATGAAAATAAAGGTGGACAATAATGGAGGCGCAATAGAGTTGTGAATACTGCCATCCAACCTACTTCATTTTTGCCTCATTTAGAGAGCATGTACTGGAATTCAATTGTATGTTGTGCTGATGTGGTCAAAAGTGCAGCATTTTAGATTAGTATCGCTGCTACCGAGAAGAACATTTTTATTTCATTAGCAGTTATTTGTTACTTTTTTGTGAGACTTATTCATATAACCTGAAAGAGTTCTGGATTATTTTGTAGATATTTGTATCTTTCTTTAGCTTCCAGGAGGAATTTATGTGTAAAATGTATTTTAGAGATTTCTACCTGGCTCCGTCTATAGCCATGTATGCAACCATGCATCACAGCATACTTTTCCTTTGTTTTCTACAGGTTAATATCTGCTGGAGCTACTAAAGTTTATGCCATTCTTACTCATGGCATCTTTTCTGGTCCTGCTATTTCTCGGATTAATAATGCACCGTTTGAGGCTGTTGTGGTAACTAATACAATCCCCCAAGAAGAGAAAATGAAACACTGCCCAAAAATCCAGGTACAGTGGCGGGTTTGTGTCATCTGTTTAAACTCTGGATTTGTATTTTACTGTTCACTGATGCTAGAATTTGTGCCTTGAGAAGAAAATAATGTTCTTGTGCAGCTTTGTTGTTTGCAGCACTTCTTGCTAAAACATGTCAAAGGAGATTCAGGTAGCACAATATGTTGCAAGATGTTTGGTATTTGCAACAGATTTGAGTATGCCTGACTGAAAGTGGCAAACTTAAAACTGGGGTGTTTTTTTAATCAATATTAATCATACAATATCAAACAATATCTTAAGTTAGTTATCTTGTTGTGGATGCCACAGAAACCTTAGGTGACGACTTCTTTTTTTTTTTTTTTTAAAATACACTAATGAAAATGCTCAAGATGACAATGTTGACATAATAATGACTTTTTTTTTTTTTAAAAACCAAACTGAGAATACAAAGCTGACTTACATCAGTAGCTTTTACATGAGATTGTTCTGGGAAGTCATGTGTCCCTTTTGGAGTTTCCTACAGTGTAGAGGAAGTTATAAAAGATATTTTTTTTTGTAATGCAACATTGAATTTTAAAAAGCTTAAAATGTATTTGGTATTTATTGAAACAAGTCAAGCACTTAAAAGGTGTGCTTCCCTTAAACTGTATTTGTGTCAAGTAGACACTGCCATCTGATGGTTAGAATAATTTCTTTTTGACAGCATGCCCCGTGCCAGAATTCTTCAGCAGTATGCCTGTGCAGCAATCTTATTCGATGCTTTCTTGTTGAATTTTTTGAGTTTGTACTTTGTATTAATGCAGTTCTTATATGTTAAGTACCTAATGCTTTAATGTTATTTTAATTCCTAGAAGGGGTAAGAAAGCACAATCATAAATTGAATGTTTGTATATGTGTTTATAAACTGTATAGTTGATCGTTCTTGGTATCCCATAAAAATTATCTTCTTGATTTTTTTTTTTTTTCTTTCAGTTTATTGACATTTCCATGATCCTGGCTGAGGCAATTCGAAGAACACACAATGGTGAATCTGTGTCTTACCTGTTCAGTCACGTCCCCTTGTAACTGCGGGAGGTTACATTGCATCTTGGCAATGGTCCCTTCAGCGAGCACTGTTGTTTTTAACAATGCATCTCAACCACAAGAAATTAGTGTCTTTGTACAAGTCCAGAACTTGTATGTTTAATTACTATATTTGTCTTGTAATTACCATTTGTTCTTTGTAAATGGGCAATAAATCTCTGTCTGGCAGAAAATTTATGAATTCCCTTGAGAGTCTGGAAGTCTTGTGTTGTGTAACTTCTCTTTTCTGTACCCATCCTCACTTTCTGCTAAACTGCTGCTTCGGATCCATTTTTCTTTACAGAACTACTAACTGTCTGTTCATAGAACTTAATGTGATGTATGCATATAAGATCACTTTCTGTGTTAAGCTAAATGCCGCAAGCTCGGGTATCTTGTTATCTATTAATTGGTCAGGCAAGCAGCGGTTGTCTTCTGTTTTGTTATGTTTAACTACCCTGAATAGTGAGCCCTAACAGAATGTAAACTTCATGTTAATTTTGAGGAACTGTTGACACATCCATAGTATTAATTGTGTTCTATGCACTTCGTGTTCTTTTTTTTCCACAAGACATGTGTGGCTGCTGTTTTCTTTTGTAAAGCTCTCATTAAATCGTTTGCTTAACATCTATTGTGTGCAGTTATTGTCTTCAGTTGTAAAATTAATGTTTCAGTATTCCCGGGATGATTCATTTCATGTGTTTCAACAATAAGGAGCAATCTTTAATCACGAGAATTTTGGTTTAAATTTAATTTTCACTTTTGACATTGCTCGATTGTGATTATATGAATCATTTCATAGCAGTTTTCCTGTTAATATTGTAATGCTTCACTATGCAAATTCCAAAGAGCAAATTTAAACACATGTATTTATACAAGTTGGTCTCTACCCACAGTTACTTGATTTTAGAAGTATCTGAAAATAGTTTTTGGTGTGTGGTAGTTTTTGGTTTTTTTTTATTTTTAAAACTGCAGAGTCAATAGAGCTTCACATTTCTATTTCAAAGTATTGCAGTACTTTACTGTACAGCCAGAGAACTATGGTAGACTAATTAGTCTTGAATACTTTAACATTAGAGAATTAAAATCATTACAAAAACAGGTTTGGGGGTGTGGTGTGTGCATGTGGAAATCCCCAAATCTAACATTGTAATTTTAGGTCTTTGAATCCTTCTGTGGAGTGTTTTCAGTCTTCCAGCTAGAAAGGAAAACTTTGTGTGTATTCAGGTAATGTTCCTGCACTTAGATCATGGGGAAAACTCAGTTTTTGACCTGAAATTGCAGTTGTTAATTACAAAAACATTTGCCATGCTTGATAGATGCTGCTTTACTATGGAGCTACATAAAAAATAGCCTTATTTCATCCTACCTTGCTTATTCTGGCATATATATATATATTGAAACAATGCTGTATTATAAAATGGATTTTTTCATTCCATTTAAGACAGTCCTCAGACAGACTATTCTTTTGGTTTCTCTGAGAATAAATCTATTTTGTCTTTACAAATTTTCCAGTAATTTTATATTTATTCTGTGTGTTTCTTTTTTCTATATTGAGTAATACAGAATTTCGCCTGTATGACTTTCAATTATGAATACAAAAACAGATATGTAAGATATTGTGATGAGAATTCAATTCAGAGACCAGTTCTCTGAGGAATTCCTCATTACAGGTTAATTTTCAAAAATACTTTATAAACAATGGAAAATAATTTACATTATTTTATTTGGAAAAGCAATTTTTAAATGTAAGATTATGTAACCTATTGTCCTGAAAATATTAATTCACAGTTAAGTTCTTAAACTGAGGTCTATGGCCACATACTTATACCAATGTTTAGACCTCATTACTATGCAAAAGGTATAAAATACTTTTAATGCATGGTATTAATTAAGTTGCTTTATAGATGAGATCTTTGTTAGAAACAAGATGCTGAATGGTTTGCCTTTACTGTGCACACAAGTATTATAAATAAAACTTGAAAATTACTTGTGCCAAGAGGTTGCTTGTGGCTTTATTATTTTGATACTCTCTCTTTTTTTTTTTTTTCTTTTTTCTTTAAGGCCATGCCCTGCACGGGTCAAATTGGGAAGAACGTAGGCATTGATTCTCATGCAAGCCTTGCTCATAAATCATGCTCCAGCTGTCTTGGACATAAGGATGAACTGTTAATCACACCAGACTGGTACACATCTTTATAATAAGATCATCCTTCTCCTGCTTTTTATGGTCTGACAGAAGGGACACAATGTTTAAATTTCATTGGAGTTTGAGTTAACACTTTATGAGCAGCTGAAGTTCTTGTTTTTCACAGTGTTGTAAGCAAACCCCTCACTAGTATTTGACAGGATGAGATGGGGGGAAGAGCAGAAGGAAAGTACAGATTTAAGCTTACTGTGTCTGATGCAGTTTGCGCCCTTGAAATGCTTAGGAAGATGTCGAGGTGAATCGCGACAGCTCTGTGCAATTCCCATCCATTTTGACAGAATTACAAGGCGTGGAAACAAACAATGGTGAGGCGTTTGGTGTTTAACGCTCTACGGTCCCTGGCCCATGCTGGGATTCTGGTCTGAAGATGAGATGAGAGTTCAGCCTGGTGGGAAACTTTCTTCTCTCGGCAGCATGATTTTGAAATAAAGGAAAAAGTAGCGCATTGCGTAGCAGAAGTCAGAGGGTTTAGCTCATATTTGTCTTCAAACCTCACTCTACTGCCCCAGTGGAAGTACAAATCTTTGCCTTTCTCAGTAAAAGTACTTGTATTTTGTAGCCTTTCTGGAAGCTCTTGCCATGGACGCCAGGGGTTTAAAACATCAAAAGCTCAGAGCCTGTTGCTGGGGCAGTGTGTGGACTATTGGGAGTGAAACCTGAGCATGTTTTCACTGTGCAAGTGCCTCTCCGAGTTGTTCGTCAGGTGTCTGTTGCCAACGCGGGTGTTCTGTTGTGTGGTGGCTGACCCCGGCTGGCAGCCAAGCCCCCACTGAGCTTGGGTGGGGGAGAGGATTGGGAGGGTAGGAGTGAGAACAGCTCATGCGTGGAGATAAAGACAGCTTAATAAATTAAGAAAAAAAGGTGTCAAAGCAGTCACTCACCACCGCCTGCTACAGACCAATGCCCAGCCTGCCCCTGAGTGAGGGCTGCTTCAGTGAATTTCACCCCCCAGCCAAGTTTTTATTGCGGGGCACGGCACCATATGACAAGGTTAGCCCTTTGGTTGGTTGGGGTCTGCTGTCCTGGCTGTGTCCCCTCACAGCCTCTTGCCCACCCCCAGCCTGCTCCCCAGGGGGGCAGTGTGAGAAGCGGAGAAGACCACGAGGCTGTGCAAGTTCCCCAGTAGCCATGCCACAGGTGTGTTATCAACATTGTTCAGGTCTCCAGTCTAAAACACAGCATCTCAGGGGCTGCTGTGGAGAAAATGAACACCCAGGAAGACCCAGAAGAGTTGTTGTGAGTGAGAAATGAGGTGTGACTGTGGACACTCATGGCGCTCTTCTCCAGGCCCGTGTTGCACTGTACTTGTAAGAAAAGGTAAATGAGGGGAAGAGAACAAAAGGCATTGTGGAGAGCAAGGAACTGGGCTTGGGAGCGAGCTTTCTTCTCATCCTGTTGGTTGTTACTTGGGAGAAGAGACCAGGCCCCACCATGCTGCAACCTCCTTTCAGGTAGTTGTAGAGAGGGATAAGGTCCCTCCTCACCCTCCTTTTCTCCAGGCTCCTCCTTTTCCCCAGTGCCCTTAGCCACTTCTCATGAGTCTTGTTCTCTACATCCTTCACCAGTTCTGTTCTTCTTTGGACACGCTCCAGCACCTCAATGTCCCTCCTGTAGTGAGGGGCCCAAAACTGAACACAATATTCAAGAGCTGCGGCCTCACCAGTGCCGAGTACAGGCGGTAGATCGCTTCCCTCGTCTTGCCGGCCACACTATTTCTGGTACAATCCAGGATGCTACAGGCCTTTTTGGCCACCTGAGCACACTGCCGGCTCATATTCAGCCGGCCGTCGACCAGCACCCAGAGGTTCTTTTCCACCGGGCAGCTTTCCAGCCACTCTTCCCCAAGCCCGTAGCGCTGCATGGGGTTGTTGTGAGCCAAGTGCAGGACCTGGCACTTGGCCTTGTTGAACCTCATACTGTTGGCCTCAGACCATCGACCCAGCCTGTCCACATACCTCTGCAGAGCCTTCCTATCGTCAAGCACATCAACATTTCTGCCCAACTTGGTGTCATCTGCAAATTTACTGAGGGTGCTCTCAATGCCCTCATCCAGATCATTGAGAAACATAGCAAAGAGAACGGAGTCCTGGGGAACACCACTTGTGACTGGACACCAAATGGATTTAACTCCCTTCACCACTACTCTTTGGGCTCGGCCACACAGACAGTTTTTTACCCAGCAAAGAGTACGCCTTTCCAAGCCGTGAGCAGCCAGTTTCTCCTGGAGAATGCTGTGGGTAACAGTGTCAAAAGCTTTACTAAAGTCCAGGTGGACAACATCCACAGCCTTGCCTTCATCTGCTAAGTGGGTCACGTTGTCACAGAAGGAGATCAGGTTACTCAAGCAGGACCTGCCTTTCATAAACCCATGCTGACTGGGCCTGATCACCTGGCTGTCCTGGACGTGCCGCGTGATGGCACTTGAGATGATCTGCTCTGTAGCCTTCCCCAGCACCGAGGTCACACTGACAGGCCTGTAGTTCCTGCATGCTCCTTACGGCCCTTCTTCTGGATGGCCGTAACATTTGCTACCCTTCGGTCAACTGGGACCTCACCAGATTTCCAGGAGCACTGACAAATGATTGAAAGTGGCTTCATGAGCTTTTCTGTCAGCTGCCTCAGTACTCTTGGGTGGATCCCATCCAGTGCCATAGACCTGTGTGTGTCTAAGTGGTGTAGCAGGTTGCCAACCATTTTTCCTGGGATGATGTGGCTTCATTCTGCTCCCTGATTCTGTCTTCCAGCTCAGCAACCCGGGTACCCCCAGTAAGAACAATTGGTCTTGCTATTAAAGACTGAGGCAAAGGAGGCACGTTGTACTGCACCCTTTTCCTCAGCCTTTGTCACTATGTTTGCCCTGAATTCAATAAAGGATATAATCTCTTGCAAACACCAAATGGTCGGCCTTGGCACTGTGGTAGCCTGGGGTAGATGCAGCTTTCAGAAATGGAAAAGTCTATTTCTGTGGCGCTGGGGGCTCCCTTGGTTGGATGTCAGAGCAGTTTGGGTCAGCTCGTAGCGCAGATCCGTGAGGGTCTCCTCCCTCACCAGGGCTCTGAGAGCTTCCTCAGCCCTTGGTGTAGGCCACTCTTCTCTACTGTTGTCTTCTGTTTATTGTTTTGGTTAGTTTTAGTGTCTGCAAACACATTTCTGCAACTCCTATCACCATGGATCCTGTGTTTTTACATGCCTTAAGGCTTCTGCAAGCAATTTTGTTATCATTTCCTCAATTTTGCTATCCATTTCTCTTTGTGGGTCTTTTCATACATCTGTCTACATCAGCTTGAAGAGTCAATTTATGTATTTCAAAAATTGAGCAACTTAACTCATGTCTTTGATAATTTCCACCACATTTATGTAATAGGTAATTTATGTTACACTAAATGTTGTATTAACCATGAATACTTGAGGCTGTATCATAATTACTGGTGTGAGGATTAGCACGATAGAGAAAAGACATTACTGCACGATTTTCAGACCTCAGGTAAACTACCCAGCTTTAAGATAAACATGGTAGAATCCTGAAAACCAAACCTGTAGATGAAGGAGTAAACCAACTGAAGAATCCTGCTTTATTCTAAATTACATTCTTCACTCACAGAGGTGGCACAATATGTGTGTTGTTACCAGTGGGTCCTCCCCTAGCACGTGGCACAGTAGGAAGTACTTTTCTGCTTTCAGTTGCTTTGTCTTTCACAGGAGGCAAAACAGATTTTGCTCAACATCTGGGGGAAACATGAACTTTTAAAATCAGTAAATCAGTGACTCTCTGTTCCTCTAAAAATCAAGTTATAGCTTTGAAGGTCTGGACTGCTATCTCCCCAACATTTACCTCCCCACTTTTTGAAGGGAAATATTGCTGTATTTTGCTTCCCACACTACTTAGCTTAAAAAAAACAAACAAAAAAGCAGTCTATATTTCTATTAATGTTCAGCTAAAGTCGTAGTTTCACTCTGGACGGAATTGAAACTCAAGTGCTCTTGGCTGGGTGAGACAGTTTGTAATATGAAAAAAATAAAATCAGACTCAGTTGAGAAGGCAAAGCAGAAAAGGCCTTTCCTGCTCCCCACACCACCCCACCAGTGAGTGGGTGGGGGGTGCACAAGAAGCTGGGAGGAGACACAGCTGGGACAGCTGACCCCAGCTGACCAAAGGGACATTCCATGCCACATCACAACATGTTCAGCATATAAGGCTGGGAGAAGAAGGGAAGAGGGTGTTCAGAGTGATGGGATTTGTCTTCCCAAGTAGCCGTTAAGCATGATGGAGCCCGGCTTTCCTGGAGATGGCTGAACACCTGCCTGCCCATGGGAAGCAGTGAATTAATTCCTTGTTTTAATTTGCTTGTGCACACAGCTTTTGCTTTACCTATTAAACTATCTTTATCTCAACTCGTGAATTTTCTCACTTTTTCACTTCCCATTCTCTCTCCCGTCCCATCAGCAGGGAGTGAGTGAAGGGCTGCTTGGGGCTTACTTGCCGGCTGGGGTTAGACCATGCCATGGGCATTAAGCATCTCATGTTTAAGTGATGTTCCAGTGTCATATGCCAAGGACGTGGTTAGGTGCTTGAATGTTCTGTGAAATAGCCAGAGTGGCATCACCTGCGTAGGGTGCTTGCAATGAAGGGTTTCCTCCTACCAGAAATGTGTTGAATGGCCTTGCAGAATGCAGCAGGATTTTAGCGAGGTGTCTGCATCCTTTGTAATAACTGCCAAAAAACCCCTCAGTGCATACTGTGCGAAAAGAAAAATCCAGTTACCAGTAAATAGCAGAGGAATCGTACTTTATTATAGTACTTTTAGTAATCAAGCACCAAAGATGATAAATATAGTCCCGAACCTATAGTGAATTAATGAGCCCTTTCCTAGGCCTTGATAGAAAGGTAATGATGCTGTACGCTTTCTTGTTTTTCTTTATGTCTGTAGGACTCAGCCACTAAACCCAGGGAATTTAAAGTAGGATTGCAAATTCTTTCCCTGTTCATTCTTCAGCTTCCAGTCTTCCAAAATGAGTTCCTCAGCTCTGCCACAGTCAGAGAAATTATGAACTGCTATTTGAAATGTAAAGGAAAATATGTAGGGAAACGAGATATGAAAAAAAAGCGCCACCTGGTAAATAGCCTAACCATTAAAGTAGTCTGTCCTGCTAAGCATAGAAACTTCTAAATAAATAAATCGCAAACAAACATGGTGTTCCGTGAAATGCTGGATTGTCACCAGCTTATGTCTATCCATTTTATCTTTACCTTAGTCACTTCTACACTCCCTTATGCAGTTTTTAACTTTTTGTATGCTCTTTCCTATGCCTTTACTGCCATCCTTTTTTGACTGGTTTATTTTGGTTCCCTTCCCCAAAGTCCCATTCACCTAGTAGACATTTCTTCCACAAAATATTCAGTTTAAGCTATTTGTCACAGTTCTTGAAGCTATTAGCAGCAGAAATGAACACATCATCATCATCATCATCATCATCATCATCATCATCATCATCATCATCATCATTTTTAGAAGAAATGTCTATTAAGCGAGTGGGACTTTGGGGAAGGGATCCAAAATAGTAAAATTGCTAAACTTTGAAATATAAGATATTTTTAATATCAATTAACAATTTCTGTTTCTCTGTTCATGCAGCTTACACTAAAACAGGGGGAGGGGGAAAAGAGGGAACTTGAGCTTCTGCAAATCTTAGTTGTCTGATGTGAATGTTACCCTTATGTAATGCGTTTGTCTTCTAGCTGATTGATCTTACACTCTCTTGTCGGTATTTTGCAGTTTCCCTCCTTTGGCGTTCCCCATGGCTTGGGTGTTCTTCTTCTTGGAGCAGGTCTAGTTATAGCTCCTTATGGTATGACACTATAGCTAGGAAAAATACACAGTATGAAATGAAAACAGTGTTCAAAAGTAGCACAGAAGAGAGCAAATTGCAGCATATAAGAACAAGAGGGAAAAAAACTTGAAAACCTTTGTCACATGGATGTATGAGCAATTTGAGAATTTGTTTAAAAGGGAAAAAATAACAGTACTGGTTTTTTTGTAAGGGGGAGTGGAGCAGTAATGAGGTACTGCTGTTTTAATTTTAAGTACAAATGTTTGAGGAAGTGGTTTGAAGCAGTTGTTTCACATTTCATTATTTCTCAAGTCGCAGTCCAGCCGAATAGTAGTGATAGAGTAGTGATTACTGCTATTGCCTTGAGTGAGTTATGTCATGTTGTACTCTCCTCTGCGCCTGAGCTGAAACACTGGGGACCTCTTTTATGCTGTTGTCTTCTGCTCTGATTTACAGTTTCCTCCAGCGACAAATTTGCCAAACCTGGAAGCACACAGAAAATGGTAGGTTAAACTTTCGTTTTAAATTTGCTCTTAGGTCTCTTTGACTGCAACTGTTGTGGAAGACTTTCAAGAAAATATTCTCCTTTTCTGCTTTCTAAACGTCCAAACTTACTGTTGTGGTTAGAAGCTGCAATACGTAATGACAGGAAAGGAAAGCATTTCTTTGTGCTAATACTAACTGGCTAGCAGTGAATTGTACTAGTGTGCTACAGAACGAGCATCGTAATGTCTTTTTGAATTGCTAGAACTTCTGAGATGTTCCTTTTTCTCTAAACTTTCCCCCTTTTGCCTCTAAAAATACACATGGAACACCTAGCGAAAAACTTCCTTTGGGAACCTCTAGCTGTATCGTTACTGAATATTTGAAGAATACCCAAAATCCTTATGGGTTTGTGCATGTGCTAGTTAATATCAGGAGATTACTGCTTTCTGAACTTCTTATAAAGCCCAGCGTAGATCAGAGAGAAAAGGATGGTGCACATGCACACTCCAGCTGTACGTGTAAACCAGCTTCTCATTGCAAAGATGTGGCACAAGTCAGCGTTGCTTCTTTCTTCTAATTGAACCGATCTTTTTTATTTGTTCTGGTACTATAACAGACACCAAGTGGTATGCATGCAAATAGTTAGACGCAGCACCAGAATGTAACAGTTTACAGTTAAAATAGCAAATGCATTAAAAGGGTGTTGGGAAACAGAAGGATATACAAAGAAACGAAGCACAAAGATGGCAGGAGCTTGGCTGGCTCTGCAACAACACTTAGGTTCCTAAAAATACTGCAGTACGTGAGAGTTCAAAATCTGAACATTGCAAGCATCTCCAAAAGCCTTTTGTGACTTCTTAAGACACCTACAAACATCTTCATGAAGACTTTTAAGGCCCAGATTCCTTGCACCTGATTTTCGGCACCTAAAGCTGCGGCGTTAGACTCTGTTTGGCGTGTAGTCAGGCAGAGCTCCCTCCACGTTCAGAGCTGAGCAGCGCCTGCAGAGGGGCCTCTCTCTCCTCTCTCCCGCTCTCTCTTGAATGCCAGTGCAGCCCAGGGCCATGAAATGAGGAACTTGGGTAAGCTCCTAAAATCAAGTGTGTGAGTGCAGCAGCCAAGTATGAGTTCAAACAGACAGTTTGTGGTGGTTTAGATTGCAGTCTGCCCTTGCCCAAGTCCTGCTCCAGTGCTTGGACAGAGGGGTTTACTTTGGTTTAGCAAATCGTTACAGCTTGGTTGTGATGAACGTTTCCTCAAGAGCAGCAAATCTGTGGCTTGAGCCCCGGTTAGCAGCAGAGGTTTACCTTCCTTCTTTTAAAGGAAGGCAGGCTGCTGGAGTTTGATCCTTGGTGGTTGTCACTATTCCCTCGGTGGCTGCAGGTACCGTGACCGTGGCTGGCGAAGGTCGGCATGTCATGGTCTGCTGTGGTACACATCGACGGATAAAATAAATGGCATCCATGTGATGGAGTGACATGTCCCGCAGTGCAGAGAGTCTCTACCGTTTCCCTGCCACCTCTCTGCCGTGCTCCATGGGCCCCTGCCTTGGTTAACAACCCAGACCCCTGGTATGTTGGTCTGGTAAAACAAGAGATGGAGATAGGCAGGAGCTGGGGCACCACGGGCCACTCAGTTTGGATAGGCACTCTCTGGTTTTTCATTCATCTAATAAAGTCTTTTACAAGCATAATATAGTGTGTCCCTTCAAAAAGAAGGACGGGACATATTTACAATATTTACAAGAGCACATCCAGATTTTTCTTTGGCAATGTGCCTTTTCATTCAAAGAAAGACCTTCAGTTTTCCATGTAATTAATATCAATGGTAGAGCCCTTCCTTCTCCCTCCCACATCCCTGCTGATAGTAGTGGAGGAAAAAGAGTTCTAAAAAAAAAAGCCAGGACGATGGGAGGAAATGAATGCATTTTATCTTGTCCAACTTGGCTGCCCACTTACTTGGGTTATTCTTATTCAACTTTTTCATCCAAGTGCTTTTCCACATCAGGAAATCAGAAAAAATAAAGAGATTGGTTCTGTATTTTAACAGTTATAGGAAAGGGTGCAGGCATGAAAAGATGCATCATACAAATCAACACTTGGCTACGTGGCTGGTGCTTTCATCAGGGTTGTGGCTTTCATGATCATGGAACACTTACTAATGTCTATAACCTGCTAGGGAGAGAGGGGATCCACCTGACTAGAAAAGGCAAAGTAAATCTTTGCCATCAGGCTTGCAAACCTGATGAAACAGGCTTTAAGCTGACAAGCCTGGAGGACTGGGGTCCACAAGGGTGACACCTGTGAAGCTGAATGTAAAAAGGGTAAAAAGCCAAGCCAGTCAGAGCAGCAATGAATGCTCCTTAGCTATCTCAGTGCTGGTAGGGGATGGAGATCCATACAGCAGAAACGATGCAGGGGTTGTTGATGCGTTAGAAACTACAGAAGCAGAACAGTCACATAGGTATTAAGGCTTCTCTCCAAGAAAAGGTGGCAGGATCAACAGCCCAACTGAAGTACATTTATAGCAATGCATGCAGCAAAGGCAACAAAGAGGAGGAGTTGGAAGCCACTGTGCAGCTGAAAGACTGTGATATAGTTGCAATCACAGAAACATGGTGGGATGACCCACAAAACTGGAGTGCTGCAATGGATGGCTATAAACTCTTCAGAAGGGATGGGTGAGGAATAAGAGGCGGTGGGGTAGCCCTGTACATTAGAAGGAGGGTTTTGACAGATTAGAGTTTGATGATGGTGATGAAAGAGTCAAGTGTTTACAGATAAGAATCTAGGGGAAGGCTAACAAGGCAGCTATCATGGCGGGAGTCTGTTATAGACCACCCAACCAGGATGAAGAGGCAGGTGAAATATTCTATAAGCAGCTGGGAGAAGTCTCATGATTGCTAGGACTTGTCCTCATGGAGGACTTCAACTTACCAGATCTCTGCTGGAAATACAATGCAGCGGAGAAGAACCAGTCTAGGAGGTTCCTGGAGTGTGTGGAAGATAACTTCCTGATACAGCCTGTGAGTGAGCCAACTAGGGAAGGCGCCCCACTGGACTTGTTGTTTGTGAACAGATTGACTTGTGGGTGATTTGATGTTTGGAGGCCCTCTTGGGCAAAGCGATCATGAAATGAGAGAGTTTTCAATTCTCAGAGAAGTAAGGAGGGTGGTTAGTAGAACTGTGACCTTGGACTTCCAGAGGGCAGACTTTGGTCTGTTTAGGGCCCTGGTTCACAGAGTCCCTTGGGAGGCAGTCCTGAAGGGCAAAGTTGTCCAAGAAGGCTGGATGTACTTCAAGAAGGAAATCTTCAAGGCACACGAGCAGGCCATCCCCATGTGCCAAAAGATGAGCTGCCAGGGAAGAAGAGCAGCCTGGCTGAACAGAGCGCTTCTGCTGGAACTCAGGAAAAAAAAAGAGTTTATGACCTTTGGAAGAAGAGGCAGGTACTCGGGAGGACTACAAGGCTGTTGTGAGGCTATGCAGGGAGAAAATTAGAAGGACCAAGGCCCAACTAGAACATAATTTCACTACTGCTGTAAAAGACAATTAAAAATGTTTCTATAAATACATTACCAAAAGGAGGGCTAAGGGGAATCTCCATCCTTTATTAGATACAGGGGCAAACATAGTGACAAAGGCTGAGGAAAAGGGTGCAGTACAACGTGCCTCCTTTGCCTCAGTCTTTAATAGCAAGACCAATTGTTCTTACTGGGGGTACCCGGGTTGCTGAGCTGGAAGACAGAATCAGGGAGCAGAATGAAGCCACATCATCCCAGGAAAAATGGTTGGCAACCTGCTACACCACTTAGACACACACAGGTCTATGGCACTGGATGGGATCCACCCAAGAGTACTGAGGCAGCTGACAGAAAAGCTCATGAAGCCACTTTCAATCATTTGTCAGTGCTCCTGGAAATCTGGTGAGGTCCCAGTTGACCGAAGGGTAGCAAATGTTACGGCCATCCAGAAGAAGGGCCGTAAGGAGCATGCAGGAACTACAGGCCTGTCAGTGTGACCTCGGTGCTGGGGAAGGCTACAGAGCAGATCATCTCAAGTGCCATCACGCGGCACGTCCAGGACAGCCAGGTGATCAGGCCCAGTCAGCATGGGTTTATGAAAGGCAGGTCCTGCTTGAGTAACCTGATCTCCTTCTGTGACAACGTGACCCACTTAGCAGATGAAGGCAAGGCTGTGGATGTTGTCCACCTGGACTTTAGTAAAGCTTTTGACACTGTTACCCACAGCATTCTCCAGGAGAAACTGGCTGCTCACGGCTTGGAAAGGCGTACTCTTTGCTGGGTAAAAAACTGTCTGTGTGGCCGAGCCCAAAGAGTAGTGGTGAAGGGAGTTAAATCCATTTGGTGTCCAGTCACAAGTGGTGTTCCCCAGGACTCCGTTCTCTTTGCTATGTTTCTCAATGATCTGGATGAGGGCATTGAGAGCACCCTCAGTAAATTTGCAGATGACACCAAGTTGGGCAGAAATGTTGATGTGCTTGACGATAGGAAGGCTCTGCAGAGGTATGTGGACAGGCTGGGTCGATGGTCTGAGGCCAACAGTATGAGGTTCAACAAGGCCAAGTGCCAGGTCCTGCACTTGGCTCACAACAACCCCATGCAGCGCTACGGGCTTGGGGAAGAGTGGCTGGAAAGCTGCCTGGTGGAAAAGAACCTCTGGGTGCTGGTCGACGGCCGGCTGAATATGAGCCGGCAGTGTGCTCAGGTGGCCAAAAAGGCCTGTAGCATCCTGGATTGTACCAGAAATAGTGTGGCCGGCAAGACGAGGGAAGCGATCTACCGCCTGTACTCGGCACTGGTGAGGCCGCAGCTCTTGAATATTGTGTTCAGTTTTGGGCCCCTCACTACAGGAGGGACATTGAGGTGCTGGAGCGTGTCCAAAGAAGAACAACAGAACTGGTAAAGGATCTAGAGAACAAGACTCTGAAGTCTTGCACTCTAGAAGTGGCTAAGGGCACTGAGGTTGTTTAGCCTGGAGAAAAGGAGGGTGAGGAGGGACCTTATCACTCTCTACAAGTACCTGAAAGGAGGTTGCAGCATGGTGGGGCCTGGTCTCTTCTCCCAAGTAACAACCAATAGGATGAGAGGAAACTTGAGGCCTCAAGTTGCTCCAGGGGAGGTTTAGGTCAGATATTAGGAAAAAATTCTTCACTGAAAGGGCTGTCAAGCATTGGAACAGGCTGCCCATGGAAGTGGTTGTGTACCCATCCCTAGAGGTATTTAAAAGATGCGTAGATGTGGCGCTGAGGGACATGATTTAGTGGTGGAATTAGCAGTGTTAGTTTAATGGATGGATGCGATGATCTTAAAAGTCTTTTCCAACCTAAATGATTCTTTGATTTTATTCTAGGATTCTCAGAATCCTTATCATAATGTGAAATTTGAATTAGGCACTCACCTGTTTGTCAGTGTAGTTTGGAAAATTTACACTAGCTTTTAAGTGACTAGAGATTTTCTCTGTCTTTTATATGCTTTGAAAAATTAACTTTCCTCATTTACTTTATTACACATTGGCAATCTGCTGGATATTTAACACTGCTTGTTTCCCCTTAAAAATGAAAATTCACAGAGATGTAGCCCATAATGACCTGCCTTGTCATTTTTTCAGTACATTTTTTTTTTAATGATTCATTCTTTAGAGAGTGATCTGTATCTTGCTACTACAATAGTTAGTGATAAAAAAGTAAATCATTTGAAGAAATACCAATATATGCCTTCCCCAAATTTATAATCCTGCCAGCCTATCCACTTCCATCCAGTATGAGAGTCAGGACCCTAGGTTAGCTGTATTTTCGGCCTGACCCAGTACATGCTTGATTTGATGTCCTATGACATGTTCTTATTGCATTCTTATTAATACTTCTCTTTGTCCTTATGTTTAGGTACCTCGTGCAAAGATGTCAAATGCATCACCATTTCTCTTGCTCTTCCTATTTCCGATGCTGCTGTCAGGAGCTTGGTTTCCCAAAAGTCTACCCTGTGATGTTAAAGCCTTTGAAAGTACTGTGACAGTGGACTGCACCGATCGCCGTCTCACCGAAATCCCCAGAGGGATTCCTGCAAATGCTACCAACCTTACCCTGAGTATTAACCATATCCCTCATATCTACCCAACATCTTTTGCTCATCTTCACAACCTCGTGGAGATTGACTTCAGATGCAACTGTGTGCCTGTCAGAATGGGACCCAAAGATAATATATGCAATGAGACACCAAACATTGAGAATGGTAGTTTTGCTGCCCTGACAAGATTGAAGTCATTGTATTTGGATGCAAACCAGCTGTTGGAAATACCCCGCAGCCTTCCTCCTGCTTTAAGTCTGCTGAGCCTGGAAGCAAACAGCATCTTTTCTATCCAAAGAGCCAACTTGTCGGAGCTAGGTAACATAGAAGTATTGTATCTGGGACAGAACTGTTACTACCGTAACCCATGCAATGTTTCATTTGAAATTGAAAAAACAGCCTTTCTGGAGCTGAAAAAATTAACAATCCTATCCCTAAAGTCTAACAACTTAACTCATATTCCACCCAATTTGTCACCTACTTTAAAGGAACTGTACATTTACAATAACATGATTCAAGTAGTTCAAGAACAGGATTTAAGTGCCCTTCACAACCTGGAAATTCTTGATCTCAGTGGTAATTGCCCACGTTGCTATAACGCTCCATATCCTTGTACTCCCTGCCCCAAGGGCACAATTGAGATTCATTCAAGGGCTTTCTTTTCCTTGAAAAGTTTAAGAATTTTGAGACTTCACAGCAACTCTCTCCAGAGCATACCAAGCAGCTGGTTTAAAACCATCAAGAATCTCAAAGAGCTTGACCTGTCCCAAAATTTCCTCTTAAAGGAGATAGGAGATGCTCAGTTTTTGCAGTTTATCCCCAGCCTTGTTGAGCTTGATCTGTCCTTTAATTTTGAACTGAAGATGTATTCTCCATTCTTGAACCTGTCTAAGACATTTTCCTCCCTCTCTAACCTGCAAACCCTGAGGCTCAGGGGTTATGTCTTTAATGAACTAAGAGAAAGAAATCTAGCTCCATTGCTCAGTCTTAGAAATCTTACCGTGTTGGATCTTGGGACTAATTTTATTAAAATTGCTGACTTGAAAGTGTTCAAGAAATTCCCAGCTCTTAAATTCGTAGACCTCTCAGTGAATAAAATTTCTCCTTCTTCAGGTGAAAACAACTTTCATGGGTTTTGCTCTAATCCTCGGATTTCAGGAGAGCAATACAACAGGCAAGTATTACAAGACATGCATTATTTCAGGTATGATGTGTACGGGCGAAGTTGCAGATCCAAAGACAAAGAGGCTGCTTCCTACCAATCTTCCGTTAAGGAAGAGTGCCGGAAATATGGAGAAACTCTGGATTTAAGCAGAAACAACATATTTTTCATTAATCCCTCAGACTTCCGGGGACTCGGTTTCCTCCGATGCCTCAACTTGTCAGGTAATGCAATAAGTCAGACCTTAAATGGAAGTGAATTCTCCTACTTGTCTGGATTGAAATATCTGGATTTTTCCAACAACAGGATTGACTTGCTATACTCAACTGCTTTCAAAGAGCTACAACTTTTAGAAATCCTAGACCTGAGCAATAACAACTATTATTTCTTGGCAGAAGGTGTAACTCACATGCTTAGTTTTATGAAAAACTTGTCCCATCTGAAGAAGCTGATGTTGAACGAGAATGAGATTTCTACCTCTATTAACACAGGGATGGAAAGCCAGTCTCTTCAAATTTTAGAATTCAGAGGAAATCGTTTGGATGTTTTATGGATGGATGGGAATGCTAGATACTTGTCATTCTTCAAGAATCTGACCAGCCTGGAAAAACTGGATATTTCCTTCAACTCACTCAGTTTTTTCCCTCCGGATGCTTTTCAAGCTATGCCTCCACAACTCAAGATCCTCAACTTAACCAATAACCGGATGAAGAGTTTCAACTGGGGAAACCTCCACTATCTGAAGAACCTGGTAACTCTGGACCTCAGCAATAACCTTCTGGCTACTGTCCCCCGAGAACTGTCCAATTGCTCTTCAACGCTCCAAGAACTGATGCTCCGAAACAATCGCATTCAACGACTAACTAAACACTTTCTCAGAGGTGCTTTTAAACTGAAATACTTGGACCTCAGCGCAAACAAGATCCAAATAATTAGGAAATCGAGCTTCCCTGAAAATGTCATTAACAACCTGAGGATGCTGCTTTTGCATGGCAATCCTTTCAAGTGCAATTGTGATGCCGTGTGGTTTGTTTGGTGGATCAATCAGACTCAAGTGACTATTCCTCTTCTGGCCACAGACGTGACCTGTGCGGGCCCAGGGGCACATAAAGGAAGGAGCGTGGTTTTCTTGGATCTGTACACCTGTGAGCTGGACACCTCGTATTTGATCCTGTACGCTCTGTCAGCTTCAACTGTCCTCGTCTTTATGGTGTTCACAGTGACGAGCCATCTCTATTTCTGGGATGTGTGGTATAGTTACCATTACTGCACCGCCAAGTTGAAGGGCTATCGGCGCTTATCTTTACCAGAGGCTTGCTACGATGCTTTTATCGCCTATGACAATAGAGATCCGGCTGTGAATGAGTGGGTGCTGACAGAACTGGTTGAAAGGCTGGAAGATCAAAAAGCCAGACAGTTCAATTTATGCCTGGAAGAAAGGGACTGGCTCCCAGGACAGCCCGTCTTTGACAACCTTTCCCAGAGCATTCAGCTGAGCAAAAAGACCATCTTTGTGCTGACCAACAAGTATATTAAAAGCGGCCGCTTCAAGACAACCTTCTACATGGCCCACCAGCGGCTTCTAGATGAAAAAATGGATGTCATCATCTTGATATTCCTTGAGAAGGTTTTGCAGAAGTCCCGGTACGTCCGGCTGAGGAAGAGGCTGTGCGGAAGTTCTGTCCTGGAATGGCCCACTAACCCTCGAGCTCAGCCCTACTTCTGGCAGTGCCTGAAAAATGCAATAGCTACCAACAATACTCTGGCTTACAACAGGCTACTCCAAGAAACTGTTTAGCTCTACTGTTCCCCGTAAATATTGTTATGATGCCCAGCAAGCAAAAGATCCTGACCTTCGTTTGGAGAAACTGTCGAAATGCAGAGGATAAATGTAATTGTGTTATTGTTCCCCCAATCGAAATGCACAAACAGTCCTCAAGCTGATAGTTCACTTGTTTTGCTATGACAAGATTGAACAGAAACCGTTGCCGGCACAGATGTCTAGCTGACATGCACCTTGCTTGGCACTGATTGCTGCACAGCAAGAGAAGATGCACTACCCACTGGAAGTCCCTGGTTTAGAACAGAATCACCACTTCCAGCTTTCAGTTTGCTGGAGGCCTCCAGCATCTCCTGTGGTTGAGTCAAGTGTGGGTGAGGCACTTGCTCAGCTTACTCTAGTACACAGACTGCCAGGAGGAGTTTGGCTGTGACGAGTTGCTGCTGTTCAGATCACTGTTGGAGTAAAGATGATTTTAATGGAACATGCTAGTTTCTGTATTTGGTGTATTTATGAAAAGCAAGAAAGGCATTTGGTGGCACTTTCCTCTCAGAAACTACCCAAAGCAAAGCCCGTGCTTTGATTTTAGGACTGGGGAAAATGTAAGAATGATTATCTTTTCATCTCAGGCTTACAGCTGCTGAGCTTTCCGCTTCCGTCTGCGTGGGCAACAGCCATAACCGCTGGGGAAAGGGGGTGGGTCTGCCCTCAGGGACTTGGGTGCGGGCAGTGGGGAGCTCTCCCGCTGTTGCATTGTCAAAGCTCATAAATCTGAGGAGACTTGAAGAGTGTGTATGGGCTAAAATAGGAAGGTATGTGAGAAACAAATTCCGAAGGGTTTGCAGGCTGTGGGTTAGAAGGAGTTACAAGATAAAGGGAGTCCTTTTACCTTGAGATGCTGCCTGGGACTGAGGAGGGGGAGCAGGACAGCAGATAGGCTGAGGGAAGCCTTTGCACGAGGCAGATGGAGAAAATCAAGGAAACCAAACAGGAAGTGGGAAGAGACAAAGAAAGGAAAGTAAAAAGATACCCTAGTGTATCAACTGGGTTGAAGTTACTGGGTCCAGCCAGGGCTGGGGCCCGAGCACATGCTAAAGTGACTGACTCGCCTCCACCTGCCCAGACTTTCTCCAGAACAAAACACTGTCACTCAAAGTGCAAAACACGTAAGACCAAGTCATACAAAGAAAGCATCCACCCCACCATTTCTTTAGCCATGCTGTGGTGCTCCAGAGCAGCCTCAAGCCCTCCTCAAATTGCCTCAAATAGGCAATATTTGTTCCCCAAGCAGGTCCATCTCCCACAGTGGCTGCTGGGCCACTACTAAAACCTGAGCTGGGAAGAGGTCTGACTTTAGAGACGTCTTGAAAAAGGGAAGAAACACTGCCCAGAAACATAAACACTTGGGCCAATTCCCCGCTCTGGTTCACAGCACAGCCTCATCAAACATGTGACAGTATTTCAGCTGAGGAGTTTTGTAATGGCAGCCTAAACCTCCGTGCGTGGCACATGTGGGCTCTCTGCTTGCTGTGATGATCCCTGTTTCAGGAGGAGCAGCGTGCTCTCACCTTGCCAGTGTTCCTATCCACAGTGCAATTCAGGGAGCTTCTTCCCTCCCCTCTCAAAGCCCTTTTGCTTTTCTGGCAATTAGTCTCGGTGACAGATCTAGCTGATGGGGAACTGACACACTAACTGCTTTGATCCAGCTGCAGCAATCATGCCTTGGTAGAATTCTCAATCTTGAGGGGTACAGGACAGGTAAAAAGTAGAATCAGGATGCTAATCCTCAGAAAGGTAAAATTTTGCCTATTTAGGGTGTTAGTGTGGGGGATCTCTTGGGAAATTGCCCCCAGAGATAAAGGAGCAACGAGAGCTGGGAGATACCTAAAGACATTTTTCTTAGAGTACCAGAGCTTTCAATCATGATGTGCAAGAGGTCAGGAAGCCATCTGACCATGATCTCTTAGCCAAACTAAAACACAAAACCAAAATGCAGGATGTGGAGGCAGGGATCCACATCCTGGGGAGGTTATAGGCATACGGCCCAGGGAAGAGCGACTTGCAAAGCATTTGATACTGTCTCACAAAACATCCTTGTATCTAAATTGGAGAGACATGGATTTGACGGGTGGACCACTTGGTGGATAAGGAATTGGCTGGATGGTCACACTCAAAGAGTTGTGGTCAACGGCTTGATGTCCTTGTGGAAACCAGCGATGAGTGGTGTCCCTCAGGGGTCCGTATTGGGACAAGTATTACTTAACATCTTTGTTGGTGACATGGACAGTGGTATTAAGTGCACCCTCAACAAGTTTGCAGATGACACCAAGCTAAGTGGTGTGGCTGACAGTCTGTAGGGAAGCAATGCCATCCAGAGGGACCTTGGTACGCTAGAGAGGTGGGCCCGTGCAAACCTCATTAAGTTCAACAAGGCCAAGTACAAGGTCCTGCACCTGGGTGGAGGCAATCCCAAACATAGATATAGGCTGGGTGATGAGTGGATTGAGACCAGCCCTGTGGAGAAGAACTTGGGGCTATTGGTGGATGAAAAACTGAATATGAGCTGGCAATGTGTGCTCGCAACCCAAAAAACCAATTGCATCCTGGGCTGCATCAAAAGAAGTGTGGCCAGAAGGTCGAGGGAGGTAATTCTCCCTCTCTACTCCACTCTTGTGAGATCCCCACCTGGAGTTCAGCTCTGGGCCCCCCAACACAAAAAAGACATGGACCTGCTCGAGCAGGTACAGACGAGAGCCACGAAGATGATCAGTGTACTGGAGCACCTCTCCTATGAGGACTGACTAAGAGAGTTAGGGTTGTTCAGCCTGGAGAAGAGAACACTCCGGGGAGACCTTACAATAGCCTTCCAGTACCTAAAGGTACTACAGGAAAGATGGTGAAGGGCTCTTTATCGGGGAATGTAGTGATAGGATGAGGGGGAACAGTTATAAACTGAAAGACAGGAGATTTAGATTAGGTATTAGGAAGAAGTTCTTTACACTAAGGGTGGTGAGAATCTGGAACAGGTTGCCCTGAGAAGTTGTGGATGCCCCATCCCTGGAAGTGTTCAAGGCCAGGCTGGATGGGGCTTTGAGCAACCTGGTCTCGTGGGAGGTGTCCCTGCCTGTGGCAGGGGGTGTTGGACCTAGATGATCTTTAAGGTCTCTTCCAGCTCAAACCATACTATGCTTCTATGATCTCAGCTGCCTCCTGTGTTTCCTCACCTACCCATTCTGCCTGGTCTTTTCTTTAAATACCTCTTTTTTGATTTAGTTGTAGGCATCCAGACAGACAAGTACACATACACAAACAAGAAACCCAAGGTTCATATAATAATATTACAGATAATAAGGGTTTTTTCCTCCCAATTTATCTAAGCAGTTTTATTGATTAACAACAGAAGCAGGAGAAAGAGGAAGGCCTGGTTGGAAGAGCAGGTGGTATATAGTTATTTTTTAACGAATGTCTTACTGATAATTGTGTCTGTATCTTTAAATAGAATAACATGAGATGTACTATGTCTCTCTTCATAACTTAGAATCATAGAATCATAGAATAACTTGAGTCGGAAGGGAGCCATAAGGATCATTGAGTCCAACTCCTTCCTCCTTGATGGACCACCTAAAACTAAACCATACGACTAAGAGCATTGTCCTGACACTCCTTGAACCCTTACAGGCTTGGTGTTGTGACCGCTTCCCCTGTTCCAGTGACAGACCAACTTCTCAGTGAAGAACATTTTCCTGATGTCCAGTCTGAACTTTCCCTAATGCAGCTTCATACTGTTTCCTTGTGTCTTGTTACTGGTCACCAGAAAGAGGAGATCAGTGCCTCCTCCTCTGCTACCCGCCTCGGGGAAGCTGTAGACTGCAATAAGGTCAATCCTCAGCCTTCTCTTCTCGAAGCTGAAAAAACAAGTGACTTCTGCCTCTCTTCATAAGTCTTGCCCTCGAGGCCCTTCACCATCTTGGTCGCCCTCCTCTGGACACACTCTAATAGTCTGATGTCCTTATATCGAGGTGCCCAGAACTGCACACAGCACCTGAGGTGGAGCCACAAGAGTGCAGTGTAGAGTGGGATAATCACCTCCATTGACTGCCTAGCTATGCTGTGCTTGATGCAACCCAGGGCACAGTTGGCCCTTTTGGTTGCCAGGGCAGGCTGTTGACTCATATTGAACTCGCCATCAACCCAAACCCCCAGATCTCTTTCTGTGGGGCTGCTCTCCAGCTTCTAGCACCCCAATTTGTATGTATAACCAAGATTACCCATCCCAGGTGCAGAATCCTGCACTTGCTCTTGTTAAATTTCATACAGTTGGTGATTGCCCAGCTCTCTAGTCTATCCAGATCTCTCTGTAAGGCCTCTTTTACCCTTGAGAGTGTCCACAGCTCCTCTTAATTTAGTATCATTGGCAAACCTACTTAATGTACATTTGATTCCTGCATCCAGATAATTTCTAAAAACATTTAAGAGCACTGGCCCTAAAATTGAGCCCTGGGGAACCCCACTGCTGACTGGCCACCAGCCTGATGTAACTCCATTTTCTGTAACTCTTGGAGCCCAGACTGTCAGCCAGTTGTTCATCCATTATATCATGGACTTGTCTAGCTGTATTGCTGAATATTTTGTCCAGAAGAATACTATGAGAGACAGTAAAAAATGCTTTGCTAAAATAAAAAAAAAACCAACATTTACTTGCTTCCCTTGGTCAACTAGGTGTGTGACCTTGTCGTAAAAGGAAATTAAGTTAATTAAACCGGGCTTTCCCCCCATGAACCCATGCTGGCTATGAGCAGAGACTGCATTGTTGTTTTTCAACAACTCCCAATATAACCTCCTCCATAGTTTTACCAGGCACTGAAGTGAGACTGGCAGGCCTATACTTACCAGGGTCTTCCTTCTTACGCTTCTTGAAAATTGGAACATTTGCCAGCTTCCAGGCAACTGGGACTTCTCCAGGCCCCCAAGACTCTTGAAAAATAATGGAGAGAGGTCCCACGATAACATCAACCAGCTCTTTCAGTATCCTGGAATGAATCTTACGTGCAGCCAGCTGGAGCAGCATGTCTCAAACAAGTTCAGATTCAGCTGGGACTTTATCATTCCCCAGTCACGGTCTTCCAACACAGGGCTCCAGGGATCTCAGGGCCCATCGTTGGTGCTGAAGGAAGAGAAGGTGGCATTAAACATCTCCACTTTGTCTGCATCCCTATTTATAAGGTGACCACGCTCATCAAGTAACGAACTAATGTTATCTCTGATTCTCTTTTTGCTGTTAACATATTTTTAAAAACCCTTTTTGTTGTCCTTCACAGTATTGGCCAGCTTAAACTCTAATCAAGCTTTGACCAAACAAATTTCCCCCCTATAGTTGCGAACAGCATCTCTGTAGTCCTCTAGTGTCATCTGTCATTGCTTCCAATGCCCATATACTTTCCTTTTCCACCCAAGTTTTAGAAGATCCACGCCAGTCTTCTGCCCTGCTTGCTTGACTTCCAACACTTTCAAATTGCCTACTCCTGTGCTCTTAAGAGATGGATCTTAAAAGGTGACCAGCATTCATGGACAACAATACCTTCAAAAGCAGCCTCCCAGGGGGCCTTACTAACTAGCTCCTTCAGCAGCCCAAATTCTGCTCTTCCCATATACAAAGTCAAAGTTTTCCTGGCAGTTTTTCTCCTATTGCCAACCATTTGAAACTCAGCTACTTCATGGTCACTGTGATCAAGACAGTCATCAATCACCACTTCACCTATGAGTCCCTCTCTGTTTACAAACAACAAATCTAGGCGGACACCTTTTCTAGTTGGCTCCCTTTGTATCTGCATCAAGAAGTTATATTCAACGTGCTTCAGGAATTTCATGGACTTGCTTGTGTCCACTGTATGATATTGCCAGTTGACATCTGCAAAGTTAAAATCACCCATAAGGACAAGGGCAGCTGATCTAGCAATATTCCTGAATTCCTTATAGAATAATTCATCATCCTGGCTGGGTGGTGGATAGTAGGCTCTCACAACAACATCCACTTTATTTGCTTTCCCTTCATTCTTACCCAGAGGCTCTCAACCTTGTCATCACCAACTGCAAGTGCCATACAATCCAACCCGTGCCACCGCCTTGCCTACCCTGCCTATCCTTCCTGCAGAGCCTACAACCGTCCATCACAGCACCCCAGTCACAGGACTCATTCCACTAGGATTCACTTATGCCAATGATGATGTAGCTCTGGGACTGGGTCAAAGCTTCTAGCTCCTCTCATTTATTCCTCATGCTGTGCGCATTAGTACAGAAACATTTCAGATGTGCTCCAATGTAGTCAGCACATCGTGGAGCAGATAGAAGGGCCTTGCTAGCACAATGTCCTTCAAACTTTGGCATGCTGTCCTGTGGTTTATCACAGAATTCGGTAAAACAATTTTTAAAATGTAAGATTACTTAACCTGTTGTCTTGAAAATATTACTTCACAGTTAAGCTGTTAACCCCAAGTCTGTGGCCACATAATTACAGCACAATTTAGACCTTATTGCTACACAAAAGGTATACAATACTTTTAATGCTCAATTCAGTTGTTTAATAGTGTATTTGGTCTGGCTGAGATGGAGTTAATTTTCCTGATAGAAGCCCGCATAGTGCTGTGCTTTCTATTTGTAGCATTTAATACAAATAATCATAGAATCATAGAATGGTTTGGGTTGGAAGATCATCTAGTTCCAACCCCCCTGCATGGGCAGGGACACCTCCCACTAGACCAGGTTGCTCAAAGCCCCATACATCCTGGTCTTGAAGGGGCATCCAGAGCTTCTCTGGGCAACCTGTTCCAGTGCCTCATCACCGTCACATTAAAGAATTTCTTCCTAGCATCTTTCTAAATTTCCCCTCTTTTGGTTTAAAACCGTTACCCCTCATCCTATTGCTACACTCCCTAATACACTCCTTTCCTGTAGGTTCCCTTTAGGTACTGGCAGGCTGCTATAAGATCTCCCTGGAGCCTTCTCTTCTCCAGGCTGAATAACCCCAACTCTCTCAGCCTGTCTTCACAGGAGAGGTGCTCCAGCCCTCTGATCATCTTTGTGGCCCTCCTCTGGACCCGTTCCAACAGGTCTATGTCCTTCATGTGCTGAAGACTCCAAAGTTAGACACAGTACTCCAGGTGGGGTCTCTGTAATGGCTATGTGCTTTGTGCTTGCATTGATGGCCTTACTGTGCTGGGGGCGTTATTTTATGGCGAGGATGAGAGAATACATCTCCCTCTTCCTACCAGGGATTGATGTGGTTTGATTATGCAGTTTGCTGAGGTCCTTGTTCACCCTTATGTGAGCTGTTTAATATTACTAATTAACACTTTAACAACTAATAATTAGCATATTATGGGGTTTGTGGACTCTGGTGTCATCCTGGTGTAAGAGAAGAGAACTTTAGGGTGAGTCAATACTGAAATGTGCCCTGAAGTGGCCAGTCCCTGGGTGGCAGGGTGTGTGGAAGGATTTGGGCAGGTTCCTAGGGCAGTTATCACCTCCCATAACCTGTGACTTTACACCTGAACAGGCAACCAACCCTGACAAACTGACACACCACCTGATAGCAGGGTCCCTTGCCTACCCCAATGAAACTCAGCAGCTTCTAGCCCTGTACTGGGACCTGGCCTGTGCCGATTGCACCACAGTTCAGTACTCTCAGAAAACTGTGGTTGAGGCAGGGACCCAAACAACAACTACAGCAATTGCCCCACTAGTGAAAAAGAAGGAGTGGACAAGGAAAACAGCGTGTTCACATAATCAATTAGTAAGGGATGAGGAAGAAGAGGAAAGGTTTGATCAAGAAGGCAGTCCTTTGACAAAGAAATTGGAGGAAGGAGTGAGAGAATTCAGAAAGGAAGTGGAAACTATGAGGTCCCTGACCTCATCAGAACTTTGAAACATATGGAAAGATTACAGCCACCAGCCAGGTAAGAGGATTGCTGCATGGCTGCTCTGATGCTGGGAGAAAGGGGCTGACAGTAAGCAACTGGAAGGTAAGGAAGCCCAACCACTGGGATCCCTTGCTAGTAACCTGGGAATGGAGAGGAACTGGTAAGAGGCAGAAATTTGCAGTCTCTGGAGACAGCTCCTCTGAAGTGTCAAGGCAATATATCCATTCAAGGAACATCTTATCAGCTCCCCAGGAAAGTGGTCTACAGCAGATGAAGGCATCCAGTACCTGAGAGAATTAGCGGTCCTGGAAGTCATCTATAGTGATCTAGACAATTATGAGGTCTACAAAGATCCAGAGGATGTCCTGTCCACACAGGCAATGTGGAGGAAGGTGATTCAAAGTGCCCCAGTGTCAAATTCTAACAGCTTGGCAGTGATGTATTGCCCAGATATGGATACACCAACTGTGGAGGGAGTGTCTTCTTGGCTCCAAAATTTTGAAGAAAATCTCTGTACATCCTTATCCCTATGGGCCAGTGCCTTGGCTGTCAGGGATGCCCCAAGAAATCAGTTGTCTCCTGTCCCAGTCAGAGAAAAAGGGAGCCCCAGGTGCATGCCTCCTGGCACACTCTGGTTCTTCCTGTGCGACCAATGGGAGGACATGAGGAAGTGGGATGGTGAACCCCCCTTTAAGCTGGAAGCCCATCTATGTGAACTGAGAGGGAAGACAGCTGTTAAGAAGGGGTCACCCAAGAAGGCTGAAGCATAGTTGCTGTAGAGACATAAGGCAGCAATCTTGTGTCTCAGACATAGAAGAACTGATTCTGGTGAGGGGGCTTCTGGTCTGGCACTGCAAGCCCCACTGCAAGGATCAGACAGTAAGTACTCTGAGCTGGAACAGGAATAGAGGGTCCCTGCCTTCAGCTAAGAGGAGAAAAGGGATGGCTGGGAATACTGGACTGTGTGGATTTGATGGCCTGTCACATCAGACTCACAGAAGTATAAGGCTTTGGTAGACACTGGTGCAGAGTGTACACTGGTGCCATCAGGATATAGAAGAACAAACCCATTTGGATCTCTAGAGTGATAGGAGGATGCCAAGAATGTCTGTATTGGAGGCTGAGGTGAACTTAACAGGGAACAAGTGGGAAAAGCATTCCATTGTGACCAGCCCAGAAGCCCCTTGTATCCTTGTTGTAGACTGCCTCAGGAGAGGGTAACTCAAAGACCCAAAGAGGTACAGACAGGCTTTTGATTTAGCCACTGTGAACACAGAGAAGATCAAACAGCTGTCTACCCTACCCTTCCTGATCTTGGAAGATCCCTTTGTTGTGGGATTGCTGTGAGTTGAAGAATGGCAGGTGCTGATTGCAACCAGGATGGGGCACTGGCAGCAATCTTGCACAAACTGAGTGTCCTGGTTCCGGCGGGGATAGGGTTAATTTTTCCTGGTATTCCATGCCATGTGAGCCATGCCCACCCTGAGCTGCCGCGGGAGGGGGCAGGAAGTCCCCACTTGGAGCGGGCTGGGGCGTCCCGGGTCTGGTCGGTGAGCGGCGGGGAGCGGCGGTTCCGTAATCGTGTTTGTATATGCCTCTATCCGTGTTATTGCTGTTGTTTGCCTGTTCCCTTTGCTGTTCTGTTAAACTGCCTTTGTCTCAACCCAAGAGTCCTGCCTTTTTCTTCTGATTCTTCCTGTATCGGGAAGGCCCGAGCGAGCGGCCCGTGGTTCTTTGTTGCCATCTGAGGCTAAACCACGACACTGAGACTCCCTGGCTCACATCCATGAGCTGATTCATCAACTGGGGAGCCAAGGAGTGATCAGCAAGACTCACTCAGCTTTTAATAGTCCCATATGGCCAGTGCAAAAGCCTGACAGAGGGTGGAGGTTAACAGAAGGCTATCGTGGCCCGAATGGACGCCATCACTGAGTGTACCAGACATGTTAGAGCTCCAATATGAACTGGAGTCAAAAGCAGCTGAGTGGTATGTTACAACTGGTAATGCCAATTATATTTTAATTTTTTTCAATTCCTTTGGCAGCAGAGTGCAGTGTTCAAAGGAAGCATCCCCTCTACACATGATGCAACCAGCACTACATGGAGAAAAGGGGTGGTGTTGATCACACAAGCTCGACTGGGGAAACCCAGGAATCCTGGAAGAGGTCATGGACTGGCCAGAAGGCAGAGATTTTGGAGCATTGCCTGAGGAGGTGGTTCATGCCCAAGAGGCACCACCATATAATGAGTTATCAGAAGATGAAAGGCATTATGCTTTGTTTACTGATGGATCCTGTCATGAGGTAGGAAACCATTAGAAGTGGAAAGCTGCTCTGTGGAGTCCCACATGACAAGCAGTTGGAGCTACTGAAGGAGAAGGTTAGTCAAGTCAGTTGCAGTAGTGAAAGGCATCCAACTAGTGCTGGAGATTGCTGAACAAGAAAAGTGGCCAGTACTCTATTTTTATACTGACTCCTGGATGGTGGCTAATGCCCTGTGGGGGTGGGTATAGCAGTGGAAGAAGACCAATTGGCAGTGCAGGGGTAAATTCATCTGGGCTGCTGCACTGTGGCAGGACATCACTGTCCGGGTAGAAAACATGGCTCTAAAGGTACATCATGTAGATGCTCACATGCCCAAAGCTGCGCCACTGAAGAACATCAAAACAATAAACAGGTAGACAAGGTTGTCAAAATTGGAGCAGATCAGGTGGACCTGGACTGGGAGCATAAGGGTGAGCTATTTGTAGCTTGATGGGCCCACAAAACATCACAACATCTAGGAAAGGATGCAACATACAGGGCTTGTGATCGAGGAGTGGACTTGACCATGGAGGCCATCACACAGGTCACTCATGAATGTGAAACATGCTACAATCAAGTGAGCCACATGAGTAAAATCTCCCTGTAATCAAGGGTGGTGGCTGGGTATTCCCTATGGCGAGGCCTGGAAAATTGACCGTGTCAGACCACTGCCACGAACTTGCCAAAGCAAGCACTACATACTCACCATGGTGGAAGCAACTACTGGTTGGCTAGAAACATACCCTATAAACCATGCCACTGCCTGAAACACCATCTTAGGCCTTGAAAGGCAAATTTTGTGATGACACGGTATCCCAGAAAGAATTGAATAAGACAATGGGACTCATTTCCAAAATAACCTTATAAACTCCTGGACAAGGAAACATGGCATTGAGTGGGTGTATCACATCCCCTATCACTCACAAGCCTCTGGAAAGACTGAGACATATAATGGACTGTTAAAGACTATGTTGAGAGTATTGATCAATGGGGCATGGAAGCACTGGGAGACAAATTTAGCAGAAAACATTTGGCTGGTTGACACTAGAGGATCTGCTAACCATTCCGGTCCTGCCCAAACAAAACCCCTCCATATTGTGGGAGGAGATAAGGTTCCCAGAGTGCACACAGGAAAGTGGCTGGGAAAGGTGGTGTAGATTGCTTCTGCCATGGGAAAAGGCAAAGTCATTCATGAGATTGTCTTCACTCAAGGACCTGTGTGTACTTGGTGGCTAATGCAGAAGGATGGGGACACCCAATGTGTGCCTCAAGAAGATTTAACCATGGGGGAAAAATAATCTGTGATGTGTGTTATATGTTGTAGGAAGTAATGTAGCAGGAATGACCTGAATCTATGAGGAGTGAATTTCGCAAGGAACCAGATGAGTGCAATGATGACCCAAACCAAGCTAGTGTTGGTGCCAAAGAATCATACATACTGCTTCTCCAGTCCAGAGCACCCACCTTGACGGATCAGGCCCAAATCATAGCCTATTCTTATGAACATCTGGAGGACCAGAGGAAGTCCATGAAATAGGAAAGTGATATCTATCTGTTAAAGGATAGGGGATAATAGTTAACGAGAACGTATAAATCTGTATGTTATGTATAAAGATGGTTTAAGTATGTAGTTTAAGTTTTAAGTGTTGGTAAGAAGATAGTTCAGTAATTAGAATTAAATACAATAGGATGGTTAGAAGATATATATATGTACTAAATTATGAGGGACCAGAGCATGACACAAATGGTATGGAAAAAGGGGTGGAGATTGGTCTGTCTGAGATGGAGTTAATTTTCCTGATAGCAGCCCTCATAGTGGTGTGCCTTGTATTAGTAGCTAGAAAGGTGTTGATAACACACCAGTGTTTTGCCTATTGCTGAGCCAGTGCTCGCACAGCATCGAGGCTGCCTCTCCAACATTCTCCCCTCACCAATAGGCTGGGGGTGGGAAAGATCTTGGGACGGGACATAACCAGGACAGCTGAGCCAAACTGACCAAAAGGATAGTCCATACCCTATGATATCTCTCAGCAATAAAAGCTAAGAGAAAGGAGGGTGTGTGCATTCGTTATTATGATGTTTATCTTCCAGACCAACCACTACGTGTACTGAACCCTGCTTCCTGGGAAGTGGCTGGACATCACCTGCTTATGGGAAGTAGAGAATAAATATTTTGTTTTCCTTTACTTCTGCGCTGCCTTTGCTTTTGCTTTATTCAGCTGGCTTTATCTTGACCCATGAGGTTTCTTCCATCTGATCTTCTCCCCTGCTTGTCCTGCTGAGGAGGGGAGTGATAGAGGCCTTGGTGGGCACCTGGCATCAAGACCAGGTAAACCCACCACATATAGATGAGGTCTTTGTTAGAAACAAGATGCTGAATGGTTTGCCTTTACTGTGCACATATGTATTATAAATAAAACTTGAAAATTACTTCTGCCAAGAGATTGCTTGTGGCTTTATTATTTTGATACTCTTTTTTTTTTCTTTTTTTTTAAGACCATGCCCTGCATCGGTCAAATAGGGAAGAATGTAGGCATTGATTCTCATGCAAGCCTTGCTCATAAATCATGCTCCAGCTGTCTTGGACATAAGGATGAACTGTTAATCACACCAGACTGGTACACATCTTTATAATAAGATCATCCTTCTCCTGCTTTTTATGGTCTGACAGAAGGGACACAATGTTTAAATTTCATTGGAGTTTGAGTTAACACTTTATGAGCAGCTGAAGTTCTTGTTTTTCACAGTGTTGTAAGCAAACCCCTCACTAGTATTTGACAGGATGAGATGGGGGGAAGAGCAGAAGGAAAGTACAGATTTAAGCTTACTGTGTCTGATGCAGTTTGCGCCCTTGAAATGCTTAGGAAGATGTCGAGGTGAATCGCGACAGCTCTGTGCAATTCCCATCCATTTTGACAGAATTACAAGGCGTGGAAACAAACAATGGTGAGGCGTTTGGTGTTTAACACTCTACGGTCCCTGGCCCATGCTGGGATTCTGGTCTGAAGATGAGATGAGAGTTCAGCCTGGTGGGAAACCTTCTTCTCTCGGCAGCATGATTTTGAAATAAAGGAAAAAGTAGCGCATTGCGTAGCAGAAGTCAGAGGGTTTAGCTCATATTTGTCTTCAAACCTCACTCTACTGCCCCAGTGGAAGTACAAATCTTTGCCTTTCTCAGTAAAAGTACTTGTATTTTGTAGCCTTTCTGGAAGCTCTTGCCATGGACGCCAGGGGTTTAAAACATCAAAAGCTCAGAGCCTGTTGCTGGGGCAGTGTGTGGACTATTGGGAGTGAAACCTGAGCATGTTTTCACTGTGCAAGTGCCTCTCCGAGTTGTTCGTCAGGTGTCTGTTGCCAACGCGGGTGTTCTGTTGTGTGGTGGCTGACCCCGGCTGGCAGCCAAGCCCCCACTGAGCTTGGGTGGGGGAGAGGATTGGGAGGGTAGGAGTGAGAACAGCTCATGCGTGGAGATAAAGACAGCTTAATAAATTAAGAAAAAAAGGTGTCAAAGCAGTCACTCACCACCGCCTGCTACAGACCAATGCCCAGCCTGCCCCTGAGTGAGGGCTGCTTCAGTGAATTTCACCCCCCAGCCAAGTTTTTATTGCGGGGCACGGCACCATATGACAAGGTTAGCCCTTTGGTTGGTTGGGGTCTGCTGTCCTGGCTGTGTCCCCTCACAGCCTCTTGCCCACCCCCAGCCTGCTCCCCAGGGGGGCAGTGTGAGAAGCGGAGAAGACCACGAGGCTGTGCAAGTTCCCCAGTAGCCATGCCACAGGTGTGTTATCAACATTGTTCAGGTCTCCAGTCTAAAACACAGCATCTCAGGGGCTGCTGTGGAGAAAATGAACACCCAGGAAGACCCAGAAGAGTTGTTGTGAGTGAGAAATGAGGTGTGACTGTGGACACTCATGGCGCTCTTCTCCAGGCCCGTGTTGCACTGTACTTGTAAGAAAAGGTAAATGAGGGGAAAGAACAAGAGACACTGCAGAGAGCAGATAAAGCATTGGGACTTACTGCGTTCCTTGCTCAAATTAGGAGTGGTGCACACATGCATGTACATACACGTATATATCTGTACCTATTAGCAGGGCCATAGTGGGTAGTTGTCACCTCATGCTGAGGGAACAGACAGGTTCTTTGATGGATCCTTGGATGATGACGGGGCTAAATCATAGTTACAATTAAAGCAATTTTTCTTAACAGGGTATTAGGATTAGTATAGCACAGAAGTTATGATTAGAATGGCACAGGATTTCTACAAGCAAAATCAATGTAGTACAATCTATTAGTAGCATAATACAGAATTTATAATGCAATTTAACTTACAGTTTCTAATCACCTAAATGCTAACTTATGATTTCTTATCACCGGGACCCTCTGCAGGTTGGCTCAAATTTTAATACATGGTTTGCTGTATCAATATAACAATCATAATCTAGACTCCAAAACATACAAAAGAATGAGACTCGCTGCCTCAGTCCTCGGAGGGTGCAGATGATGGTGGAGGCGTCCCTGCCACCGGCGGGTCACAGGTCTCCTTGTCCAGCAGCAGCTCTGGTCCAAGTTCCCCACTTAGGCCTTGTAACGGCTTGGTTTTACAGACAGTGCTCTGTGCGCTGCTATGCCTCCATGTTCTGTGGTGGGGCCACCACCACTACCTGGTGGGCCGATTGCCTGGGACCTTCAAGGCCAGTAAGGAGGGAAGCAGTCAGCCTGGCACCCAGGAACCTTGAGGGTGGTAGGGAGGGGAAGAAGAAATCTGTTTTGTTTATCTACTTGGTTCACAGAACGTTTAGGGCCTGCGAATGAGGGGAAAAGGAATGAATACGCGACCTGTTCGGTCCCAGGGAATGGCTGCTTGCCTCATAAAATCGTGTTAGCTAAGTTAACCACATTACCAGTGGTTGGGAGCAGGAGGTACCAGTCACAGTGGTATGCATCAGCTCTTCACCTCTAAATTACTTTGGGGGGAAGTGGGAGTGGGGCACATGCCCCTGCCCCTCGGCTCTGAGAAGACCCTCGGTCCCACCAACTCTTGCAGGGGCAAGGCCAAAAGAAGAGCAGTGGGAGGACAAAGGGAAAATCCTGCCCCTGTGGTTCCAGGACAGGCTCCAGGGCAGCCTGGGAAGAAGGGCATGGGGCTGCCAGTGAAATGTTGCACCATGGCAAGTGAGAGGCCTTCGACCTCGGTTACACAAGTCAAGAAACTTAGGACATTGTGCAACGACATATGCGCAGTGTGTGACGATATCTAGATATATACAATATATAGACTACATAATATACATATCTATAACATATAGATAATTTGTATGTGTAAAAATATACACAGAGGGAGGATTGGGATCAGAATGACCTCTGTTGCTCAGTAGCCCTCTCCCATAAGAATGTCACTCACAGTTTTTTAAAAGGCAATATCAAGTCCTATAATAAAGGATACTATCATGTTTCATGATGTCTAGAAGCCCATAAATCAACACGCTTGCATGTTTAATATGACCCTCATTAAAGTTCCTTGCTTGCCATCATCTTGCCTTTATTTCATATGGAGCTGCTCTCCTGCTAGGTGATTTGGTTCAGCCCATTAGTTTCTGGATACTGCATTGTTCTTTAGAGGCTGTTCCAGTGCTCCCTCAGTGCCCTTGCCTGAGAATGACTTTGTAAACCATGGCAGGATTACCTACGTGAAACTTTTCAAATCAGCATGGTACTGCAGGCTAGTCATTTCCTCACTAAGAAAGAGGACTAGAGGATATCCAATTCACAAGTGCCCAGACTCCTCTGAACCTGCCCGTTGCATGACTTGCTGGCAGTTCCTGCAGTAGCGTGCACCACCACTTCCAGCATTACTGCCTTAGCACTTCTCCTCCTCATTATCCCCCAGAGGAAGGCAGCAATGCCCTCGCTGGCTACCCTCTCTTATCGACCCCCTAGGAAGGGGCAAGCAGGAGAGCTGTAGTTGCATTGCCAACCCTGGAGAGCTTGGAAACTAACTGCACCTTATTTCAGGTATGTCTGGATGCCAGCTGCCTCCCTTGAAGGTAACTCTCTTTCCATAACAGGAATGACAGGCACTTTTGATTTCAGCAAAGAGTTTTGATCTGTTGCAAACACCAAATGGTCGGCATTGGCACTGTGGTAGCCTGGGGTAGACGCAGCTTTCAGAAATGGGAAAGTGTGTTTCTGTGGCGCTAGGGGCTCCCTCGGTCGAATGTCAGAGCAGTTTGAGTCAGCTCATAGCGCAGATCCGTGAGGGTCTCCTCCCTCACCAGGGCTCTGAGAGCTTCCTCAGCCCTTGGTGTAGGCCACTCTTCTCCACTGTTGTCTTCTGTTTATTGTTTTGGTTAGTTTTAGTGTCTGCAAACACATTTCTGCAACTCCTATCACCATGGATCCTGTGTTTTTACATGCCTTAAGGCTTCTGCAAGCAATTTTGTTACCATTTCCTCAATTTTGCTATCCATTTCTCTTTGTGGTTCTTTTTGTACATTTGTCTACTTCAGTGTGAAGAGCCAACTTATGTATTTCAAAAATTGAGCAACTTAACTCATGTCTTTGATAATTTCCTGGGTAAATTATGCAATGTTACACTAAACGTTGTATTAACCATGAACACTTGAGGCTGTATCGTAATTATTGGCATGAGGGTTAGAACAATAAAGACATTACTGCAAGACTTTAAGACTTTAGGTAAACTACCCAGCTTTAAGATAAACATGGTAGAATCCTGATTTTGATAACTAAAGTAAAGCAATTTGCTGTAAATTTTCATTGAGAAGAGAAAAAAAGAAAATGCGATGTTCACCAGTCTGATTTCAGTCTAACTGAAAACCAAACCTGTAGATGAAGGAGTAAAGCAACTGAAGAATCCTGCTCTATTCTAAATTACATTCTTCACTCACAGAGGTGGCAAAATACGTGTGTTGTTACCAGTGGGTCCTCCCCTAGCACGTGGCACAGTAGGAAGTACTTTTCTGCTTTCAGTTGCTTTGTCTTTCACAGGAGGCAAAACAGATTTTGCTCAACATCTGGGGGAAACATGAACTTTTAAAATCAGTAAATCAGTGACTCTCTGTTCCTCTAAAAATCAAGCTATAGCTTTGAAGGTCTGGACTGCTGATCTCCCCAACATTTACCCCCCCACCTTTTGAAGGGAAATATTGCTGTATGTTGCTTCCCACATTCTCAGGTTAAAAAAAACCCAAACCAACCAAACAAAAAAGCGCTCTGCATTTCTATTAGTGGTCAGCTAAAGTTGCAGTTTCACTCTGCACAGAATTGAAACTCAAGTGCTCTTGGCTGGGTGAGAGAGTTCGTAATTTGAAAAAAATAAAATCAGCCTCAGTTGAGAAGGTACAGCTATTAAAATTTCCGAAGTTTGTAGGTATAGAATGCAAGGAAGATCTCCAAAGACACTGAGGACCTGTTGAAAATTACAGGGTTGGGTGACTGGACACTGTGCTTTAGAAAACCTACTTACAACCAAAGTGAGTGGGTTGTGCTGGTTTTGACTGGGATAAAGTTAATTGTTTTCAAAGTAGCTAGCGAGGGGCTATGTTTTGGATTTGTGCTGAAAAAAAGTATTGATAATGCAGAGGTGCTCAGTTGCTGAGCAGTGCTTACACAGAGTCAAGGCCTTTTCTTCTTCTAACACCACCCCACCAGTGAGCGGGCGAGGGGTACCCAAGAAGCTGGGAGGAGACACAGCTGGGACAGCTGACCCCAACTGACCAAAGGGACATTCCATGCCACATCACAACATGTTCAGCATATAAGGCGGGGAGAAGAAGTGAGGAGGGATGTTCAGAGTGATGGGATTTGTCTTCCCAAGTAACCGTCAAGCATGATGCAGCCCGGCTTTCCTGGAGATGGCTGAACACCTGCCTGCCCATGGGAAGCAATGAATTAATTCCTTGTTTTAATTTGCTTGTGCACACAGCTTTTGCTTTACCTATTAAACTATCTTTATCTCAACTTGTGAATTTTCTCACTTTTTCACTTCCCATTCTCTCTCCCGTCCCATCAGCAGGGAGTGAGTGAAGGGCTGCTTGGGGCTTACTTGCTGGCTGGGGTTAGACCATGCCATGGGCATTAAGCATCTCATGTTTAAGTGATGTTCCAGTGTCATATGCCAAGGACGTGGTTAGGTGCTTGAAGAAATCAACTGTCACAATCCAGCTTGTGGCAAGTCATTCTCCTATTTCACAAGTAAGCAAGCACATTTGCTTTACAACCAGGTGAATAACTATAAATGAGTGGCAGCTAACTTTCCCTTCTAGTGACATATGATCTGTGAAATAGCCAGTGGCATCACCTGCGTAGGGTGCTTGCAATGAAGGGTTTCCTCCTACCAGAAATGTGTTGAATGGCCTTGCAGAATGCAGCAGGATTTTAGTGAGGTGTCTGCATCCTTTGTAATAACTGCCAAAAAACCCCTCAGTGCATACTGTGCGAAAAGAAAAATCCAGTTACCAGTAAATAGCAGAGGAATCGTACTTTATTATAGTACTTTTAGTAATCAAGCACCAAAGATGATAAATATAGTCCCGAACCTATAGTGAATTAATGAGCCCTTTCCTAGGCCTTGATAGAAAGGTAATGATGCTGTACGCTTTCTTGTTTTTCTTTATGTCTATAGGACTCAGCCACTAAACCCAGGGAATTTAAAGTAGGATTGCAAATTCTTTCCCTGTTCATTCTTCAGCTTCCAGTCTTCCAAAATGAGTTCCTCAGCTCTGCCACAGTCAGAGAAATTATGAACTGCTATTTGAAATGTAAAGGAAAATATGTAGGGAAACGAGATATGAAAAAAAAGCGCCACCTGGTAAATAGCCTAACCATTAAAGTAGTCTGTCCTGCTAAGCATAGAAACTTCTAAATTAGAAACTCTCAGACACGGTGTTCCGTGAAATGCCTGATTGTCACCAGCTTAAGTCTACCCATGTCATCTTTAACTTGGTCCCTCCTACACTCTCTCATGGAGTTTTTACTTTATTGTATGCTGTTCCCTATGCCCTTATCACCATCCTTTTTTTCTTGGTTTTGGTTCCCTTCCCTGAAATCCCATTAGTTTATACAGTAATTTCTTCCACAAACCATTCAGCTTAAAATATATGTCTGCTTCTATTAGCACACAAGTGATTCTTAGTAAAATACAACTGCTTGAAGCTATTAGCAGCAGAAATTAACCCCAAAGAATGATAATGATAATAATAAGTTATTAAACTTCGAAATACAAAATATTTTTAATGTCAATTAACAGTTTATTTCTCTGTTCCTGCAGCTTACAATAAAAAAGTGGGAAAAGAAGAAGGAACTTGAGCTTCTGCAAATTTTAGTTGCCTTATGTGATTGTTACCCTTATGTAACACGTTGTCTCCTAGCTGATAAATCTCTTGCTTCTCACCGAGTATTTTGCAGTTCCCCTCCTTTGGAGTTCCGATAAAGCGAAAGAAGACAGAGCAGTAATTACTGCTATTGCCTTGAGTGAGTTATGTCATGTTGTACTCTCCTCTGCGCCTGAGCTGAAACACTGGGGACCTCTTTTATGCTGTTGTCTTCTGCTCTGATTTACAGTCTCCTCCAGCGACAAATTTGCCAGACCTGGAAGCACACAGAAAATGGTAGGTTAAACTTTCGTTTTAAATTTGCTCTTAGGTCTCTTTGACTGCAACTGTTGTGGAAGACTTTCAAGAAAATATTCTCCTTTTCTGCTTTCTAAACGTCCAAACTTACTGTTGTGGTTAGAAGCTGCAATACGTAATGACAGGAAAGGAAAGCATTTCTTTGTGCTAATACTAACTGGCTAGCAGTGAATTGTACTAGTGTGCTACAGAACGAGCATCGTAATGTCTTTTTGAATTGCTAGAACTTCTGAGATGTTCCTTTTTCTCTAAACTTTCCCCCTTTTGCCTCTAAAAATACACATGGAACACCTAGCGAAAAACTTCCTTTGGGAACCTCTAGCTGTATCGTTACTGAATATTTGAAGAATACCCAAAATCCTTATGGGTTTGTGCATGTGCTAGTTAATATCAGGAGATTACTGCTTTCTGAACTTCTTATAAAGCCCAGCGTAGATCACAGAGAGAAGGATGGTGCACATGCACACTCCAGCTGTACGTGTAAACCAGCTTCTCATTGCAAAGATGTGGCACAAGTCAGCGTTGCTTCTTTCTTCTAATTGAACCGATCTTTTTTATTTGTTCTGGTACTATAACAGACACCAAGCGGTACGCATGCAAATAGTTAGACGCAGCACCAGAATGTAACAGTTTACAGTTAAAATAGCAAATGCATTAAAAGGGTGTTGGGAAACAGAAGGATATACAAAGAAACGAAGCACAAAGATGGCAGGAGCTTGGCTGGCTCTGCAACAACACTTAGGTTCCTAAAAATACTGCAGTACGTGAGAGTTCAAAATCCGAACATCGCAAAAGCCTTTTGTGACTTCTTAAGACACCTACAAACATCTTCATGAAGACTTTTAAGGCCCAGATTCCTTGCACCTGATTTTCGGCACCTAAAGCTGCGGTGTTAGACTCTGTTTGGCGTGTAGTCAGGCAGAGCTCCCTCCACGTTCAGAGCTGAGCAGCGCCTGCAGAGGGGCCTCTCTCTCCTCTCTCCCGCTCTCTCTTGAATGCCAGTGCAGCCCAGGGCCATGAATTGAGGAACTTGGGTAAGCTCCTAAAATCAAGTGTGTGAGTGCAGCAGCCAAGTATGAGTTCACACAGACAGTTTGTGGTGGTTTAGATTGCAGTCTGCCCTTGCCCAAGTCCTGCTCCAGTGCTTGGACAGAGGGGTTTACTTTGGTTTAGCAAATCGTTACAGCTTGGTTGTGATGAACGTTTCCTCAAGAGCAGCAAATCTGTGGCTTGAGCCCCGGTTAGCAGCAGAGGTTTACCTTCCTTCTTTTAAAGGAAGGCAGGCTGCTGGAGTTTGATCCTTGGTGGTTGTCACTATTCCCTCGGTGGCTGCAGGTACCGTGACCGTGGCTGGCGAAGGTCGGCATGTCATGGTCTGCTGTGGTACACATCGACGGATAAAATAAATGGCATCCATGTGATGGAGTGACATGTCCCGCAGTGCAGAGAGTCTCTACCGTTTCCCTGCCACCTCTCTGCCGTGCTCCATGGGCCCCTGCCTTGGTTAACAACCCAGACCCCTGGTATGTTGGTCTGGTAAAACAAGAGACGGAGATAGGCAGGAGCTGGGGCACCACGGGCCACTCAGTTTGGATAGGCACTCTCTGGTTTTTCATTCATCTAATAAAGTCTTTTACAAGCATAATATAGTGTGTCCCTTCAAAAAGAAGGACGGGACATATTTACAATATTTACAAGAGCACATCCAGATTTTTCTTTGGCAATGTGCCTTTTCATTCAAAGAAAGACCTTCAGTTTTCCATGTAATTAATATCAATGGTAGAGCCCTTCCTTCTCCCTCCCACATCCCTGCTGATAGTAGTGGAGGAAAAAGAGTTCTAAAAAAAAAAGCCAGGACGATGGGAGGAAATGAATGCATTTTATCTTGTCCAACTTGGCTGCCCACTTACTTGGGTTATTCTTATTCAACATTTTCATCCAAATGCTCTTCTATATCAGGAACTCAGAAAAGTTCATCATCCTCTTAAGTTGATTGGCTAGACCATACTGAAGACACTGGTGAACTGTCTTACCCAGTAGGCTCCATCTGGGTGAGTTTCCAAAGTGCATTTTTCTAAACCAAATGAAGGTTATTTCAATTCTCAACAAACGTCTTCACAAAAGTTGAAAATAATGAAATGTGAATTCACAGGCATGGCCTGGTTAGTCCAGATGAAGAAAGCACGGTAGCACTTCCTGACATGGGGAAAGGAAATCATGGTAGATTGAAAACTGTGGTGGAGTACAGTACCAGGTTACACTAAATTCGAGGTCTGCTGTGGACTTCTATATTTTTTCCTTCCACATTGAAACTTTGTTTTAAAAGGCTGACTGAAGGAATCCACAGAGTCACTCCTTTTGGCTGTTGAATCCAAATAGCAGAAGTGTGATGCTGTGTGACACTTGATCTGGCTTCTCTCACATCTGCTGCCCTGATAAGTCATTAGACCACTCCTCCAGATACACAGACACATAGGCAGATTTAGCATCGTTATCTATGGTAACGCAGAAATGCAAAGTTATATGAAGGACACAGTGGTCTAAGTAAACAGAGTGTACCACAGGAAGCCTCACTTAATCTCAGAGTCTGTGTCACCTGCCAAGGAATGTCTTAGGCAACGCTCCACAGGGGTTTCACATACTGTTTGAGCGAGTCTTTATATATTCTTGTGTCACAGCTAAAGAGAAAAAACATTTCTGTGTAGCTTGAACACTTTACCTGATGATCTGATTTTCAGCTGCCTAACTGGGTATTCGCATTTAGTCCATGTTGTTCCATGCACAACTAATTCCGATTATTTAAGAGCACTCTGTGTGCCATGCATCTACAGGTCTTCAACACTGAGTTTCCCAGGGAGAAATGATGATGTTGAATATTGTGGCGTTTATTATACTTAAATCTCTTGACTAACACTAGACACAGAGAGTGAAGAAGCTGTACAAGGCCACAAAATGGTCATGGCCTCTCTTCCTGTGCAAGGCAAGCCAAGGCTGGCAGCCTGCTTGCCTGGCTTGCTGCCTCTGGACAGAGGGACAGGCTTTTTTTGACACTGCCTGCTGCTTAGGAAGTAACTAGTATGGTGTAAAATATTAAAAGTTTATTGGTCTTCCCATGATACACATAAATATATAAAGTAGGCAAGACCACAAGGACTTGACAGATACAAAGTGTGTTTTGGAAGGTTCTTTAAACGTCTGTAGGATTTTGGCTCCAACTCTTTACTGAGTATGAATCTTATATGAGACATGCTTGATCTTAAATTGATTTTCATTTTTGATTTTCATTTTTACACTTTTTACAGTGCACTCTTGTCTCTCTGTCCTTATTGGACAGAGAAAATGCAAGCTGGTATTAAATCATACGGAAGTAAAGCCATTGACTGGCTTAGGTCAATCATTCATCCATTCTAACACTCACTAGAGGAAGAATCCTTATGACAATGTGAAATTTGAATTGGGCACTCACCTGTTTGTCAGTATGGTTTGGAAAATTTACACTAACTTTGAAGTGACTAGAGATTTTCTCTGTCATATGCTTCGAAAAATTAACTTTCCTCATTTATGCTATTATACGATGGCAATCTGCTGGATGTTTAAAACTGCTTGTTTCCCCTTAAAAAAAAGAATATTCACAGAGTTGTAGCCTATAATCACCTGCCTTGTAATTTTTTCAGTAATTTTTTTTAATGATTCATTATAAATAATGTGATCTTTTTCTTATCACTACAATACTTAGTGATAAGAAAATAAGTGATAAGAAAATAAATCATACCAATATACGCCTTCCCCAAACTTACAATCCTACCTGCCTATCCACTTCTATCCAGTGTGAGAGTCAGGACCCCACGTTAGCTGCATATTTAGTCATACACAGTACATAGTTGATTTGGTGTCCTACGACATGTTCTCATTGCATTAAAAGAAGCATGGCAAGCAGGTCAAGGGAGGTGATTCTACCCCTCTGCTCCACTCTCATGAGACCTTACCTGCAGTACTGCATCCAGCTCTGGAGCTGCTGGCATAAGAAGCACATGGACCTATTGGAGCAGGTCCAGAGAAGGGCCACAAAGATGATCAGGGTACTGGAGCACCTCTCCTATGAGGACTGGCTAAGAGAGTTAGGGTTGTTCTGCCTGGAGAAAAGAACGCTCCAGGGAGAACTTACAGTGGCCTTCCAGTACCTAAAGGTACTACAGGAAAGACGGTGAAGGGCTCTTTATCAGGGAGATTTAGATTAGGTATTAGGAAGAAGTTCTTTACACTAAGGGTGGTGAGAATCTGGAACAGGTTTCCCTGAGAAGTTGTGGATGCCCCATCCCTGGAAGTGTTCAAGGCCAGGCTGGATGGGGCTTTGAGCAGCCTGGTCTGGTGGGAGGTGTCCCTACCTATGGCAGGGGTGTTGAAACCAGATGATCTTTAATGTCCCTTCCAACTGAACCATTCTATGATTCTATGATGATTCTAAATTAATACCTCCCTACATCCTTATTTTTAGGTACCTCATGAAAAGATGTCAAATGCATCACCATTTCTCTTGCTCTTCCTATTTCCGATGCTGCTGTCAGGAGCTTGGTTTCCCAAAAGTTTACCCTGTGATGTTAAAGCCTTTGAAAGTACTGTGACAGTGGACTGCACCGATCGCCGTCTCACCGAAATCCCCAGAGGGATCCCTGTAAATGCTACCAACCTTACCCTGAGTATTAACGATATCCCTCATATCTACCCAACATCTTTTGCTCATCTTCACAACCTCGTGGAGATTGACTTCAGATGCAACTGTGTGCCTGTCAAACTGGGACCCAAAGATAATATATGCACCAAGAGACTGAAGATCGAGAATGGCAGTTTTTCTGCCCTGACAAGATTGAAGTCATTGTATTTGGATGCAAACCAGCTGTTGGAAATACCCCGCAGCCTTCCTCCTGCTTTAAGTCTGCTGAGCCTGGAAGCAAACAGCATCTTTTCTATCCAAAGAGCCAACTTGTCGGAGCTAGGTAACATAGAAGTATTGTATCTGGGACAGAACTGTTACTACCGTAACCCATGCAATGTTTCATTTGAAATTGAAAAAACAGCCTTTCTGGAGCTGAAAAAATTAACAATCCTATCCCTAAAGTCTAATAACTTAACTCATATTCCACCCAATTTGTCACCTACTTTAAAGGAACTGTACATTTACAATAACATGATTCAAGTAGTTCAAGAACAGGATTTAAGTGCCCTTCACAACCTGGAAATTCTTGATCTCAGTGGTAATTGCCCACGTTGCTATAACGCTCCATATCCTTGTACTCCCTGCCCCAAGGGCACAATTGAGATTCATTCAAGGGCTTTCTTTTCCTTGAAAAGTTTAAGAATTTTGAGACTTCACAGCAACTCTCTCCAGAGCATACCAAGCAGCTGGTTTAAAACCATCAAGAATCTCAAAGAGCTTGACCTGTCCCAAAATTTACTCTTAAAAGAGATAGGAGATGCTCAGTTTTTGCAGTTTATCCCCAGCCTTGTTGAGCTTGATCTGTCCTTTAATTTTGAACTGAAGATGTATTCTCCATTCTTGAACCTGTCTAAGACATTTTCCTCCCTCTCTAACCTGCAAACCCTGAGGCTCAGGGGTTATGTCTTTAATGAACTAAGAGAAAGAAATCTAGCTCCATTGCTCAGTCTTAGAAATCTTACCGTGTTGGATCTTGGGACTAATTTTATTAAAATTGCTGACTTGAAAGTGTTCAAGAAATTCCCAGCTCTTAAATTCGTAGATCTCTCAGTGAATAAAATTTCTCCTTCTTCAGGTGAAAACAACTTTCATGGGTTTTGCTCTAATCCTCGGATTTCAGGAGAGCAATACAACAGGCAAGTATTACAAGACATGCATTATTTCAGGTATGATGTGTACGGGCGAAGTTGCAGATCCAAAGACAAAGAGGCTGCTTCCTACCAATCTTCTGTTAAGGAAGAGTGCCGGAAATATGGAGAAACTCTGGATTTAAGCAGAAACAACATATTTTTCATTAATCCCTCAGACTTCCGGGGACTCGGTTTCCTCCGATGCCTCAACTTGTCAGGTAATGCAATAAGTCAGACCTTAAATGGAAGTGAATTCTCCTACTTGTCTGGATTGAAATATCTGGATTTTTCCAACAACAGGATTGACTTGCTATACTCAACTGCTTTCAAAGAGCTACAACTTTTAGAAATCCTAGACCTGAGCAATAACAACTATTATTTCTTGGCAGAAGGTGTAACTCACATGCTTAGTTTTATGAAAAACTTGTCCCATCTGAAGAAGCTGATGATGAACGAGAATGAGATTTCTACCTCTATTAACACAGGGATGGAAAGCCAGTCTCTTCAAATTTTAGAATTCAGAGGAAATCGTTTGGATGTTTTATGGATGGATGGGAATGCTAGATACTTGTCATTCTTCAAGAATCTGACCAGCCTGGAAAAACTGGATATTTCCTTCAACTCACTCAGTTTTTTCCCTCCGGATGCTTTTCAAGCTATGCCTCCAGAACTCAAGATCCTCAACTTAACCAATAACCGGATGAAGAGTTTCAACTGGGGAAACCTCCACTATCTGAAGAACCTGGTAACTCTGGACCTCAGCAATAACCTTCTGGCTACTGTTCCCCGAGAACTGTCCAATTGCTCTTCAACGCTCCAAGAACTGATGCTCCGAAACAATCGCATTCAACGACTAACTAAACACTTTCTCAGAGGTGCTTTTAAACTGAAATACTTGGACCTCAGCGCAAACAAGATCCAAATAATTAGGAAATCTAGCTTCCCTGAAAATGTCATTAACAACCTGAGGATGCTGCTTTTGCATGGCAATCCTTTCAAGTGCAATTGTGATGCCGTGTGGTTTGTTTGGTGGATCAATCAGACTCAAGTGACTATTCCTCTTCTGGCCACAGACGTGACCTGTGCGGGCCCAGGGGCACATAAAGGGAGGAGCGTGGTTTTCTTGGATCTGTACACCTGTGAGCTGGACACCTCGTATTTGATCCTGTACGCTCTGTCAGCTTCAACTGTCCTCGTCTTTATGGTGTTCACAGTGACGAGCCATCTCTATTTCTGGGATGTGTGGTATAGTTACCATTACTGCACCGCCAAGTTGAAGGGCTATCGGCGCTTATCTTTACCAGAGGCTTGCTACGATGCTTTTATCGCCTATGACAATAGAGATCCGGCTGTGAATGAGTGGGTGCTGACAGAACTGGTTGAAAGGCTGGAAGATCAAAAAGCCAGACAGTTCAATTTATGCCTGGAAGAAAGGGACTGGCTCCCAGGACAGCCCGTCTTTGACAACCTTTCCCAGAGCATTCAGCTGAGCAAAAAGACCATCTTTGTGCTGACCAACAAGTATATTAAAAGCGGCCGCTTCAAGACAACCTTCTACATGGCCCACCAGCGGCTTCTAGATGAAAAAATGGATGTCATCATCTTGATATTCCTTGAGAAGGTTTTGCAGAAGTCCCGGTACGTCCGGCTGAGGAAGAGGCTGTGCGGAAGTTCTGTCCTGGAATGGCCCACTAACCCTCGAGCTCAGCCCTACTTCTGGCAGTGCCTGAAAAATGCAATAGCTACCAACAATACTCTGGCTTACAACAGGCTACTCCAAGAAACTGTTTAGCTCTACTCTTCCCCGTAAATATTGTTATGATGCCCGGCGAGCAAATGATCCTAACCTTCGTTTGGAGAAACTGTCGAAATGCAGAGGATAAATGTAATTGTGTTATTGTTCCCCCAATCGAAATGCACAAACAGTCCTCAAGCTGATAGTTCACTTGTTTTGCTATGACAAGATTGAACAGAAACCGTTGCCGGCACAGATGTCTAGCTGACATGCACCTTGCTTGGCACTGATTGCTGCGCAGCAAGAGAAGATGCACTACCCACTGGAAGTCCCTGGTTTAGAACAGAATCACCACTTCCAGCTTTCAGTTTGCTGGAGGCCTCCAGCATCTCCTGTGGTTGAGTCAAGTGTGGGTGAGGCACTTGCTCAGCTTACTCTAGTACACAGACTGCCAGGAGGAGTTTGGCTGTGACGAGTTGCTGCTGTTCAGATCACTGTTGGAGTAAAGATGATTTTAATGGAACATGCTAGTTTCTGTATTTGGTGTATTTATGAAAAGCAAGAAAGGCATTTGGTGGCACTTTCCTCTCAGAAACTACCCAAAGCAAAGCCCGTGCTTTGATTTTAGGACTGGGGAAAATGTAAGAATGATTATCTTTTCATCTCAGGCTTACAGCTGCTGAGCTTTCACCTTCTGTCTGCGTGGGCAACAGCCATAACCACTGGGGAAAGGGGGTGGGTCTGCCCTCAGGGACTTGGGTGTGGGCAGTGGGGAGCTCTCCCGCTGTTGCATTGTCAAAAAGCTCATAAATCTGAGGAGACTTGAAGAATGTGTATGGGCTAAAATAGGAAGGTATGTGAGAAACAAATTCCGAAGGGTTTGCAGGCTGTGGGTTGGAAGGAGTTAACACGGTAAACTTCACGTGGCCTTTCTGAGGATGAGGGGAGAAGTATTTTCTCCTCTTCCATTGAGAAGCATCCAAAGGGTGAATATGGCATGAGTAGCAATGCGTATGTATACAAAAGTCCAAACTTATGGCATGGTGAGGGGCCTATGTGTGTTGCAGCGCAAGACTGGGAAGTTGATCTTGAATAGCCATGTCACGTGGACATCAAAATATCTGAAGTACAGGTGAACAGCAACTGTGATAACCAAAGCTGTTCTTCATCAGTTGCTGTTTTCTTACAGAAATTGTACTAGACAAGGGCTGGACTTGGCATTAAGTCTACGTGACCTGGAAAGACCACACATGGAGTAGAAAAAGGAGAAAGAAGAGAAAGGTAGTGGAATATTGGCAAATTTTCAAATTTTTATAGTTCTTGGGGAATCATCAGAAAATGTGCTGTTTATTATTATGTTTATTATTATGATTAGTGTCGCACAAGAAGATTAATCAATGAATACTGGCAAGAAGCATCCTTATAGCATAGGTTTATATGAATACAAAATCCTCTTTTGTCTCTGATCTCCCTGTTTTTAAGAAATGACATATGAAGTGCTTGCAGGTGTCTCTCTGTGAGAATAATTTAAGTTAGAAGGGACCTCGGGAGGTTAAAGCTGGTCTAACTTCAACATAGCATTAGCTTGCTGAGGCGCTTGTTCTATAGGGGGGAGGCGCTATGTAGCAAACATGATATCCTGTAAAGGAACTTCATAACATCATCTTTAAAAAAAACCTGTGAAGATCAGCAGCCCTTCGTCTGTGGTAGAACTTGTTTTGGGGCAAGAGGCCCTCCAAAAGAGTGAACATATTTTTTGTCTTCTGAATATCCCCTGCCTTTTCATTTTCTCAGTCTTATTCTGAAAGTATCTGCCTGCAGAAAGCAGCTCTGTAACAGGCTGTTCATCTGAAAAAAATCAGGCACAAGCCAAATTTCTCCATTTACTCTGAACAAGATATTCAGGGCATTTAGGTTATAATTCTTCTCAGTTGCTTCTGGAGGAGCTCAGCTTCACTATATATATATATAAAGTTAGCCTCCTAATTTGGGAAGATAAATTGTGTGTCTAAATGCAGAAGACATACACATTAATCCACCATTATCTCCAGGAATATAAGTGGGAAAAATAAAGCACAGAGAAGTCAAATAATTTCCACTATGTCCATCTGCTGCTGATTAAACTGAAAAGGGAATCTGGATATCCAACTTATAAACGCAACCTGCGTGCATTCCTCGCTTAATGAGCACTTAGAGGTTATTTATACATGGGATTATTAAATTAGAAAAATAGCGAAAATTGAGGACGAAATGTGTACCAGGTGAGAAAGCCTTAATTTGGGTATGCAAAGTATGAGACAGTGCTAAGTTCTGTAAAACTGGCGTGGGTTTTTTTGTTTTGGTGGGAGAGTATCTTTGTTCAAGATATACAGTCCCGAGCCAAATAAATGGTATCAGAAGAGCCACTGACCTAAATCCATGGCCTTATCTCAACGAGGCATGCATCTGCGGCAACAGTAAGTCTGGTGGCACTAGATCAAGGCATGCAAGGGGATTCCTGGAGCCATGGAAATCCAAGGAAGAGCAGAGATACCTGACAGGAGCCGGCAGCTCTTGCGAGAGAGGCTGATATGGCTTGGACCTTGCCAGGAGGAACCATGGGAGACTGAAACGGCCCTAGGGAGTGCAAGCGAGCAGGAGCGCTGCCAACAGGGATTGAGAGGGCACAGGAGTTTGCACAGAAGGGTGCATGAGAAGGGCCCTGCACCCTGCTCATAGGCCCACATCCCAGGGAAGTGCTTGAGGTCTCTGCCAGGATGGTGGGCACTCACCTCAGAGTTAAAACCAACGTTTCTACAGAGAAAGCCTGTGAGATGTCTGATGCTTCCACCCAGGTGGAACAGGTAAGGAAGGAGACTCCAGTACAGATGGAAGGTTGTAATGAGTGCCCAGACCCTTCTGGGATCAGACCCTTCTGGGGTGCATTCAAAAGAGTGTGGCCAGCAGGTCGAGGGAGGTCATCCTCCCCCTCTACTCTGCCATGGTGAGGCCGCATCTGGAGTACTGTGTCCAGTTCTGGGCTCCCCAGTTCAAGAACGACAGGGAACTGCTGGAGAGAGTCCAGCTGAGGGCTGCAAAGATGATCAAAGGAATGGAGCACCTCTTGTATGAGGAAAGGCTGAGAGACCTGGGTCTGTTTAGCCTGAAAAAAAGGAGACTGAGAGGGGATCTTATCAATGCTTATAAATATCTAAAGGGCAGGTGTCAAGAGGATGGGGCCAGACTCTTTTCAGTGGTGCCTGGTGACAGGACAAGGGGCAACGGACACAAGCTAGAACGCAAGAAATTCTATCTCAGCATGAGGAAAAATTTCTTTACTTTGAGGATAACAGAGCATTGGAACAGGCTGCCCAGAGCAGTTGTGGAGTATCCTTCTCTGGAGACATTGAAAACCTGCCTGGATGCATTCCTGTCCAGCCTGCTCTAGGTGAACCTGCTTTGGCAGGGAGGTTGGACTAGATGATCTCCAAACGTCCCTTCCAACCCCTTCAATTCAGTGATTCTGTGATTTACCTGGAGAAAAGGTAAGTACCTGCAATAGATGTGCACAGGTTGATGATCTGTTGTATCAGGTGGCCGAATTGCAGGGAACAGTTAAAAGGCTTCACAGTATTAGAGGGGCTGAGATGGAGATAGATAAGTGGTTACAGAACCATGCTCCTGTGCCAGATACCACAGATAATGAGGCACCTTGGACCCTGGTGACCCACAAAAGCAGGACTCTGCTTCAATTCCCAACCTCCAACATTACAAGGAAAAGCAGATATGAAGCTTTAACAGCTGTTGACAGCCAAGAGCAAGGTCTACAAGGAGAAACTGAACCAGAAGCACACAGTGGATACTGCGTAAAGAAACGATGAGTGCTTGTAGTGAGTGACTGTCTCTTAAGGGGCACTGAGGTACCCATCTGCCGGCCTGACAGGGAGACATGGGAGGTATGCTGCCTTCTGGGAGCTAAGGTCCAAGATGTTGCCGAGAGGGGGCCACAACTTGTCAAATGCACATTGCTACCCTTTCATGTGGGCACAAATGACACTGCAAGCTGGAACCTGGGCACAATCAAGGAAGACTACAGAGCCCTGGGGGTGGAAGCAAAAAGTATCGGTGCCCAAGTTATCCGTTATTCCGTTTTACCAGTTAGAGGAAAAGGTGCAGCCAGAAATAAACGTATAATGCAAATCAACTTCTGGCTTTGTGGCTGGTGCTGTCGTGAGGGTTTTGGTTTTTATGACAATGGGACATTCTTTGATGACTATAGCTTGTTCAGAAGGGATAGGATCCACCTGTCTAGAAGAGGCAAGGGAATCTTTGACAGCAAGCTGGACAACTTGGTGAGATGGACTAAACTGAAGGACTTGGGGGGTGGGGTCCAAAGTGGCAATGCTCACACCACTGCAACCAACTGGGGGTTAAGCCAGGCCAATAAGAGCAGTGACAAATATTCCTTAGCTGCCTCCCAAGATGGGAACCAGAAGACCAACCACCTCAAGGGTGTATGTATACCAGTGCATGCTGCCTGGGGAACAAACAGCAAACAGGAGAAAGTGGAGCTCCATGCCCAGTCAGAAAGTTACGCTATCATAGCAATAACTGAAACATGGTGGGACAACTCACGTGACTGGAGGATTGGGATGGATGGCTATAGGCTGTTTCATAAAACAGGCAGGGAAGAAGAGGAGCAGTAGTCACGTTCTACGTTAAGGATAACCTTGAATGTATAGAAGTCAACTACGGTGATTATGGAAGCCCTATCAAATGCCTCTGGGACAAGATCAGAGGGGTTGTCTCCAAGTGGGATCTTACAGTAAGAATCTGCTACTGACCTCCAAACCAAGATGATAAGGCCAACAATGCAATATTTGGGTCATTTAAGCAAGCTTCGGGTAAACAGAACCTGGTTCTTATGGATGACTTTAATTACCCAAACATTTGTTGGAAGAACAATACAGCAGCTCACATGTCATCCATCAAGTTCCTGGAATGTGTAGAGGACAGCTTCCTTATACATATGTCAGACGTGCCACCCAGGAATGAGGCACTGCTGGACTTGCTACTCACAAACCAAAAAAACTTGCTTTGTAGTATCTTGGTTAGTGATAGCCTTGGCTGAAGTGATCACAATATTGTGGAGTTTGAGATCCTGCTAAGCACGCTGAAGGTTAGTACTAAGAAAAAGGTTTTAGATTTTAGAAGAGCAAACTTCAGCTCACTCAGAGCTCAGTTGCGAGGGATCCCGTGGGAAGCTTCCATGGAGCTAGTCATTGCTGGGAGTTTTTCAAGAACACTCTCCTGGAAGCACAAAAACAGTTCCTCCCCTTTAAAGGTATGGGAAATAGGCAGAGCAAGAGAGCAAGAGACCCCCTTGGCGTAACTGTGAGCTTCTGAGTCTACTCAAAACCAAAGGAGAAGCGTACCAGACACAGAGGATGAATACCCATTGAGAACTACAAGGGTATTACCAGGGTGTGCAGAGATGCAGTTAGAAAAGCAAAAGCTCAGGTTGAATTGAATCTGGACAGAGACATCAAAAAATACAAGAAAGGGTTCTTCAGGTATGTAAACAACAAGCAGAAACAGAAGGAAAATATTCTTCACCTCTGTCTTTATCAGCACTGATGGGCCCCAGGCCTTGGGAACAAAAATTCAGGTTGATGCAAACACGGACCCACCATCGGTGAAGGAAGAGTTGGTATTGCAGGAGCTTGACCCCTGCAAATCAATGGGCCCTGACATTATCCACCCGAGGGTGTTAAGAGAGCTGTCTGATGTCATTGCGATGCCTCTTTCCATAATCTTTGAGAAGTCGCGGAGACTGGGGGACGTCCCAGAAAACTGGAAGAAGGCTAATGTCACTCCTATCTACAAGAAGGTCTTAGAGGAGGATCCAGTAAATTGTAGGCCCATCAGTCTTACTTCAGTCCCTGGGAAAGTTATGGAACAAATCCTCTTGGGGGCTATCACAAGTCAAATGAAGCACATGACTGAGAAAAATCAGCATGGATTCATCAAGGGCAAATCATGCATGACAAACCTGATCACCCTCTACAACAAAATAACCTGCTGCATTGATTTGGTGTGAGTGGTGGACATTGTCTACCTGGATTCTCCAAGGCTTTCAACACAGTTCCCCACTTGTCCTAGAGAAACTGATGCGGTACAGTCTAGACAAGTGGTCTGTGTGGTAGGTGTGGAACTGGTTGGCAGGCCACACATGGAGGGTGGTGGTAAATAGCTCCTTTTCAAACTGGCAACCTGTCACAAGTGGGGTCCCCCAGGGATCGATTCTGGGCCCAACGCTGTTTAATATCTTCATAAGTGATCTGGATGATGGGATCAAGTGTACCCTGATGAATTTTGCTAATGATACCAAGCTGAGTGGGGAAGCGGACATTTTGGAAGGGCTAGTCACCCTGCAGGAAGACCTGGATAGGCTGGAAGAATACACTAACGAGAACCTTATGGAGTCCAACAAGAACAAGTGTAAGGTCTTGCCCCTGGGAAAACATAGTCCAAGAGTGCAGCACAGGCTGGGATCTACCTGGCTGGGGAGCAGCTGGGTGGAAAGGGACCTGGGGGTTTCCCCAACAAGCTCAATATGAGGGAACAGTGTGCTGCTGCGGCAGAGAAAGCCAACAGGATGCTGGGTTGCATCAAGGGCATCACCTACTCTACTCGGCGTTTGTCAGGCCATACCTGGAATGCTGTGTTCAGTTTTGGTCCCTGCTGTGCAAAAAAGATGTGGACAGGCTGGAGAGGGTCTGGAGAAGGGCCACGAAGATGATCAAAGGACTGGGAAGCCTGCCATATGAGGAAAGGCTGAGAGAACTGGGCTTGTTCAGCCTTGAGAAAAGGAGGCTTATGGGAGACCTTATCACCATGTTCCAGTATTTAAAGGGTGGCTACAAAGAAGATGGAGACTCTCTTTTTACAAGGAGTCACATGGAAAAGATGAGGAGTAATGGGTGCAAGTTACTCCTAGGAAGATTCCGGTTGGGCACAAGAGGAAATTTTTTCCCAGTGAGAACAATCAGCCATTGGAATAATCTCCCCAGGGAAGTGGTGGATTCCCCGACACTGGAAACTTTTAAAATTCAGTTGGACAGGGTGCTGGGCCATCTTGTCTAGACTGTGCTTTTGCCAGGAAAGGTTGGACCAGATGATCCTTGAGGTCCCTTCCAACCTGGTATTTTTTGATTCTGTGATCTCTCTGCACTTTACTTTCCTTCCTTTATTGTTACTGAAACATATTGCTAATGGAAAAATTCTCAGCAAAAGAAGACCTAGGTAACTGAGCTTTATTTAAAAAGAAACACACACAAAATCAAAACCATCTTTGCTGGTACAAATTCAGAAACATTTGAGGAGGGAAAGTTTCAGTTTTTTTCTAGCAAGGGCATTATTGAAGGACTGACAACAGATTTATATAGTTATGGAAAATCTGGCATGCTTGTAACATGTAAGGTTTCCACTTTGGGTTTCTAAATCTTTTTCTGGATATTTTCTTTCATTTTACAAGCTAAGTTCCAGTCTCACTGCTTATCTGTTGGGTTTATCTATGTCATACTCTGCATAGTAATATCTGCAACTCTGGTATCGTATATTTTATCTATATTTTATTAAAATTCCACAAGAATGAGAGGTTCTGGAAGCATGTGTTGCTTAAAAACACACATGCCCAATCTTGTATTTTCCTACAGATGTAGTACTTTCAATTAAAGAGAAAAACTGTCAATGACAACTTTGTGAATATGTCTTCTTTTCCTGCCCTATTTTTTTTTCTTTGCTAAGTGAAGAACTCAATTGAAATCTGATTTTTAACTGACATCCCTCAGTGACAAATTACTCTCAGTATACAAGAACGAAGGAAAAACTCCCAAAATATAAAACAAGAGGGTTTTTACCTTATATTCTTGTTTTCTTGTTTGCAGAGATTCTTCCTCATCAGTTACCCAGAATATTTGAGATCCACAAGTCTATATGGAAGAATTATATTCATACATGATTATGCTTTTGAACATTTCAGCTGAATGCTGCATTCTATTCATAATAAAATCTCTTTACCTAATTACCTAAATACCTTGGACTATGGCTTATCTTATTTTTAGTCCTAGTATTAACCTAAGAGAAACTCAGTCACTAACCTGTGCTCTGGTTTCTCTATCCTGAACTCCCATTCATGATACAAAAGTAAGAACTTCCGAAAAATAAATGTATTGACCCTTGATCCCTTTGAAAAACAAATCTCAAAACCCTTCCATAATTCCCCGTGGTTTCTCACCTCACATGTTCTTCTCAGGTGTTCCACAGCATCACCGTCACAGAAGCTATCATGTCCTAAAACTCACCTCATGCAGCAGTGGCATCAGCTCATCAAAATCCTGGAGCTTTGAAAACCAACAAGCAATTTGGGCTCCTGCAAGAAGAGGAAGGAGAAGTGATGCATAGCCTATACTTAACTCCAGGAAACTTAGACACCAGTGTGCTGAAGAGGAAGTAGCAGCTAGCGGCTTTAGCTTCCAGCCTTGTGATATCACTGGAACCACATTTTCTGTTATTTCACCTTGGATATCTCCTGTAATTCTACGTGAGGCTCATTCCAGCCTCTGGCATGACAAAAGATGAAGCCCCTCATGTGGATGACCATCCTGGGTTTTGGTTTTGATGTGCACCTTAGTTGGGTCTGGAAAGGGAGAGGGAAGGGTGAGGGAGCTGCGTGGGCTGTAGGTGGGCATGTCAGCTCAGCAGTGGCTGGGAGAGGGACATGCTGCACTTTTAAGGATAACTCTACGTTTTGTAAACATTGTGAAACAAGTCCCAGAGTAAGTGACACAAATAAAGAATAAATTATGGCATTAATTTAGTTGTGTAATACTTATCCTCCACCCTACAAGTCCTATTTTCCCACTTGTTCCAATTAAGAAAAGGAACAACGTTACAACTGTGGGCAATGCTTCCTAAACACATTCATAAGGACCAGGAAAGATGTCTCTAAGATACTTCTCAATCACAATTGCCACATATATTTAAGGATTAAATCAAAGACAACAGATTCCCTCTTAGACTGCTCCTTCCCAAGCTCTACTTCAGCTTCCCATGGCTGGCTGTGAATGAAACCCTGCTTTGAAGTCAGATCCAGTTATATAGAAAGTGCCTGGCAGAATATTTAATCCTCTGGACTACAAACTTTTTTTGGTTTTGAATTTCCTTGAGGCTGATGCGGCTGTAAGTGTGCGGATGCATGGGCTCCCAGGGGTGACATGCACCCTCTTTTGCTCTAACCCTGGTCCCAGAGCACCTGCCGGCACGGGGGCAGCTCTGCAGGTGACAGAGAAAGAGGAGCAAGCACCTCTGCAAAGAGTAGTTGTGGTGGAGCTCAGCTTTGCAGCAGCCAAGACCTTCTGAGGCTCTGGCCTTTGATCAAAGACACTAATCCCAGAGCAGTTATATATATATATATACACAAGTGTGTGTGTGTGTGTTTATTTGTGTATATATATGTATATCTAAAAAACTTCATCTGAAAAAAAAAAGAGTAATTTTTTATGTCATGGACCACAACAAGGATTCTTCAAACAACCCCAGTTTCGTTCATTTTTGTAAACAGCATACAAAAATCAGTTAATAAATCTCACAGAAAGAAAGAAAGTGGTTTATGTATTGAAAGGTAAAAAAAAGCCCTCAAGAAAGAGAACTTTTAGGGCAAGCTAAATATATAACTAGTTCTAAAGAAAAAGGAACTTAAGAGCACAAAAGAAAAGTATTTTCTCAAAGTAGTATTCTATTCTCAGGAAAAAAAAGAATTAACCAACAGTCCGAGTCTGGCACTGTTCTCAAGTATTTTCTTATATTAGTAATTTTGCATGCAATGAGTGACTTACTAATGTATATTGAGAAAGTAGTCGTTTCTCTTGGATAAGCCACTTCTTTTCAAAAAGCAAAAGAAAAGCTCTCCTTTTCTAATTTCTCATGGCAAGGCACTTGGAACTAGTTGGGACGATACCATGAGCGGAGGAGTAGCAAGGGAAAAGGGCAGATGCTCCACTTGCCCTCCCTGTGGGCAGCTGGCCTGCGTGCCAAAACTAAGAGAGAGCAGGTCAGGGTGCCCAAACCCAAATCCTGCCCTGAGCAGCTCCCCCCCCGGAGGAGCCAGGCTATCCCCAAGGAGTCCCAGGGGAGGTATCTTCCTCTTGTAGGATTCTGCACTGGGGGGCTAAAAAGGGGTAATGTGAATGCCTCCACCTGTCGAACTCTTCAGCCTAGACTGTCCTGCAGACTCACAAGTGCTCTCTAATACTCTTTCACAGGGAAAAATAAAGCTCACAGTTTTGGTCACCAGGCTCAACTGGTTTCTCATACCTATCTACACAGTCTTTTCTGATTCTGAGAAGAGGACTCCTCAGGATTTAAAAGGCAAACTTGGCACAACAGAGCCTAAGCCTCTTTGGCAATCCTCCTAGCTAGTCGTCTTTGGCTGCAGGTAGCGTTGTCATTTCACTGAGCATAAGCTTGAGAAGGATGAGCAGAGGCAGGGATTGAAGGACGAGGCAAATTCTGCAGACCCAAAGGCCACCTAAATGAAAGACGAACTAATCAAGATACCATGCAAAGAGCTCTTAATACCTCATTGCCTTGTAAATTTATTATTTTCTTTCCCTCTCATTTCCAAGTCTTCCTCTATGTGTCCTTAACTGTGATTTGTTGTGATTTGTTTTATACTGCATAATGTGCAGGGAGAAATAAAGTCTAAAATTATGCTAACTCCTGTTCATAAATTTCTCATAATGAATTTCTGATAAATTCTCTCTCCTTCTCTCCCTCTCTCCTTGTGTCTTGTTCTCTCTCAGTATGTCATCAAGCCTACAGCTGAGCACAATAGCTGTTGTGCCTTATTTATACGATGCAGTTATTTTTCATGGACAGAATTTTAAAATTTCTTGTAGTATAACTGAATGGAAAATGCACATTGGCAGAATGACACGATACATACTGGAGCATGACCAGAATTTGAATTCGATATATTTCTGTTCTTGGGGAAGAGTATCGTTGAGATGGTTAGTTCTTAGTGAATCCTCACATTCTCTGCCTGCTAATCACTACGTGCCCACCCACCCGTCAAGTGGACATAATGATTTTGCTTCTTATTTTTCTGAACGCTTTTTATTGATCTCCTCCCTTATCTCACTTTCACTTCCTATTTTGCGGGGGGCTTTTTCTGCAGAGCAAACAAATTGACTTAACGTTAATCTCAAATGTCTGTATTCTCTTTAGTCATTATGTTTTGTCCTCATTTCAGATGACAAAACAGCTCATGCTAACTCTTCAGTATGAGATATTTTACATGCATCCGTATGCGTATGCATTAAATGAAAGCATATCCAGGAAACAGCTTCATGTCATTTTACAATGATGCAGAAGACGCACGCCTATATTGCTTATCCAGACACATTCCTTCATCTCACTGCAGTAAAACAACTGGATTAGTTGCCAGCATCTGTTTGTCATTTCTACAAGTAAACAGTTATCTCCTTCAGCATAAATCCATATTTAATCTTTTTTTTTTTTTGTTAATTATGAAAGTGGTTTGGGTTATTTTTAATTTGTGTGATTTTGCGTGACAATGTTGTGTAGGAATAGTTATACTAGAGAATTGCATTATGTTTCAGGTTTCTTGCTGCATGTGATCCAGCTGTTAATGTAAATAATTTTTGAATTGTCAGTGTAGAGGAATTAATAATATTTTTCATCACTAAAGCTTTTCCTTCAAGCTAATTCGTAACTTACTGGAGAGGCTTTGAAAGCTTGCAATACCTAATGCCAATGCTGCCTACATGTTTTATTCATGTGAAGGTGTTTGCTTGCTCTCAAGTGAATGACCAGAGTGCAATCTAAGTTCACCTTGGTTCACTTTAATACAGACCACGCTTGGTCTGTAATACAGGATTCATACCTTATTTTAGTATGTGAAAAGTAGCATCAGCAAGCTTGGAGTTTAAGTGAGGCTTGGGAGAACTAGAGAAACAATGCATCCTAAAATCGTGACATTTTGAGAGTACCGAAGAGATTTCTCAGGAGGATTTTAGAAATTTTGAGGACATTCAAATTTTCATACTGGACTGGAATTGGCATGTTAAGCCCCAAGAATCTAACCAGGAGAGGTCTCCAGCCTTTGTATACATAAAAAGCAATTTTCTCAACTTTTTGAAAAAGTTAAAGGAACTGCATCTTAATGGCAGTCATTACTGAAGACAGTATCCAGAAGCCTTCCACCTACTGTTACCCAGCTAAGGCTCATGTCCAGCATCATCTTCTCCATTACAATGCTTTCTCAGCACCACAGTCTTGAAGGAAATTGGTGGGGGTTAGAATTGGTGCTTTGGTGACCCTTATGGAAAAAAATGTCTTACCACAGAATTTGGGGCTGTCCCACGCTCACCAACCTGACCGTCTTGTCACTGTCCTGCAGTAACCTGACCTGGGTGCCATCCTGCCTCGTCGTACCTCTACAGCACCTTGATCTGAGCCACAGTGCCTCCATGGTACTTTTGCATTTGAAGCTTGCTCTGGAAATCCTCCTGTTCAAATGCATCCTTAACAAAGCAGTCTTAAATTCCGAGTCCCCCAAAATACCTGCTGGCTGCTTTCAGAAACTGCCAGAGCTGCATCCCTTTTGCATCTGATTTCTTCACACAGATGATAGCCTCCGGAGAGCTTGTACAGAGTTCATCTGCTCCGGGGGAGCAGGATTTATCTTTCAATTACCAGAAGCAAATCTACTTGTGGTATCAAAACCTTTCTCAAAACTTATGATCTCTAAAATCATTTACTTAGACGAAGTTATTGAAGTCATTATATGTTAAAGGGTGTTTTCAAAGAGCAAAACAAAGCACACATAAACTTCTATTTACCCTTAAAAAGCTAAATGTCCTTGATCTTGGTCCAAACTTTATTAGAAAAGCAACATGTAATAACCTCACAGATCTATCCCTGAAAAAAAATAAAGTGTTCCCACAAAAAAAAGAAAACTGTATTTTTCTTAAATATATGAGAAAAAAGGCAACTTGACAAATTACCTTTACAGCTGGAAGTAGAAGACCACGTCACATTCGTCACTAACATGTTCTGATACTGAAAAAGAGCAAGTGTACTATGTAAATCGTATCGTGAAATCTTGAATTTGGGTCTAAAAAATATTTTCTTCATTTCTGCAAATCAGTTTAAAGATCTTAAGGGTACAGCTTGTTTGAATTTGTCTTCAAACATCCTTGGTGAGACTCAATAACACTGAATTAATCTTTTCACTTAATGCCCTGGTTTGAGGTAGAACAGAACCAACTTTCTGTTCAGTAATTTTACTTCTTAGCTAGACCTCTTCTAACTCTCTGAAATTAACAGCATATTGTGCAGAAAATTGTTTGTTCTCAGAGTGATAAGACCTATGGAGACATGTATGGATGTAGGATGGTTTAAGTACCTCAAATATCTGTCATATTTTAACTTTTCTTATAATGGACTTTCATATATCCCTCTAATGGCATTTGAAAATCTGCCAAGGAGCTTAAGTGAACTGTATCTCAATAATAACTGACTATACACTCTCATCTGGGAAAAACTTAGCTACTTTAAATCCATGAAGCTGCTTGATTTCAGTCAGAACTGATTACAGATTGCTATACGGTTAAAGACTACTATACAATTACACACAGCTGCTTCACACTCTGATTTTGAGAAAAATTGCTAAAATTTCTTTTGAGTTAACTAACAGAGTTGCAGTCCACTATACCTAGAGTTGATTTGTAATCAACTGCAAGTCTTAGACAAGACACCATTCCTATTGGAAATTATACACATTCCTTTAAAACAAAAGGGAACTGTTTTCATTACACCTGTTCATTCCATAAAACCAAAATTCCTATGTTGTAATTTTATCATCTGCATTAATTCAGTCAATCAAGCACACACATTGTGTAGAACACCCAAGAGGTAGCGGTGACCAACCAGGAAAGCACTGAGCTTTGATCTGGCCTGGAGGAAAGGGGGAGAAGTGGGTCCTTCTTTCCTCAGAGGGAAGAATCTGGGAGCTGGGCATGGCCACGGCAAGCAGCTGGACACAGCATGTCTGGATGGCAGAATGGCAGTGTTTCCACCCACAAGAAACACGTGAAAGGTGCTGTGGTCGTCCCTGTGGCAGCTGCCGAAGGTGCTCCTAGCCAGGAAGGAGTTATTAAAACATTTTTAATTGGCCACTCGCAGTCCTACAGACGGCTGTTTAAAAAAAACACCCAACCCAGAATTGTGATAAATTTCCATTTTGTTGAAGTTTCATACTGCCGCTTTCAGTCATGTGCCTGCTGGGCTGCCGCATGCAGCATGGCCACGGTAGTCATCTTACCTTCTTCCAGCGCCTACTTTAGAAGGAGAAGACTTACCTTTTGGAACTGCCATTTTGTCTCCACCAGTTGCAAAGAGACTCATGAAAAGGTCAAATGTAGATATCTGTGTTTTACCAAAGGTATCCTACATCAGTGGTACACGTTATCTCTTACATGGGCACCTACAGCTCACTGCTAAGCTTGTTCACAGCACACAGCTGGCAAACATCTGTAATGTAAATCTTCAGCCAAGCCAACTATGCAGAGCCTTGTGGTGAGTGTCTCAAACACACAGAGTGTGTGTGCCATCCAACTAATACTTCTGGGGTGGGTCAGGCTTACTCCTCACGGGCTGATCTGCTACCGAGGTTTTTTTTGCAGGAAATCTGATGTTTGCCAGTGATGTTGGAGCTGTTGCACAGTTGTGACACGCATGCTGTACACATGTGCTATAGATTTGGCTGATTGCCCTGCACCAATTCATATGTGCATCTGAGATTGACTCGCTAGGGATAGCACACCTCCAGGGCACCCACATGGCTATAGAAAATTTTTGGTGCCCATATAGTTAAAAACGAGGAGGCAGACCAAAGAGAACAAGCCTATCTGACTGACAACCTTACTTCTTTCCAGTAGTGAGATCCCTCCCCCACTTATGGCCAGCCTCTGCCTTCCCCACACGGTGCTGGGACGTGCCCGCAAACAGCAGTTCTCCATTCCTGAGAGTAGCCTTTCTGTGGCCAGTTCCTCTCCACTGTCTGCAAGTAGAGATGATGCTTGAAATAGCCCTTCAGTCAGGCTCATTACCCTGCGGGTAAGAGCCTGCAGCAACGAGCTTGGGATGGACATTGGGTCAGGTGCAGAGCAGTTCTGCACGCAGTATTCCTCTTTAACAATCACAGGTTTAAGCTCTTTTAAATTCAAAATTATCTCTTAGCCATTACAGACCAATCGTGCACCAATTTATCTTCCTTCTCCTCTCTCCAGCATTACAAAATTGTAAAATAGCTGGTTCCTGTTTCTTAGTTTTTGATTCCATCTTCCCTTTAATCTTTCTTTCACTTCCCAATTCAGACAGTATCCAACGACAGACTCTTAAAAAACACTTGTCCCCTTATTTATTCTGCAGGTAGCTTGATACTGTGCATGTTTTAATGAATGTGTTTGGTTTGGTGCCTAGGACAGCTAAAGAAGGAGATTTTGACATTAACTGCTTATCATTAGACATTTTGATATATTGGAAAAGATTTACTGAAGACAGATTTTATATATTCTACGGTGATGTAGAGATCCAGTTCTTGCACATGGTTTCCATGGACATGATGTTTACTGTGGGAACATGGGATAGTTTTTCAGTCAGCGAGGTTTCCAATTAGCGAGGTTTCAGATTTTTGTGAGTAACTGGCATACACGTTTATTCCTCTTCAAAGAAGCTGGAATATTTCACTTCTGGTTTAGATAATTTTTTTTAATGTAATGATCTTTTAATGACATGAACAGAATAATTCTATTAGGGTTTAAAAATAATATTTTTCTTTTTGAATTGAACAGACACTATCAAAACCAGAAGGACTGGTATTCAATTTCCCATTCATTGCTGCTAACATTTCCATCCTTTTTTTTGCAATGCCATGAGGGAACAATTCAAGTCAAGGAACAGAGACAGCAAAGGGCAGCAAAGGGGTGTGCAATATTAATCTAAACTGAATCCTAATGAAGTCAATGGTAATTTCTCCGTGACTACAACAGCTTTGAATCAGGTCCTGAGGGGCAGCTTTATAAAGTAATGTAGGTGCCAGCATTTTTGTAAATCCCACTTGATACCTATCTGCATGTTTAGATAGCTGAATAGTAGTGAATTTCTGCACTATCTGTTATCCTTATGTCTCAGGCAAGGTCAGATGCATTTGCAGCTGCAGTCTGTGTTACACCTTGTTGAAGCTGCTGGGCATCACCACTTTATTTATAGTGATTATGAGAAGTCATTAAATTCTTTCCTGAAAGTCAGCAGGTGAGTAGTACTCTCCAACCACCCATCACTGATTTCTACAAGAAAGGTAAAGGCAGCTCAGGAATTTCAAACTACTTGGAAATAGATGCTTTGCTGAGTATAGTCCTAAGCAGGTAGGTGTCTCCTCATGTGTGAGTGCATGATGGGGAGAGCGAGAGCTGAGCAATGTGAGACAGCTCGTAAGAGAAACCTGCAAAGGCAGGAGGGGCAACATTGTGGGATAGGGAAGGAGCCAGTTAGAGTCTTTGCAGGTCCTGGACAAGAGGATGCTTTTGCTGAGGAAAGGAAAATATCTATAGTGACCGGGACCACCTTTGTTGTGTCCAAGAAAACAAGACCTTGTCCATTCTTATGAATAAAAGCTTGCACAACAATCGGAATAAGAAAATGCCTGACTCAAACATCAGGTTGTCCCTTTATCTGGGGTAATCTACAAAACTTGAATTTCTGGCTAGTTGTTTGGATTAAGAGGAATTGCATGCATTTTACCAATGCAGTATCTAGTAAAGTGTTTATTTGTTCAGTCAGTTCCTTTCCTAGCAGCTGCTGTGGCTTCAAGTGCAATACAGTTACAGTACACTTCCCTTTTCCTTTCTGAATAACTTTGGAGATCAGTTGTTGCTATCTCCTTTGAGTCTTGATGTTCTCTATACAGTTAGTTTGTCTAATTTCCAGACCTTTTCTTGGTCTGGAAATTAACATTTGCTTTCAAGGTCATTTTGACACTTGCCTCTGCCTTTGGTGTGTTTTCAACATGTGCATTTGACCAGGGGATGTGTAAGCAGCACCTATTCTGAGAGCGACTCGTTGATCTGTAGCATGGTCTTCGTGAAAGCTCCATGGCCATACCCTGGCTGCACAGGGGGAGAAAAGATTTGGGTATACACAACATCTGCAAACCACTGGTTTCCCACTGTGAGGAAATCCAGAACTGCAGCCAGACAGGGGGGATCGGTGCCCTCCAGCGGGTCCCCAGACCTGGGTGGGGGAAGGTAAATGATACACTGTGGAGCACCCCTGCCCCTGACTGTAGGTGGAGACACATATGGTCTAGATTATTGGTGATGAAAATTCGTTTAAGCTTCTGAAGGCCATGCACTACTTTGGTACTTGATGACAGTCTTTTCTTCAGGTGGCCACCCTTGGTTGGCATCCTCCTATGAGTTAGAGTTCACTCACCTCTTGCATGGCATTGCCTCCTGCTGTAATACTTGCAGTGAGAGCAGCAAAATTGCTCAGTACGTCCTTTTTTGGAGGATGTTTTTCCCTGGCTGATTGGTATCTTTGTCTATTTTTGTGGGGAGAGACAGTTAAGGCTTTTGTCTGTACTGTAATTTAGAAGGCTTGAGCTGACAGTATCATTTTAATATTCTGGTACAGTGCTTTTCTGGTTTGCCATGCCTGCTTCTTACCATTTTAAATTTTTTTTTCTGTAATAAAGTCAATGTCTGACAAAGGGATTTTGAGTGAATAAGTCTGTGTTTGACAGGCAAGTTTGATTAACCCATTTGTGCAAGTTCCCATTTACCTTAACCATTCAAGCAGAACCTTGGCATAAAACTTTGATGAGGTTCATGATTTTTGTTGGCATGCAATAGACCTTCAAGATGTTCCAGAGTGAATTGCACTGGCAGCTGTCAAATGCTTCCATAAGCCCCGATAAATTTAAGTCTCTAAATACTTTTTGAAATCTGCCTCTAATTGAACGAGGCTCCATGATTTCTGGATTTAAAACCTGCTGTCATTTTTTTCTGGATTTAAAACCTGCCCTATTTAAGGGCATATGATGACTGCACTCGTTGGAGCACCTTTTCAAGTTTCATCCCATAGCTCATGTCCATGAAATCCAGGATCATCTATAAATTGCAGTTGGGTGGATCACATGAAATCGCAGGCGTTTCCTGCATTACCCTGGCACGTGCCTTTCCCAACCCAAATGATGAACACTTATTGGTATAGGAAATGGAAGACAAGCTCAGAAATATTATTTAATGACATCTTACATTGTAGCAGGATTTGTCATACTAACTCAAACCAGAAAAAAAATACAAAACCCAGCTCAAGATAAAAATCTCCTATGTTCCTTTTTATTTTCTGCTTGGCTAGAGCGCTGCCGCTGAGGTACTCCTGTTGCCATAAACCTTCCCCTCACACCCTGAGCAAACACTGAAAAGCAATTCTTTCCCCCTTTTGTATCAAACTGTAGCTCACGTTCAAACCTGTGTGAAGACATCGGCAAAGCAGAATATTTTTAATAGCATGGAAATACTATCCTATGCCCACAGAAAGTAGGTAAGTGCTAACATTCCTCCCATCAGAACGCAAATTCAGTGGAGCTACTTTGAGTGTCTGCTTCAGTTTATAATCAGAAGAGTGACGTCCCTCACATTGTCTGGACTGAAAAGGTACAGGAGTGAGCCTGGTTACTGTAGCAGCTGAGTATTAGGTTAAGTATTCAGAATACCTGTCTGCACATCAGGTTCGTGAACCCTGTTCAATGAGCTTGATATTTGAAATGAGTGAAAACTTTTTGTTGTGACAATTTTTAAAAGAAACATCCTAATTTTTCATCGCCATCCACATGGAGGTCGGAGTTGCCAAGTGCCGCTTACACACCATGCCAGAAGGTATTTGCACAGAACAACACTTTGTCCCTAAAAGCGAGGTCTGCAGCTGTCAGATGGGGAGAATGCTGCTGCTAGGAATAAAGTGAAAATGATACTACTTAGCTTCCACCTCAAATGCAGTCAAAGTGCACTGAGTGAACAGAAGCAAAGAGACCGTAATGTGACACTGCCGAAATTCTGGCTTCCCAGTAGCCTCAAGGGGGAGTCTGATACAGAAATGGTCTGTCCAGCTGAGGCGATGTGCCTCAGTGCACAAGGTTCCTTCCATTTAAGATCTGAGGTGTTAGAGATGCATTTGGGAGTGGGAAGAGATTATTTTGGATCTCTCTGCTGAATTTGGTGCTTACATCACAGACGCAGTTTATGTTCCCGAGAACTAGCTCTTGGATTTCACTCAGTATGCTGCTTCCTCTGAAATGTAAATTTACACACCTCAGTACTTTTAAGGATTTCAGCCCAAAGAGTGCTCCTTTAAATCGACTCTGAGATTCCTCTGCTTTAGGAGCAAGACAGTAAAGTTGTGTACATATGCAACGAAGTCTTATGTCTGTGGCTGTTGAATATTAGCCACAGTCTATGGCATGCAGCCTTTCTATGCTATGGACATCCAATGCGTCGAAAGACACACTAAGAAGTAGGAGCACGCAGTGAGTGCCAAAATTGTCTGCCTTCGCAGTGGTTTTACACTGTATCTTCTTGAGCAGTTTACTAGAATATTCACCTCTGACAGGACCTCCCCTGGTTTAGAGCCGACCTGCCTCTTCTTGCAACAAGTCAATAAGGGCTGATAGCAGAGCCAACGTGGCCGCTGGGTCACCCTGGGCAGGTGGCACTAAACCATGGCCAGATGCTGCTAGCGCTGCCTGGCCCAGGTGGGGAGCTGTGCCAGCTGCCTCTTTCATCCCCCTGGGCTGCCTGTGGGCAGGCTGCCTGCGCCTCTGCCCCTCCTTTCGAAACACCACCCCAGGAAGGACATCACCCGCAGCAGCTGTCCAAGGGATCTATGTCTATTTTCCAACAGCATGCTCAGAGACACCAGGAATTCAAGACGTTACTGAGCCCGGCGGTGACCACACCTACCATGAATTTTACTGGTGGATGAGTGGCATCAGCATCAGCCCCGGGCATATATTTAGAAAAACCTTCATCTTAACGAGCAAATAGTTGAGAACAACTGCTGCTGCCGAGTCCTGAGAGAGCCTAGGTTAAGCACATTATTTTTTTACATGAAGATATTTTAGCTGTGCTTACAAAGATGAATAGTGTTTAAAATACTACTCAATTCACCTACCTGTTCATGGAAAGAGTTGCAGTTTATGTTCCAGAAAGCTCTAAAAAAAGTTCACTCTCTATCTCTATAACAGGATAAAAATACTTGATTTTTGACGGTTTTGCTGCAGATGGGGTGTTATCCATTTTCAAAGCCCACCACTAAGACTTTTTAAACTTCTTACTTCAGTGTGGACAAACCCAAGGACTCAGACTGTATCCCAGTACTTCGGAGGTTTCTAACCATGGTGTGAACAACTATCACAGGGCAATTTCCCTGTTGCCACTGGAGCAGGTAACATGATGTAGAAGTCCCTTGGTGCACATACTTCCAGAGGGCTTTGCACTATCTTAAACAGGCTTTGGAGAAAATCCTAACAAGCTATTTCTGGCTAGGGTCCAGTGCAACTAGCTTCTATACCATGTCCTTGAAAATAGAGGAATAAGGCCAAGCTGAATATATTCCTCTGGAGAGGATACCTACATTACTTCTCCGCTTCAGCAGTTCATGTCCAGCAGATAGACGTCTTTTCTCAGATTAGACATGCTACATGCAGCTGAACAGTTTTAGGGCAGAAAGCCACAAATATGCCCATTTCTTGTCACAGACTGTATCTACAGCAGCATATTTGTTTAGACATGGACTGAGTGCAATTGGAAGCAACTCTCCCACTTGTTTGTCCTTGTTGTGCTTCAGTTCACCATGTGGAATGTCCTTGAAACACATCCTCTGGTTTCCTCTCAGCTGAAACAAAGCTGGAAGATATTATGCAGAAGCACAACTAAGGGGCATTCAGTCTAAGGACTAGACTACAGCATCTCTGTAAAATAAACTTCTCTAAAATGCATATAACGTGGAGAGCCAACTGTTTTTCTCTCCAAATTATTCCTCTTGTGCCAGACTATGTACCAATGTGACCGATAAGTCAGTATAAGTAATGTTAAATACTGCCCACAAAAACAGCCCAAGATAATATTAATTCTTTTAATGCAATCTTTTTAACCTTGGGAGGGAAAAACTTATTAAACCAGTAAACAACTAGAATCCCTGATATTTATAAAGTAGCTAACAGTTTTTCCTGTGACCTTTTTATAAAGGCATGCTTTGTGTAATTAAAAATGATCTAGAATGTGATTATTAGAACTATAGGACAGAATTATCATATTACTGCTGTTATTAACAGGCGGTTCATCCAGCTGTTCTCTCTTGAGTAAACCTATTCAGACTGTTTTTCCCCTGAAATAAAATGGCTGCATCCAATACTATCTGTTTTGCTGGCTCTTCGTGATCCTCATGGACCAGAAATCTTCTATTACCCCAGAAAACTACTATGTACTGTAGAAGCAGAAATTATCAATTCCTTCACAATCTTTCACTGAAGGTTGAAGCTTTCAACAATAAATGGAAATAAATGATAATGCTGTCACTTTGATACTTGCCTATATTCACATCAAAGCAGTTTCTGATTACATCTTTCAGAAGTTCACAAATCTTAAAGAATAACCTTAATATGTCTAATAATAAAAATAATCCTATTATTCCTTTTTTTTTTTTTTTAAACTTAACAGAATTAGGGAAATTACATCTCTAGCAATCCGCATAAAGTACCCAAGGGTTTTTCGTCTCCCATTGCTGCACTAGGACTAAGTGTCAGCAGTGCTGTTTGCACTACGAGGAGTTTACTCTGGGAATTCTACTTACAGGAGCTCTGTAAGAGCGAGAACTGCTACTACAACAATCCCCATGGAAAAAAATTTGGTTCAGGAGATGAGGATTTTGCAGATTGCACTGATTCAACCATTCTTTCTTCACCAGAGCACCCCTCCATCTGCTCTCCTCGGGAACAGAACTTTACCTTTGCTTAACTAAATAAAAAGCATTCATCGATGGGATCTAAATATACCGTTTAATATGGAAGCTCTTGATCTAAGCAGGCATTATCTGAGGTGCTATAATGCTCATTTTGTATGTGAGTCATGCATAGGTAACACTTCCATCCAAACACTTGCTGGCTTTGAGAAAACCTTTAACAAATTAAACACCTGAATTTTTACCAGCCCTTCTCGAACTGTTGCACCAGCCATCTGGCCTCATAGCATGCCCCACTGGACTATGCCTTACATTTAATTATTTAAGGAATGAAATAGCTTTTGAAAAAATTCTTGCAGAGTTTGACCTTTCTGGATGAATTTATCTTTAAGTTTTGAGAAAAAAATATACTGACAGTACCTAAAGCTCACACAATCTTTTTCTTCTCTAGAATCTTCAAAATTATTAAATCTTCCATGCTATGTTTTTGAAGACCTGTCTGAACATCACTCAAAAACTCTGTTTCCATAAAAAAAGTCAGGTTTTTTTATTCTGGGATCAACTTTATGAAACAACCCAACTTCATTTTCTTTCAAAGTGTTAATTATCTCACAGAAATTAATTTGCAAGATGTCACCTTTGTGACAAGAAAAGACTAGTCTGTTAGAATTTGTTGGGGAAAATATCCATTTAAATTTGTGAAAAGGTGACAAGTTGAGACTTTCGTGCACTTGCTAGGACAAAAACATGGACTATTATTTTATCTGTTCTTAGACTGCAGCGTGCCTGAACTTGCAACGCACTGGGTCCGAGGTTCAAAAGCCTCACATTCATTAACTCAGATCAGTTTAAACTCAGATCAGTTAATAAGCTTTGGGGAAATTACCTGATTCAATTTGTCTCCAAATTGTGTTAGTCAGGCTTTGAATGACACTGAATTCAATCTTTGTGATTTCAGATATTTAAATCTGTCTGTCAAACCGTATATTGGATTTTACTTGTAGTTTTGCATTACAAGAAACTAGAAACCTAGAATTATTAGACTCGAGCTGCAACAGGCAGGACTCACATCCTAGCTGGCATTTATGGAAAGCCTCCCTCACCTGAAGGTTTTCAACTTGTTTTGGAGCACATTTTCTACATGTGGAGACAACCATCCAAGCAGCAATCCTCCTGAGGAATCAGCATTTAAAGGAAACCACTTCAAAGTCTTATGGGGCAATGGAAAGATAAGGGTAAGACATACATTTTTGAAGCATCTCAATAAAATAACGCTTCTTGGTACATCCCACATTAAACAGGTAACAATCCCCACCGACGCGTACTTACTGTGCTAGTTGTGAAAAGCAACAAAGTGAAAGCCTTTGACTTAACACCCTTCAGTGCATTTATTCTTGTGAAGCCGAATGAGCAGAGTTTTGGCCTTATCATGATTACTGGTGCTTCACCGGCAGGCCCCTGGCTCACAGGATTAACAGGATTTCAGAGATTTTTGTGGGATGTGCAGTTGAAAACGGCTGTCCTCGGTGCCTTGATCATGCTAAGAGAGTCAGTCAATCTGCAAGGCTTGAAAAGCCATATAGTGAAAAGGCAAACGGACTTAATAATGACTTCATCAAGTGGACACAGCCTGCTAACACCTTTGTACCACAGGGCAGCAATCACAGTCCGCTGTGCAGCTCCATATAAGCATATAAACAATAACCCCGTGGGGGTCCTACCTGGCAGACCGTTGCACATGGAGGAGATAGCGATCCACGTAGCAGTTGAGCTGAGCAGCGCAGGCTTGTGCTGCACCATGCTGTACTATACATATGACGGCCTTGAGGGCTGTACTGTGACACCCACATCCCTTGCTGTAGGACAAATGCAGCTGGCTAGTTGTAACCGAAGAGCCTGTAGGCAGCACCCACTTGTCACCCACAATGATGCCACTAGCACTTCCTTGATTGTATCTTGAAGCAAAGTAGTGTGTTTTTATATAAACACCCTTTTGCACCACAGTAAAAAAGATGAATAGAGCTGCTTTGCTTCTAAGAAAATCCTATAAAAACTCTAAAGACAACAAGCTGGTGGAGCTTACCACAAATGGGGACTCTGGGCAGTGTGCCACGCCATGACCAGAAGTCTGTCTGATGCTGTACCATTTTGGGGTCCCCAGTGTCAGAAGGGACATAAGATGTTATAACTTGTTACCACTTTTTCTGGGATATTAATAACATGGTTTACTTCCTTGAGAGTTCTTGTGCCTTTCTTACCATGATCCAAAAATAACCAGCACCTCCTGGGGCCAAACAGACACTATCTATGCTGGTCTGCAGAGATTTACTTGATTTTCTATTTGCTGTTATTAACATCATTGTGACAACAATCACAAAACATTTGTTTTACTGGGATGCTCGCTACACCTGCTGCTCCTGTCCAGCGAGGTGCCTGGCTGTACGTCCATGGCCACACAAAACATTCCCCATAGCACACACATTGCACAGGACACCCAAGAGGTAGCAGTGACCGAGCTTCACTGATCTTTAATCTGGCCTGGAGGAAAAAGGGAGAAGCCAGTTCTGCTGTGCCCAGACGGAAGGTCCTGGGAGCTGGGAACAGCATGAGCAGGCAGCAGAAAGGCAACGCTTGCCCCCACTTTTGGGACAATGCACCTAGCTGCTGCTTAAAAGAGATACAGGGAAAGGCATCACCTTAAGGTTCAAAGAAATTTCTACTTTTAAGTGTGTTTATTGCTTGTGTATAGGACATTTGTTTGCTCATTCTGAGTGACCCAGGAGTACTCTCTAAGCCTCTCTACCCTTTGCCTTAATCATCTGTGCAATGCAGATAATGAGAATTGATTTGCAAATCATTTCGCATCTGTAAAGTGCTTTGAGATAACGAGATGAAAGACACAAGAAGCCTCATCTTGCCAGGGGGAGATCTGTTGGGATATCCCAGTACAGTGCCCAGTCAATATTCAAGCTATTAAAATTATTGATGAGATATTGATCATTTCAGGTGATTCTGCCCTTCTCACATTGGCTGCAAGCAATGATTAGGACCGTTTTCTCAGGTTTGCTCTCCCCATGGGCCTTGGTATTCAGTTATGTCAGCTATGGCTTTGTCTGGTTCTCTTCCTTATGTGAAACTATCATAGAAGTTGGCTGATCACATACCCAGGCACAATAAAGTTAATTACTTCCAGCCCAGCTGAGGGGAATCCTCAAAGGTGCCCCAGCAGATGATCTTTAAAGCAGCAGCCAACTATGGGAGCTGAGTTCACAATCTTCAGCCAAGTTTCTCCTACAGGCCATGGGACAGAGGAAGGCACCTTATGCCAAGCAATAGGAGATGTCCCTTGGGAGAGAGGCGTGCTTGCAATCCTAGCCACCTTCTGCAATTTATGCATCTAACCACCAGTCTTAGGAGATACTCATGTGTTTATGTCTGTTGAGCTGAATACAACAGGGCCAGGATAGATCCCTGTCCTCATGCCAGTGGCAAAACCAATGAAAAATATTTTTGTTTGTTTCTTTTCTGATAAGAGGGTGGGATTATGCATGGTTAGTGAATTGCAATTAATCACTTTAGAGTGATTTTTTTTTTTTTTTCATCCTTAGTTCTTGGTCTTCTTTCCCTACTCAGGATCTGTTGCAAATCCTATGACTTGTGAATTTGCCCTTAAGCAAACAGTCATGTCTAGCAGAGTGGAAGAGACACTCAGAGCTTTCATCCAAATTCATGCTGAAATCTGCGTGCAGTGGGAACAGCTTGTCTCACAGAGGAGCAAATTATTGCCCTGACTATCCGGGAAGGAAGGAAATAAATAGTCACCTTCCTTTCGTAGCAGAAAAACCTTGCACACACCCTACTGTCATGTCTGGGAGTATTGCATCCAGCATTTGGTTGTGAGTTATTTAAACCTCTGGAGGTTGGCCTGTATTCAAAGACTTGCATTTTTTTGAGTGATCTGAATACATTTCCCTGGTGCAAATTCTCTGTTTTAGGCTTCCTCCTGAAAGCTAGAGACTGCTTTCTTCTTGTGCTGTCCTGGGTCTACTGTTGCTTAGGCATAGCCATTCCGTGAATCCCACTGAAGCTGTGACCTTCCCAGCTCTGCAGGTAACATGCCACGATCTCAGTGACGATGGAAACATCCCACTCTTTTCACTAAAAAAGCAAGATGAAAAATAGTATACATCAGCAGAAAACATCCCTCTCCCAGAAGGTGAAGCCCCTCTTTCTTCTCCATCCCTCCTTAGGTGTCACTTAGTCTGTTATTGCTCAGGTAAGTAGACAGAAAGCCCATGGATTGTGCTGTCTGACGCCTCAGAGGTAAGCAGTCAGCTTCTGGAGCTCTAGAAGCCTGTCTGCTTCTTGTGCTCTCCCGGCTTATGTGTCTCTGTCTCTCGTATAAGGCTTTTATAAACACCTCGGTGAGCTGCATCCTCACTGATGGACTCATTAATGATACAGCCATTTTCAGGGTAAATGCTGTGAAAATAACTTCATAACATCAAACACAATCATAAGCAATATAATTTCCCAAATGCCACCAACTGAGACTGGAACAAGTTTCAGCCATTTAAGCATCTGGGTACTTCCTTTCTCTAAATAGCTTGTCCAAGGGAAGAAAAAGAAACGGAGCTGTTAAAGCTCTCTGAGGCTGGTGGGAATAAATTATGCATCTGTAATTATGTACAAAGCTACAGGCTTTTTACATAAAAGAAACAAAATTTCTTTATACTTTTATTTATAATATTTAGTATGGGCATTTCAAAGTCGTGCTTATCTTATTTGCCAGCTCGTCACTGGAAAATTGTCAGCATTGCACTGGAGAACAATATTTTAAATAATCAGTGAAGTTTCTAGAGCTGCCCATTGTGTACTCTATTTTTAAGACCTATGAGACCAATAGACATAAATGTACACATACATAAGGAAAGCTTGGGGCTGGGGCTCACTGGACCTTATATATATGTACATAAATATTTTAGGAACTGAGCAGAGAAGCGTGGAGTTTTGTGGGCCCAGTGCTCAGATCATTTCCTCTCCTTTGTGCTTTTACCTCCTGAATGGGTCACCAGCTTTGTGATCTTTCCTGGCATAACAGCTCATTGTGCTGCTATGTCCCACTTGGCCATATTTTGTCATTAGAACTAATATTCCTGCACCAGGTAAGTATAGAAATAACTCTATTAAATTAAGCATGGTTTCCAGTTAGTTCAGGACAAACATGAGAAAACCACTAACTACTTCTGTCTACACACTGGCCCCTCTGCATCAGCAGATCAGATGACAGCTTCCATTTTTGCCATTATGATGTATATATCTTTTGCTCACTTTTATTGGAATGACATCTTTTATGGCAGAGAGATGAAGAGGATGAGTGTTTTCATTTTTTTTAAAGCACATGCAACGCTGCCAAGAACTTGAGAAATCAGAGACAGAGTCTGCTCTTCCTTAACACCAGTTTTACTCACACATAGCTTTGTGTATGTGTCGTCGGAATCAAGCTCACAGTTCCTGACTGGAAAATCATTACTCTTCTGGAAAAAATATTTTATAAAAATGTATGCTTTTTAGCATTACACAAGCTGGGATTGCCTTATGAAGTCTCCCAGGTAAACCTGCCAGGGTTAAAAGCATAAGAACTTTCCAATATTTCTTAAAAGTGTATTTGTTTAGTCAACACTGTATTTTAATCAAATAGATTTCTGCCATTGAGGCATAGTAATCTTGCTTTATGAATATTTTTCATCTTTGTTTCAGACTATTCTAAAATTCAAATTCTTTTATTAAATATTTTGATATGCTTGGTTGTTATTGATATTTTTAAATCCAGTTTTATTACACTCTATTGAAGAGCACAATCTTCTCTGTGGTCACACGAGTTGAATAGCTCTCACATCATCACTTAATCACAATTGTAATGGCGATCTTTTGATAGCCATTTAATAGTCTTTTCTTCTCTTTCATCTCACATTCTTCCCCTTTTTTCTTCTTTGTATGTTTCTGTATCTGAATCTTGTCTACAAGATTTTAGTAGCTTCTTTCTAACGGTATGCATGTGTTATTTTGGATAGTAATGTTCTTAAACATTTCCTAATTTGGGGAGCTTTGTCTTTCCTTGTACCTATTATTGTGCTTCAAAACACTGTTGTAATTTGGAGACTGGTACATCTCTCTTTCCATGATACCTAATCTTCCATCCAGAAAAAGGAAATGAAACAAAGCTGACCAGGGAAATAAAGATGTCTGAATTGTGGTGCTACAAACCTGATCTGGCATATTCAATGAGCCTTTTTACTGTCTTCAGATGGTTTTGGAACATTAAAATAGCAATACAAAAACATTCTCATATGCAAATATATAAAAGTAACAAAAGTCTGATCAGCCTTTCAGAGAGATGAAAGATTTCTAGCATTTTCATCTTCCATTAGCAATAAATCCTACTTCCATTTAGTAGTCTCTATTGTCTGTACTGTTGGTATTTATGTAGAGAGGCATTTAATTTCTCTGCAGTAGCAATGAAAACTCAGATGAACTCTGCAATGTTTGTGCTTCAAAGACCTTCCATGAATTCAAATTCAATTGCTAGCCTCTCTGTTTTAAGTCGTTGGTATGTAATAGCAAAACTGAGGTACACAAATGTCTTAGAAAATATCTCAGTCCCTGACTACATGTATTTATGATATGACTTTTTTAAACCTAGTGCTAAGTACCTGTTAACAGCAAAACTTAATTCTCTTTTTTAAAGAAACTGGAATGCCTCACTCACAAGTCTGTTATGAATTGTACTTTGATATTTCCAAAATTCTGGCAGAGCCCAAGTATCTAAAATGCCACCGCTTAATGTTGTAACAAACAATCCCTCTGTCATTCTTGGCTGTAGTATGCATCACCTGAAAGGAGAGCATGGAGATGCAGCCGAACCAAAACTCTCAAGCAACTGTAAGAAAGTTTTAGAAGATTCTTTTCAGGGCCTGAATAAGCTGATGAAAATAAAGCTAGACAAGAACCACTATCCAAAGGCAATTGAAACGCCTCTTGATTTATGCAAAGAAAATGGCAGAAAGTGAAGATGAATCTTTTGCTAACTTAGCAAATCCTAGGGAATTGCTGGCTGATGAAAAATGTTTATGTAAAATACCAGCTGGGTTTCCATTTCCTTTAACCACTGTGAATTTGAGAAATAATTGCGCATTTTCCATCAGCAGCATTTCGTTCAGCGCTTGCACAGTGGCAGAGCTCTACTTGGATGAGAATCAGCTTTACAATAATTCCCGCAGAAAACCCTTCAACCTGCCCCCTCAAAAAAACCAGAAAGCAAACCAAAAAAAAAAAAATCCCATCAGAGTGCTGCTTCTTCCACTCCTCATGACCATACCTCTCCGTGAGGAGCATCCTGGGAGGCTGACGCTAACAGACCCTCCCCGGGGACCTGTGCCCGGGGGCCAGGACCGGCCACCCCCGGGCAGGGCTGGGGGGGGACCCCCGGGGCGGCGGGAGCTGTCCAAGGTGCCGCCCGGGCACAGCTGCCCAAAGCCTCTCGCCGGTACCCGGGGAGGGGGTGGCATTGCAGCCTCCCTCCAGCCACATCTCCCAGCTGGCTTTATGGCTAGAACCTGCTCCTCTTGAATTCAAAAACACGCCCTGGGGTGAATTTTTACTCTATGCCATTGATAGCTTCTTGACTCATCTTTTCATCACGGCAGAAAAGTGCGATCCCAGGTGTATAAACATGTCTAACAACTCCTGTAACCTGCTTCCCTCCAGTAGTTGTATTTAAGAGGTCTGATGTTCAAGGACTTCATAATGAACAGCTAAAGCCCTTCAGAAATCTTAAAAATCTTCCCACCTGCAGTTTTGGAGTCCTATTTATCAGGCGAGTTGATCTCAGTCTTTCACTAAGCTAAGTACAATTTATTTGTCTGGCAGCAGAATATCACCTTTATCACAGGGTAGCAACAACAGTACTATTAAGAGGAAATCAGTCAAAACCAGATACAGACCTAGAGTAAATAATATGCCCTTGCCAGACGATAAGCCCAGCAATGATACGTCTTTGCTGAAAACTCAGTACAACACTTTTGATAAATCCGTCAAAGTTCAAACAGTGTTTTTCTCCGTTGACAAAGAGAAATTTGAAGGTGTTTCAAGAATATGGTGTTTGAATTTGTCTTTTATAATCATTAGCCAAGCTCTGAATGGTACTAATTTTATCTTCCAACCTAATTTGAAATATTTAGATTTCTTCAGTCATAAACTGGACTTAGTTTCTCATTGTGCTTTTCATGAACCACATACTTTAAAGGCATTGGATCATGGTGAAAATAAGAAGTACTTTACTGTGGCAGGGATAATACGTAAGTTGAGTTTTATCTATTTCTTTTTTTAAGACCTTGAAAGCAACAAAACAGGATTTAAGGAGGTCTACCTCAAGTGTATGCACATGAATAAGGAAGTGCCAAGAAGACAGAATGATGGTAGAAACTCTCACGCTTTTTTGGAAATCATGTGTGGATGTCTCTCTGAAGTGCTATACACTAATGCCCACAGCATGAGGAACAAAAGGAGGAGTTAGAGGTGTGTGTAGTTGAAGGGCTACAACCTGATCACGATGATAGAGATGGGGGGGGACAGCTCATACAACCAGAATGCTGTGATCTTAAATACAGGCTTTTTAGGAAAGACAGGCCAGGATGGTGACGTGGGTGGTTATTCTTTATGTGTGAAACCATGATGAGCCAGCTGAGAGCAGTCAAGTCAATATGAGTGTCCTGGTTTGAGCTAAAACAGAACCAATTTTCTGTTCAGGAACTTTACTTTTCAGATAAGCTTCTAACTAACTCTCTGAAATTAATAGCATATTCTTCAGACAGTGTCTGCTTCTAGCAGATATGGTCTGATGTTTATAGTGAATACCAAGGGATGGTATGCAGAGAGGCTCTTGTTTATACTTATTGCTATAACAACTAAGGTCAGCTAACTTTGTTGTGTACCAAGTTGGAAGGTCAGAAGCGGAAGAGCATAGAGGAGTTGCACCTGCAGGGAGGAGCAGACAGGACAGGTGACCCCAAACTGACCAACAGGGTATTCCATCCCCTCTGCATCATGCTTAGTATAAAATCTGAAGGATCAAAGGGGTCAGCCTCTTTAATGGCCAACGTCTGAGATGGACTGTCTGTTTTTCTGCCTTTGATCCCAATCTGTGCATTCCTGAATCCATTTCCTGAGTTCAGCTCCTGTCCGTTGCTGACTCCACTCTGGGACTTTCCCACTGCCTGCCTGCAATGTGATCGTCACCCTGGGAGCTTGATACTGGTTTTGTACATATAGCATATCTTTCATTATTTTCTTATTAATATTATTATCTTTATCTTTTTATTAATTTATTAATAATATTTCATTAAAGTAGTTTAGTTTCTTTTAAACTCATAAGTCTGTCTCTCATTTTTCTCTCCTTTCCTCTGAAGGGAGATGCTCTGCCTCCTCTGAAGGGGAGAGAGTTAAAAGAGAGCATCTGTCATTCCTTTTAGTGGCCAGCCCAGCCTAAGCCATGACACAAGTTATCCCAGCTTACTGATGGACTTTTTTTGTGAGGCCAGCAGTGTAATTTATGTCTGTTTTTACAGACACCTCCATAAAGCAAGCAACCTTCCTGTCTAATAATTTAGATTATTTAGTGTCACTGGGCTTCAAAGGGAACCTTTCTGAATGTGTCTGTGCAATTCCTGATTCCTCAAAATGGCTGTATATAAATATTAAAAGTAAGCATTCCATGACTGGCAACTGATCTCATCTGTGTGATACCAGAACATTAGGTAGGTTAGAGCATAGTGAACACAGACCTACATGCCTGGAAGAGGTTTCAGCAATATGTTGCTTTTCCTCTTATTATTTTGACTGCTATGATAGCCCTGCCTGACAAAGTCCTTGGCTCTGCATCCACGGCCACACAAAACACTCCCGACAACACACACACTGCATAGGACACCCAAGAGGCAATGTTGACCAACAGAGAAAGCACCAAGTTTCAATTTGGTCTGGAGAAAAGGTTTTCCTGCCATGCCTGGAGGACGGGGTCTGGGAAGAGAGCAAGGCTGAGGGCCGTTTCTGGCAGAGTCTAGAAACAGCAGGGCACAGAGAAAATAGCAGCCAGTACAGCAGATTTTATACAGACTTCATTGAGTGATGGGACAGAAAAATCAACCTTTGCCTTAGAAACTGCTTTATCAGCATGAAGAAATTGCCTGAATTGTGAAGGCAGCTGTAATTTCATTGGAAAGTAGCATTTGTATTGAAAAGACTGCAGAAGTTTGGAAGAGTCAGAAACTATAAAACTTTGGCCTGATTTTATGAGAAGTGTTATAATACAAATAGAAGATTGTATCCATAAATGTTATAATATACTGGTGATTTGGGGAAAAGTTTTCTCAACACTCTTCAGCTAAAAATAAATACTACAGATTTACACAGCTTAAATAGTTATGATATCACTTTCCAGTGGAAGTCCTAAATGCATTTTGTCTTTGTCTATCATTCAATTAATTTATTCTTCCTCTTTCATTAGTCATTTTGAAATAATTTTTTACAGTTCAAATTGTTCCCTGTCCACCAAAGTACTCAACCACCTGCTTGTCTTTCTGTACATTTTCCTGTCTAATGGAAACTGGATTTATATTTTCTCTTGTTTAATTCCCTGAAGGCACAAAAGCAGTGGTTGAAGTCCAGACTTTTCATGGCTCATATCACCAGCTAAGTATCATTTATTTAAAGTGATTGAAATAGAGCTATTTAATAATAGACAAGAAACACAGAGGAAGCACACAAGGAGGCACTTAGGGGCTTCATCAACAGACATGGGTTTGCTCCTTAGAATATTAATTGTGTTAGAGGAACACAATATTTCTTTCATAAGGGCGACACTTCTCTCTTCCTCAAAGAGATATTAATATTCCTAAAACTAATCTTTCTTTTCCTCTTTTCGTCTTTTCCCCTTTCTTGATGATAACCTTATAGACTTCAAAGCTGAATTGAAGAAAAGAAAAAATCATTTCCATGTAAAATCAACTTCTTTGTATTTGTCTTCTTTGAACTTAGTGGAAAATCTGCCTGCAATTGCAAAGGCGCAAGTGGATTAGCTGGGACAGTTACAGGTATGTGCTTTTGGAGATTACTTTAATTAAATAATACATATAACATAGGCTGCTGCTAAACCATTACATTTCCAGAGTGTCCTGGTTCCGGTGGGGATAGGGTTAATTTTTCCTGGTATTCCATGCCATGTGAGCCACGCCCACCCTGAGCTGCCGGGGGAGGGGGCAGGAAGTTGCTGCTTAAAAGCGGGCTGGGGCGTCCCGGGTCCGGCCGGCCGAGCGGCGGTTCCGTATATATTCCCCTATCCGTGTTGTTGTTGTTGTTTGCCTGTTCCCTTTGCTGTCCTGTTAAACTGCCTTTGTCTCAACCCAAGAGTCTTGCCTTTTCTTACGATTCTTCCTGTATTAGGAAGGCGCGAGCGAGCGGCACGTGGTTCTTTGTTGCCGTCTGAGGCTAAACCACGACACAGAGGGATTTTAGTTTTCCGCTAATTAGAACAGTTAGCCCATTAATCTCTTTTTCACAAGCAGGAAATTCTCACATGTGGCATTTTAAATGCTTATGTTGGCTCCCCTAGAGTCAGAGAGAGACAAGCTTTTCCAAAAGGGCAAGACCCTAATGTTTGGGAGCACAACCATCTCCGATGACTATAAGGGGAGCCTGAGAATTTGAGCAGCTACCCTTGATCTTAAAACCAGTGAGTGTGAATATTCCTGCTGCCACCTCACTGCCTGCTTCAGATCCTTACATTATATAAGGTGTTGTCTCTCCAATTCCATCATCTGGCGTTCATTCCCAAACTATTCATAAGGAAAGATATTTTCAAAGTTTCCTGCTTCCCAAAGGCTCCCTGGAAAATCTGAACCAGGCCGCACAGAGAAAATTAAATTAAGATTAGAAAAGAAACAATGCTAACTTTGAAAGTGATTTCAGAGTGATGAAATAAGGCACTAAATCCCCACTTGTCTCACCTACGTGGAATTAAAGCCACTTAATTAAATAGTTTTTCTGCTATTTTGCTCCTTATAGTTTGAGCAGTGCAGAAACAGGCTTCTACCTTGCAAAAAAAAAAAAATAGGAGACATTAAGTAATTATTCCCAAATATGGAAAATTTCTGAAATCTTGAAACTTCTTATAAAATGAAAAATCTGGAAAATACTATTACAAATTTTAATGAAATAATTTATCATTTAAGTGCTTCATTTTAAATCCAGTCTTTATAAAACAAATTGATGAATGATTTTAAAATAAAATTTCAGTTTGATGTCAGAATGTGAAAAAAGTTAGTTTTTAAAATTTCAGACGTGTCACATCTACAACATCAAGGCTCTTTTCTAAACATTGTCAGTAAAAGTATTTGTCAAAACTGTGGCATTTTCACTATCTATTTTCACCATCTATTTTCACCATCCATTTAAATTTAACAAAAAGACTGTTTCAACAGAGAAATTAACTCTTCCAGATTCAGGGAGTTTCCACAAGTAGTTTCATATTTTATTTTCGTTTCCTCGCTATTAAGGAGGTGGTAAAAGTAGACCAAGTATCGTTATTTACATATTCTATCTATCTTTCATTCTGGTGATGTTTAATGAAAGCTTGAGGAATCAGAAACTTTCTGACTAATGTTTGCTGTGAGGTGTCACTACCGATACCCGGTAGAAAGAGAACATTCTCCAGCAGTTATTGGTGCATTTGGAATCTCCAAAGAGATTGTTGAAGTTTAGAGCCCAATGAGTTAAAACTAATGTGATTGCATATCTTTGTTTAGCTATTAGCCAGAATGGAGCATTGGATTGGGGATCCTTGAACAGAATTTGCTCTGTGATGCCCTTAGTTACAGTAGCCTACGCATCAGTAATATGTTTACTTCAAAGTAGTTCGTTCCCTTTTCAGCGCAGACGTCTTCCCTCTGGTAGACTTTCTCGAATGAAAGGCTTCTGCCACAAAATCCATGCCCCTGTGACTGGCAGAAAGTTCTTTTTGTGATTGATTCTTTTCATTTCTTATTTTTAATTATGGTTATAGGGCAGTTCAATAATGCATGCTACTCAATGTAGGCCTGTGACACTAAAAAAGGTAAAATCTATTTCTATAAGCATCGCTAATAGTTACCAGGTAATGAAACAGGTAATGGAAAGATCTACGCAGAGAAAGCCATTTTTTGGACAGACCAGTACTGTCATGCTAGCCCTTAAAAATCCAGAACTCTACTGCATATTCTTCAGTACCATCTACTGGTACAGTGTCATAATGTGCAGTTTTCTTCTATATGTTTTTGTTAAAAAGCCAAACAGACTTTCAGTTTTGCTTTTTAACAGTCTTTTTATGAACAGTAACTTCAGAAAAATTATGATTTTGAAACATGCAGAAGGAGTTTTCATGTACAAAACCATGTGTTCATGATTTCAGGTCCTTAATGATAATATATTTCTATTGCCCTGTTCCTATTTTGTATTTGCTGTCTTATCATGCTTTTAAAGACAGTGAGATTTACAAGGACATCCAGGCAACTTAAAAAATACTTTTCACATCAGAGAAAAGTAAGTAAAATACAGATTTAGCAAATATCACTTGCCTTCCTTGTGTTTTACTTGCCCCAGAAGCGGAGCTTCGCCCTCTTTGAAAGGCTGTTTTGACTATATAGTTGCTTTGTGAATTCCACGTCACTCCCTCAACCACTTAGGAAAAAAAAAGCATTTCATATTAAAGGCCATCAAAACCCAGAAATACTCTACAACAATGTAGACTGCCAGGTTTTTGTATTTTAACGTAAATCCTTTATCAGAAAAGTGGCAGAAGAAGTGTGTAAAGTACATGAATACGTAAAAAAAAAATCCCTCAAATATGCTAACAACCGATGAGCTAACATTATTTTTACTTATGTTTTAATGTGACAAACTCCCATCAGAACAAATTTTAAAGTCAGTCAGGGGAAATTCCCTCTAGATATGGCACAAAAGCTGACTAATTTCCTCACAGTACGGGCCAGAAATATACAGCTAGAAATATCACAAAGAAACAAAATTGGAAAGTGGCGGTTAAGCCTTCAAGATTTTGAAAATGCCAAAATTAGAAATGGCTTTACAGTTTCAGCTTTGCTTATTGCACCAGGCAACATTGCTGCTAAGCCACAAGGTGCCATTTCTCTTCCACACCTCCCAGTGTCCTGGTTTCAGCTGGGATAGAGTTAATTTTCTTCCTAGTAGCTGCTGTGTTTTGGATTTAATATGAGAATAATATCGATAACACATATTGTTTTAGTTGATGCCAAGTGATGTTTACCTTAGTCAAGGACTTCTTTTCAGCTTCCCATAGAAGCTGAGAGGGAGCATAGAGAGGACAAGTTGGACAAAGAAATATTCTGTGTCATAGACGTCATGCTCAGTATATAAATGGGGGTTGGTTGGGGAGCAGGAATATGTGGTCACTGCTTGGGAACGGGCTGGGCAAGCGATCATTGGGTGGTGAGAACAACTTGTGTTGTGCCACTTTATTTTACATATCCTTTTACTATTACTACTACTACTACTACTACTATTACTACTACTACCACCATCGCCACCACCACCTCCACCACCACCACCACTACTACTACTACTACTACTATTATTATTATTATTACGTCTTCCGTTACTGTTCTATTAAACTGTTTTTATCTCAACCCATGAGTTTTTTACCCCTCCTTTTCTCCCTCTTCTCCCTACCCAAGTGGCTGCGTGGTCCTAATTGCCAGCTGGGGTTAAACCAGGACACCCAGGTTCAACCATCCCATTTCACCAAACACCATCACAACCCCCGGGCGCAGGTTCCTTTCCCATCCCCAGCCCCAGGCTCACCTGAATCACGTAGCTCGTCCTTTTGTTGGGCAGGTTACACCCTGCAGCTCTGGTCTTCTTTCATGAGAGGGAGAAAAGGCACGTACTGGAACCACATCAGTATTGTAATCCAGGTAACAAAGCTAGGAGACAGTGGAAAGCTATCAGTATTTCTCAACTCAGGCAAAATAACCAAGCAAAATGCTTTTTGGATATGACCAACCTGGTGTTACGGACAGCTTGTCATGCCATGTTGGGGCTGCAAGTGGAAGACACTATGTAGGACATGCAGCTGTTTTGTCTAAGCACACACATGAGCTTTGCATGTACCTGCCAGACCATGGAAGTACCATGACCAGACCAGAAGACCTCTTCTGGATGATGGAAGAGTTTAAGGTAAGGTGGTCATTCAGAGGGAAAAAAAGAAAGAAAATGGAAGATTTTCAGGGAAATGCGCCTGAATTTTTGATTTGGAAGGTATTAGATGGAGCCATTTCAGACTGGGAAGACAAAATGATTGTTTTCTCACATGTGTATATAGTCTACACCTGGACTATGGAGATGGGGAACTGGCCCAGCCTGGCAGGATGACACATTTTGACAGCGGGTGGCTAGCAGGGACTGCAGAACTGCCAGGAGAAGAAGGAAATGTTTATGGAAGTGTCTCAGCCCAGTACTCAATACCACAACATGTAAAAATGATGGAGCTCCTTCCTGTGTAGCTGTGGGTTACCGATGCTAGCTGGAAATTTCCTATGTGATATGTTACAAATCCTGAGCTAACCAGCAGCAGTTGTTGTCAACAAGAAGCTTGAAAGCAGAGGTAATAGATATTCATGATGGGGTTATAAAAGTGCTTTTCAACTTGTTGCCATAAGGAACATACATACCTGAAGAAGACCTGTTCTAGTCAGAGCACAGGGTGTCCAGCCAGCTATGGCACCTTAAGGAGAATGTGCATCCAGACTTAACCCTCTGGAGCCACTGGTGTTTGTGCCAGGGCATGGATGATGCCCTAAAACCACAACTGTGCTCGTCTCCCTGACGATGAGATGTGTTTCTGAAAAGGGCTACGAACTCATCTCTGGTAGATTTTAACACTGGCAAATGCCACCTACAGGGGAGGCCCCAGAATTCAAAGGCAGAGGCTCTGCTTCATACTGAGGGGTTTTTCCATGACTGGTGCGTTATGCGTTCCCCCTCCACTTAAACAGCAACATGGGTTATCCTGCCTTCCCACTGCCACCTGTACATTGGCAGAACAAGGATGTGCTGGAAATCTGGGGCCACTTGAAGAGAAAACTGAGGATTAAACACTGAATGGGGACTTACAAAGTACCATCCAGCTTCCCCACGGTGAGAGGGGAGAGAGGGAGGAACTGCCAACAAGGGGAACTTCAGGTGGCTGCAGAGGGTGGCTTCTCTGCAGCCAAACTGAAAATCTGCTCGTGGCCGGAGGCAGGTAACAACAGCTGCCTCCAGCGTGGATCCAGAAGATACCCAAAGCCTGCAGATTTGCACCACAGTCACTGATCCTGAGCAAGATGCACGTCAGCATGGGCTTGCATGGCCAAGAAGGTGCGTGGGCACACCGCACATGGAGATGCTGGTAGGCACCTCCCACAGAGGGAGCGTCTGTGGCCTGGTGGCAGCTCTGTAGCCATGGAAGAGGGCAGAAAACACTGCAGCCCAACACTAATCAGTCTCTACTGTCACTGTAGACCTCTTTACGGACTATAACAGGGACAAAGTTAGCAATAGGCCTCAGGGTGATTCATCTGGCAAGCTTCAAATCCCTGACAAAAGGGCGAGTGGTGACAGAGAATCTCAACTAAAAGACTTAGTATCATGTCTCTGCTTTAACCCCGTTCTTGGGAATGAACAGGTTTACCTGAAACTTTCTAAGTTCACAGCCACAAAGCTACTGTATGCCTGGAAAATGCCAGCCAGAGAACTGCCCCTTAGTGCAATTCAGGGCAACTGGAAAGAAAACCCAACAGAGGAGAGTTCCCAGCAGTTCCCTTTCAACACGCGGTGCTGCTGTTTCCAGCTGGAGCGCGCGTTTCTTGTGCCAGGACAGCACTGTCCCCCTCAGCACAAGCAATTCCTTTCTCCCAGGTTACCCACCGCCGGCTGTAACAACCAGTCGCTGCATAACTACTGCTGCTAGAAATGAGAAAGGCGGAGAGGGATGAGGAAAGGCGGAGAGGGATGAGAAAATGTTTTCTTAGGAATATGGGTACACGAGCATGTTGGCCACCGCAGAACATGAACGCGGGAAGCAGATCATGGCCATGATTGCCATCTAATGGCCAGAAATCAGAAAACAGAGAGTATGGAGAGGTGATATGGCTGCAAGGCAGTGATGAGAGAGGGTAAAGGGGCAAGGCACTCACTTTGGGAGTGCAGGCTCGGGGCTGAGCCTTACCGACTGCCCCTATTTCTAACTGGAAATTCAGTTTGTGGGATTAGCATCAGGAAATGGCAAAGAGCATTTAGATTTGACGTGGAACTTTCTATTGAGCCCTGCAAATTACGTGACCAGCCAGCCTGCATTTATTGTATAGTTACATATTCTTCCCTGCAGCAATTGTTACCGAATATGTATATACTTTTGGGTATTCTTTAAAAATTAAGAAGTGGAGAAGGAAAGAAAGAAGGCTTGTTCCCGTTTATAAGGATGCTGCAAGCAATGCACTTCCTTGGTTGACAAGTATGAACATCATCACAGAGCATCTGTGTTGCTTTCCCAAGACCTTTCCAGCGTGTTAAAAGATGGGGAAGAGATTTCACCTGCAGAGTGCAGTGTTTCCCTAAAAATACAGCAGTGTGAATGATCACCATCAACATCATAAAAGGCACTTTCCCATTCTCTGCAAAAGCTGTTTTTTACTAAAGACAGCCTGTAAAAACCAATTACATTCTCTGGAAGAAGGTGCCCTTAATAATGATCATGCTAATCAGGGAAATTTTGCTGAAAGGTTCATATATGCATTGCTGTAACAAGCTAATTACACTGACACTTTCTGGCAGCATATCTATGTTTAACAAAGTGCGTAAGTATTACATTTAGCATGTGAATAGACAGTGAGACTAATCGTGTGCTTAAACTCAAGCAAATTATTAAGTTCCTTTGTAGATCACTGTCATAATTAATATCCAAATTACTCCTAGCATTATTTCTTTTTTTCAAAAAAAAATCCACTCTTTGTTTAAAAAACCCAACAAATGAATGATTTTGAAACATGTATCTGCTTCCCTGGAGGAGCTTATTTTCACTGGTTTACGTGGACCACCAGCAGTTTGCCAATGTAGACTTCTCAGATATCTTATGTGGAGATTAATCCTTTTCTTTTCCTTTCTTCCTTTTTTTTTTTTTTTAAGTTGGAGGGGGGAGAAACACTAAAAATTTTGTTTTGAAAATAAGTATTACCCACAAATTATGTCATCTGTTCAACAAACATAGCATATAGTTCAAACGTGCAGCCTAAAAACCTTAGGAGCAATCCTTCAGGCAAATGGAATGAGTAAATACAGTCAAGCACATGGAAGAAAAACACAATTGGCCTCCACTACAGCAAGGAATTTGACATCCACATAACCTGTCATGATGTAATTTAGTAAGAATTCTGCTTGGATCAGATCTGTACTTTTGCACCTTGCAAATGGATGTATAACTGCCCCGCTTAGGAAATTAAGATACAAAGAACATCGGCCCTACTCACCAAAAGATCAAACATTTTATTTTTGCTAACCCTCCATCCACAGCAGAGCGGGACCACATTCCTCACTGGTGTATCAAGTGGGGGATGTGCTTCCCTTAATTTTTGTGAGTAGATTGGGCTACGGTTATAGTCAACAGTGAGAAACAGATACTTCCATAGAGGATTTATCTGACCATCTGTAGACACTTACCTTAGTCTTAGGGTCTTTGGCCTTTGGAGGTGCATAATTCCCTTTATGGCTGCATAGAGGGAGCCTGAAGTGACTGACTTTAGATGACTAACTATTTAAACAACTGGCACAAAGAACATAAATCCCAACATTACCTTTAAGAGCTTTTATTTCAGGAACTATTTGGCTTAGTATGCACGACATCCCTAAATGGAAAATAAAAATAAAATTAAAAAAAAAGAAAGAAAAAAGAAGAAAATAAAGCTCCTCTGCGCTCCGTATTTCCCTTTTGGTTTCTTTCCCAAAATGGATGGGGGGAGCCATAAATGGCAGCTCAGGCAGCCTCGCTCAGAGCTTCAGCGTGACGAGGTCATGCAGAGGTGGTGAATGAATGTACAGTCCATTCAGCAGAGAGCTGCTGGCTGCTGCGATTCTGAAGGGGTCACGCAAGCAGGGAAAATGAAGAGAAGCGAGACTTTTTGCTTAGAAATGGAAAGACATAAAAGTATTTGGGTTTGCTATTTCATACCTTGGTATTTTTAAGTTTGTCGCTATTTTTAAGCATCACTGTACTTTCAAATCCAGTCTGGTATTATTGTTAGAAAACTGAGAAGCAAGCAAGAACAGTTGTGCTGGCAACTACATAAACGGAGTGACAGACATGCCAGAAATTTTTCTGTGGGCAGTGAAAGAATCTGGCAGGTATGCAAAGAAAAAGAAAATGGGACAGTCAGGAATGTGTGAGAAGGCTTGGAGAAGAAGGGGCAACAGGCAGAGTGGCATCCATGAGAAAAAATAAACTGTGCTTTAATTTATTTAGCACTAAACCACACATGTATATGCACACGAACACGCGCACACACACACTCATAAAACTGCATGGCACGGTGATAGTTTGCTATACTGAAACTTTTGGCTTTTGACGGGCTGAAGAAGGTAAATTGTGACCGCTAAAGTAAACTCAGGATTCACTTTTTTTCTCATGGAACCACAAGATGTAAAGAAGCTCCTTTCAGGACGAGTAGATATCCATTGTTCCTGCAATAATTGTACAACCTGGGAATGAACACAGCAATATGCTTTTTTGAAAAAATGAAGTTCTGAAGTTCACAGTGCCTCACAAAGCATCGCCTAATATTCAGATAGGTGTGAGTGGACTCGGGTAAGATGATGCGCTCCATATCCTGCCCTGGGAATCACTTACTGCCTTCACGAGTTGAAATATTCCTTATAAAAGAATTAAACATCATTTTCCAACATATTAATCTGTTTTCTTCCTGCAGCAGGAACTGCCTGGATGACGCCACAGGGCAGGTGTGCTAATTTTAACTGCAACTTCCATCAGGATGTGGAGTCTTTCGAGGATCTCAGCTGCAGCAGGCTGTCTGCCTGAGAGAGCAATGTCTCCCTATAGCTGCATAGAGAAAATGCAGGAATATATTTAGGCATTTGCTTTCATATTCCACCAGCACAGAGGGTTTAAGTATTTTGTAAGGGAACAACTCATTTCCTCTTTCTTTCAAACACCTCATTCCCCGCCTTGCCAAATACACAGGAGAAAATGTATTGTCCTGTGAGAGGCTGTGAGTAAGCTTTAAAATATGGATTAGGGAAGAAAACATGTAAGCAAATGTCTGTTGCTTCATCTTCCTTACTTATTGGCATCTGTTAATAAGATCCTTATTCAGACTGTGTACGGTTGTGATCGTTCCCTTATTCATACCATCATTGTAACACGAAGTAAACAGCTTTATGTGCTGGAGCATTTTGGGCCAGTCTTTCTCAGCAGTAGCTGCTCCTGTGGTTGCTGCACGGAGGCAGCAGCCCCGACGCCGCCTGGGCCGGGGTGCTCAGTGCCTCGGCTGAGGAGCAGAGCCACCACAGGCAGCACAGAGAGCCTTCCCTCGCAAAAAGCGGGCTGAACTTTGGTCCCACCTTTGGACCTCAGCGGTGCAATCTTCCCTCCTGGTCTCGGTGATCCTTGCCACACGCTGAGATTTCAATCTCCATCCAAGCGGAGAGGAGAAGCCAATCCAGGCAATAGGACACGAGGAAATGGCCTCGAGTTGCACCAGGGGAGGTTTAGATTGGATATAAGGAAAATTTTCTTCACTGAAAGGTTTATTAAGCATTGGAACAGGCTGCCCAGGGAAGTGGTTGAGTCACCATCCCTGGAGGTACTTAAAAGACGGGTAGTTGTAGGCTGAGGGACATGGTTTGGTGGTAACTTGCAGTACTGGGTTAACAGTTGGACTTGATGATCTTAAAGGTCTCTTCTGACCAAAATGATTCTATGATTCTTTCACCCAACTCAGAGAGCTGCTTATGCCTAAAAATCACAGTCATTGCATCAACCCTAAGACTCATCCTTCGTCTTTGCTGAAAGACCTGCTGGTGTCAGGTTGATGGTGTGGTGGGACAAAAGCCCCTCACTGTGGCCAGCTGCCATGAATGGAGTGAAGAGTGACCGGTGGCTGCGGTCACAGAGGCACAAGGGCTCGCAGAGGCGAGGGCAGGTGGCCAGCGTGGGCTATGGCTGAGCAGCGGGCTCAGCCGTGCTGCCAACCAGCGGGAAAGACCTTATTTATTCCAGACCTTACTGACCGAGCCATAGAAAATGAACACACGATCCTCCTCTGCTTCTGTGAGTGCTGTGGGTTTAGGCTAGTTTGGGCTCAGAGATGAGATGTGACAGAAAAGTTTTTTTAAAAAAAACTTTGAAAAATGGAACAGAGTATGCATTGAAAGGCTGCATGGAAAATCCTGTGCGGTAGCAGAGCTCTCTCCTGGCTCTTAATGCAGAAAGGTTTGCTGTTCCTCGCTCTTTTTTTTTTCCTGCTAAAAGGAGAATTATCCTTATAATTCTTCAGTAGCAGAATTATCAATATTTGTGGAGCCACTACCCCTCCTGAATGTCTGCAAAGGCATAAAGAAGTATTTCCATTCAAGGATTATATCTGTTAAGATACAATTTGTGGGTCTTCGTTTCACAAAAAAGGCTTCCATTAACATCATTGTGGCCTATGTGGGAAGAGGGTGTTCGAGGCAGAGGATCAGCATTAACCACATTGATTTATTCGTGCAAATTGTACTCCTTTCCACTCAGTAATACTGCACAGACTGTGAGTCAGTCTTACACACGAAGTTTCATACTTCCATTTGAATGGCTGATAACTAAAATTATCAGATGATAAGATGATCCTGCCTCTCTACTGTATCCAGAGCCCTCAGTGAGCCCAGTGATTTACCTGGAAAACACAGGAACAGGCAAGAGTCTTAAGATCCCCATATACCCCCTTTCATGTGGGACCCTCATTACTTAGTCAACTGATCTCAAGTCGAGTTATCATTTCTGCTTAGTGTCTACTTTAAAGTAAATTAAGTACCCAACTATCTCTGAGAATCTGGGTAATTAGGTGGGTACTAAAGACCCTCCTCACCTAATATTAACTATTTAAAAGTTAAGTGGCTACTGTAAGGTAGTCCTTTTATACCCTCCTACAGTCAATGGGATGTCGGGGAGAGGAAACTCTGGGGAGTGATTCATTTCCCTCATCCCTAACCTCTGTCCTTGGATGGGATGAATCACCCAAGAGACGCCGTTGCACTGATTGTGGGAAAGGCCTGGGCTACAGCTGCAGATTGACTTTAGGTAGGATGACTCGCACCCTCTGCGATGCTTTCAACAGCAGTTAGGGCAATCAGAGACAGCCCATTATTTCTGCAAGTGAGACTAAGGTTTCCACGCCACTTCTGTTCTTTTGAAAAAGACTGTGTCCTCCACGCTGCTAATAAAAATTCCCCCTCTCAAAACACCTCTCACCTTGGTGGGGAAGCGATTGCTGATTCTTCCTCTTAGTGGACATGTTTCATATGGATTTCCCCTCCTGGCTCTATTTCCTCACTTTGCTTATGAGAACATGACACAGGAGGGGTCTTAGGGGCCGTAGTGGAGTCAGGATGTTTTACACCTATTGTTTTCCCCTTATTGAAAGAAAGAAATTGGACTGGTTCGAATCCCCGTTGGTAGTTTCTTTATCATGACATTATCTTCTGGGTACTTAATTTTTTTTTTGAGGTTTGAAGTTAGGCCGCCGAGTCTATAATCTGGTGTTTTTCTGTATCCCACCATTTAAAAATGGGTATGGTCTTTGACGTTCACTGCTTTTCAGAGACCTCTCCTGTCTTTTCACATTCTTTGAAGAATCCCCTATGCCTAAGTCATTGCTTTGATTTGCTCCATAAATATTTTAAGTCAAATTTCATCAGAATGACTCAGCTGGAATACATTTATGTCAGCCACACTGTCTAACCCAATCTTCCCTTAGCTTGAACTCCACTCCTGTCTTCATCTGTCTAAATTAATGTGATTAAGTCCTTGGCACAGTTTACCTTTTGGCACCCAAAGGCATAAAGTGTTTTCTTGTTTACCTTAAAATTTCTTAGGGGGGGGCTTAAGTTTTAGCCACTCATATTTGCTCAGAAGTTTTTGTTTCGTGAAGGTGGGTACTTATTTCTCTGTCATGACCCATGTTAAGGCAGACAGTCCTCACCAACTAAATGAGGGAGGGGTAGGGAATAGGACCAACAACCTTGTGAGAAAAGTCCTAGGAGGTACAGCAATTATATGGGAAATGGGAGATCCTGTGGTTTCAAGCCAGGCCCCTTCTTGCCCCTTGTCCTAACCCTTGCACTCATGCTTGTTTCTATCCCACCATGGTCTGGGTGAGAGGTGCACATCAGGTTTAACGTGGTCTTCTGGGGTGTTAGAGTAAAATTTTAACCACACAGGGACCGAGTAGCTCCATCTACCCAGAGGCTGCCACATCTTTGGAAACCACGGTGCAAAAAGCAGGCACAAGGCACCAACACATGCTGCACCTCTGCTCTGCAAAGGGCCAGGGGACATCGTGAGTGGGGGACAGGGGTGCTCAGCATCCTCCTCAGCACCAGTGGAAGGAGTGGGGGAATGGACCACTTGTGGAAAATGCCTCTGGTGCCTCCATAGTCACAACCAGGAAACATGATTACGAGCAGACCGCATCTTCCCCTGCAGGCTTCCCAAGCAGCCCATCGTAGGCTTCAGGACAAGTATGGCAGCGACATTAAGGCAGACTTGGTTTTTTTTCCTCTGCTCTCCAGGCTGCATAATCAAATTTTCAGTGAAGCATTGCCCACGTTGGGCATCTGAATTCCAGCAGACTGGATTTCATCCATCTAATGCTGCTGATGTATTTGTAAAATCTCAGAGGAATATTGATATTAAGAAACCACAAGAGTACTTTAATACATCATTTGAAAAGTGGCAGATTTATATAAACTATTTAAGATGCTGAGAGAAAAATTATCCCAAATTCCCATTTATACCAAGTGTCTCTTGAATTCTTGCCCGAAAAAAGGCTTGGGCCAAAAATTTGTGTCAGAAAACAATTAATCCATTCTCTGAGGGAGTCTGATCAGTCTCACTTTATGCTTCATTCTTTCTCCATTACCAGCACCTCCTTTTTCTTTCATTTCTTTCCTTTGCCCATCAATTGAAAACACACAGTAGCTTTCTCTCCCCAAGACAGTTTTGACTAGAACTATCAAAAGTCATCTCTGATCCCCCCATCTCAGCTGATATCGAGCCCCCTCAGCCTTCCTTATAGTCTGGTAGTAACAGGGGGATGGCCACAAAATTGACCTGTTTTGGCACCAAACTACAGGACAAAGGCTAATGCTAATGGAATACTAATTTAGAAATTATCCATAGCATACCGTCGCTTGTGCAAAAGAAATAATGGATGCTTTTAAGGTTTTAAATTCAAGGTGAGTTTCTATGGACGCTGGGTGCAGATGGGCAACTACCCAGATTAATAAGCATAAATGACTTCTTATGCTGGCTGACTTTTTATGTTGTCCTTCCCTGATTTCAAAAGGGGCTTTAGCTGTCAGAAAGAAGACTCACAGACTCAACGGCTGAAATAAAAAGAGCAGTCCCATATGTGACTTCTTTGCCTGTGGCTAGTTCCAGGTATAAAAGGAAAAGGCTAATCAAACTGCTGAGCTCCAAAAAATTGCCCAGAGCATTTCTTAATGGCATAGGATAGCTCATTTTGAGCAATCTATTCGTAAGTGCATTAATACAACTCATGCACAACTCCACTCGGCCTTACCTCAGCAAAGTAGTATCCCTTGCAAGTGCCCACTTGGTGTTATTTCTTTTCTCCCTGATGGTGTTTTGCTTATTAGTCATTACCATTAAAAGCATGATTTTAGGGCAGGCAAAAAACAAACGCGGATGCATGCAAGGCGAGAGGACTGGTTGTTCTGCTCATCCACTTGAAGGGAGGAGAGGAGAGGAGAGGAGAGGAGAGGAGAGGAGAGGAGAGGAGAGGAGAGGAGAGGAGAGGAGAGGAGAGGAGAGGAGAGGAGAGGAGAGGAGAGGAGAGGAGAGGAGAGGAGAGGAGAGGAGAGGAGAGGAGAGGAGAGGAGAGGAGAGGAGAGGAGAGGAGAGGAGAGGAGAGGAGAGGAGAGGAGAGGAGAGGAGAGGAGAAACATGGGGGTTTTGATAGTCTGCAGCAAGAAAGACCACTTGCTGCCTTTCCCCACCTCATTCAGGAGCTCTGCTGTCTTACACTCAGAAAAGGGAAACAGCACACGGGAGCATACGAGCAATACAATAGCAAGCAATAAATCTGAAATCCTCTGCATGCCATAAAATAAATGACCAGTTTACTGTCACCTGGGACAACTGCCTTAGCATTCGATAGCAATAATATCACGCTGACTAGATGAGTAAGTCACCCCAGAGCTGTGACTGAAGGGGTGGTCACTGTGCTTCCCTCCATTCTCTGCCTAGCAAATAGAGGCACCACACAGAAAGAGAGACAGTCTCGAAAGCCATGACAAATGTCTGTCTGAAAGGAACCTGATTGGGCCGCACATGGTTACTCTCAAAGGAGGATAAGAAAAAGCATCCTGGTGAAGATTTCATAAAGGAAATGAATGACACATAGAGGAAAAGGAATAACTGGGGATATCTGTTTATCACTTTGCCCTCATGCAACAAAAGTGGATCTCCAGTGAGAGTGGAACGCCGTGCACGTGCAGTTAGCAAAAATATTTCTTACACAAGTAAAAATTAACTTTGGGAGTTCTTGTCACAAGATATTGAGGAGAAGAGCTTGGTAAGACTCACAAGAAAGGTTATGAAGTAAGTGTACAGTTATGTTCTTCTGTTCTCCTGAAGGAATATAAAGCCTCATGCTTCACTCCAAAGGACAGGGGCATTCCCACATCAATAATGGATGTGGAAGCATCCACTATGCACTCTTTGTATGGATCCTTGCAATTGTCCCATCTTGATCACTTACAGTACTTGGACCTGATTATTTACCTCCAGCCTGTTTTCCCTTGTGTTTCTAATCTATGGCACTATTTTTGCCTCTCTATCTGAGTTCAGAGTCCCCATAAGAGTTCTCTCCCATAAGCTTTTTTTAAACATAAAGTAGTTACCAACATAAAGTATCCTCTGCTCTACTAGTTCTCCTATTGTAATGTGCTAGGAAGCAACAGCTTAATATTTTCCAGAAGCAACACTCACACATCATAGAATATTCTCTGAGCATATGTTGAAACTCCAATTGTAATTCAGCTAATAAATGCATATAAACCTTAAATTAAATAAAACGTATGGAGCGCTGTGTACCCACAAAAGTACTTGCCCAGCAGCTGACTGTGATGAGATTATGTGGATTCCTAGCACCCGCTTCTTCAAAGCTTTTGGGGTGACTTACTGACTTACAGTATTGCAAATTAAATTGATAATGAGTGCCCCTCTCCCCAGCTGCAGATTCCCCATCATTGGGTCTCTGATTCTCACCAAGAACAGGAAACTGAAAAGCCTCAGCATTTCCTCTTGACTGATTCCCTTCGCACTCCTTGCTCTTCTTCCTCCCATTAGGAAGAAAGAAAATCCGCAAATAGTAGGGTTTCATCTTTGGCTTTGTTGTTTTTCACTTTTTAAAAAATGGGAAAAAATTAGTCTTCAAAATCTTTGTTTCACCTTCAAAATAAATTATCTCATTTTCCACGTATTGTGTGAACAGCAGCTGCCTGCAAAGTCAGCAAATCCAAAGAAAGCTATTTATGGAGCACACAACCATGGGGTTGGAAGCCCATATACTGTAGATGGTTAGAGGATGCTGAAGCAATTATGCCCAGTAATATGGGCTGAAGAAAGATGTTTGACCAAACACCAACAAAATCTTTTGTTTCTTGTTGAAGTACTCTGTGGATTCATTCCGATGGCCAACAGAATATCCTCCTGCTGCTAGCAATAAAGTTGCATTCTTATTTTTCTGACAACCTTATATTATTCTGGGAGAGGATATATAATTTTAGTTTCCTCATATTAGGGAATTTTAGAAAAGGAACATACTACCTAATTATTAGCAGTATTTTCTTAATGCTCAGAGCCTTCCTCATGGCAGTGTGTTGGAGTTGCAAACACAAAACAAAATGATGTGTTTAGACTCACTGCAGGAATCAGAGCAGCTGTTTTACTCACCAGCGAGTGATAAATGAAGCTCTTGCTAGGATTCTGTCCAAACGTCAGCAGGAGAGAGTTGCTTTAGACCAATGTAAAGCATCACTCACTCATCAGGAAAACCATCCCACTTTTACAGCATTCTAGTGCCTTATTGCCTTAAAGAACTTCAAGCAAATGTAAGATTTTTTAACTTTGTAGAAAAGACGGTGATAGTAGTAAACTGCATTTGAAGATTAAGTTTGTATGTGAACCCACTGTCTGGTCTGTTTCAATTCAATATCATCTTTTAATGGGTGAGAATTTGTGGCAGGGTGAATGCTCCTGGAATGCGATGGGAGAGCTGAGCGGACACTGGGCTGTACTTTTGTCCTGCAAATGGCAGCAGATACTGCAGCCCTCAGTGCTCAGGAGGGATGGGGTGCTACAGGATGATGAATCTTTCCAAGAAATCCATTTTGGCTGAGGAGCCTGAATTTGCCCTCTTAAACAATTTTGCCTCTGTCGGTGATGTGTCCAAATAGGAACGATTCTTCATTGCTCTGCTGCTTTGTTTTCATTTTAGTGGAGTGTAAACTGGACACGCTACATGAACCATTACTGCCTGGGGAGGATATTTTTCAGCAAGATAAAAGGTGTTAATCTGAATCACCCTCAAGCTAAGAAATATAACTAAAAAGCATGGAGCCAATATACCATAATGTAGTAGAACATTATACACATACTACAATATTGTATTACATTATATAATGCAATGTCATGTTTGTTACACTGCATGTTATATGCTGCATATCATATATCATATACCATATATCAAATATCATATTATATGTTACATGTTACATATTATACACATGTGTGTGTGTTGTAGGTACATAGACATGTATTTAAGGATTCTCATCACCACAATCTCTGGCCACATTTTCAGAGAAATGGTGGAAACAATGACATTTTTGAGGCATCAGGCTTCCTAGTGTGTGATTCCCTGCACTAAGGGATTCTCAAGTGATTTTGTTTCTAGATCTTTGATAAACTTAGTGAAGAACAAGACACTGGGTACTCGAAGGTTCTGTAGCTCATGTGTCTGTTTCAGGACATGTATGTATCTTTTCTGATGAAGTTGCCCTTCCATACCTAAATCTTGTGTTTCCTTGAAGACTGATGTCTGATCTGTGCAAAACCATGGCAATCACCAGTAAAAAATTGATCCCTACAATTTATACATATACAGTCATATTTTTGCCAAGTGTGCCAGTGTGGGAGGACTATCACTAGCAGATGTGTGAAGTTTATCAGGAGAAAATTATCTCCTGTGGAATTTACGACTGTGTCTAAACCAAGAGAGTACCGTCTATGCTTGGTGTGTATTGCGGAGACAGACATGAAATTTTTTTTCCAGTATATGGCTCCCTGCAACTGTCTTGTGCGAGTGTGGCTTCATTTTAGACCTGGAGTCTTGGAATACTTTGGCTATTATTACAAGTATCACAGATGCGTAGCATTAAAAGTGTGCGTCAATACAAAGCGCAGCCCACTGGTGGCAGCAGTTCGTTACTAGTGGACAAAACTCTGCTTGAACAGCACGGGGTCTGCACACATACCTGATTTATGGGGAGAGACAACCAACTTTCACATCTAGTTCAATCTATAGAGCTGCTCTTCTTTTTCATCCCATGACTCTCATTTTATCAAGACTGAAACTGTGAAATAAAACTTACATCATAAGTGTAGGAGACCAATCAGCAGGAGATAAAGAGGCTATGCATAGAAGTTGAGATGTGTTCCTTTTGGGAAGTTTGATACCATCCCTGGTTTCATCTCCATTCTGTTTAAGGCACATCGAATAACTGCAATAAATGGAAGTTGAACTCAATCCCACCCTTATTACTATCGGTAGCAAAATACCCATGGACCAAAAAATTGGAACCTATGTATTTTTGCTCTTTCTGCTCCTGCATGATTGTTTGCATTCAGGTGCAAAGTCGCTATACCCCTCTCTGCAGAAATGAGCTCTGCCTGCCTGCAGTGACATGTTTTGGCAGTAATCCCACTACATCAAATACGTATTAGTGTTACCATTGTTGTTCTTCCTGTGCATGTGTGCAGTAACTTCCTACCAACCTTAAAACATGCCAGGGAATGCTTTTGTTTCTGTTAGACATAAACAAACTTGTACCTAGTGATAATGAGCAACAGAGGTGACACTCGAGTGAGCAGATGCCACAGACCCTGCTATGACCAACAACTGTGAGTAACTCTGAAGGCTCTTCTTCCTGCAAGGAAAAGTGGACTCTGCTCCATCTGTCCATCTGTCCCTGTCACTATTTTTTCCTGCCAGTGACCGTGTCCTTGCATGCATTTCTCTAAGCCTGGTACTTTAAACACAAAAATCACAAGCTTCATCAATCTTTAACCTCTAGCACTGGTCCATACCCTTCTGTGTGGAACAACACCTATGGGCAAAGTGGAGCTTTCCTGAGCCCCCTGCCCGCCTGCCTTAATTGCCCCAACAGTAATCCTAGTCAAGGTGAGATTGTTCGAAAAAGTGAGACATAGACAAGCCTGGGAAAATCCTAAATGCCTACCAAGCACGGGATGCTTTTCAACCCACATGTCCCGTGTGGGTGACTTTGCTTCAGCAGATATCCCTCCCAGTCCCCATCTCTGTTTGCACTCAGACGTTGTAACCCTCCACCTTGGAAGAGAATGTGAGGGCGAAAGACTTGAAAGTTCCAGGAGCTGTGTGGGTGCCAGGAAAACCTTTTCTGTCACACACGTTGGTGGGGTGATGAAGCCTTCACGCTGCGAGAGCTGTGCCTGTCACCCTCCAGAAGGTAACCCTCCTCAACACACACACAATCCTAGTCCCTGCCACTTGTGGAGGACACCAGAGGCAACTAAATCCGTGGCTGTGGCAGCCACAAGAAGCACTTCTTCTCCCTTGCTTTTTACAAACTGGCACTGTGAAAAAAGTATCATGTCAATAAAGTTAAATGACTGCATGTGCTTTACCCCAACAGCTCCATCTTTCACTCCTTACCCTGGTGAAAGCTCAAATGTCAAGGAGGCGAGTCAGGTTTTGAGCTGACCTCCTAGCCATTTCTACATCTGGTTGGGTGGCAAGCTTAGTTTCTTCTTCTTTTTTTTTTCCCCCTAAAAATAAATTAAATTAAGAAGGGAGTGGTGGAGAAAAACAAATAGATAGATTATATTGATAAACCCACACATAAACTTTGAAAAATCTTGCCTGCCTACAGTTTTACAAAAGACAATAGTTTGTTGCACTTGCATGGGTTTGGGGAGCCGAAAACACAAAGGAGCTCGGCAGCTGAATATGCTTAAGATTGTGTTAAAGCGAAGGCCTCGGATATGGCTAGCAGCACTCAGCACAAGTGGTAAAATCCACCCAGGAAAATCAACACAAAGCAATAAACGTGGGGCGAGACCCAAGTTGCCACTAGTTTAAAGCCAGCTCAGAGATAGCCCTGTACGGGGCACGTAGCACAGGTGTGGCCTCAAAGGCAGCGCTATTTTCCAAGCTAAATAAACTAATCCTACTGTACGCTCATGCATAGTGGCTTACGCTACTCTTCTGTATCCCGTCAAGTTATGTCATGAGAAAGTCAGCTCTGGAGGGAGGGAACCCCACTGTTGGAAGAACATAATTTGCCTCATTAGTGATGTCAGGTACATTTTGTTGCTCTGCAACTCATCCGTGAGTACAGGACATAGCGTGGGCATCCTGGGGACGTTCACTGATGGGTATTTCCCTATCTCTGGGCTCTTTCTTATGAGCAAGTGGATTGGCGATCCCCAAAGGGACTGCCAAAGCCCATACAATAGCCTGGGCGGTTTGACGCTATTAGTCACTGTTTCATTCTGCGTGTTTACTTTGGTCATCCCTTTTTCAATGGAATTCCGATAAGAATGGCCGCTTTGTCTTTTGTACATATGGACCTGTTTGTACGTTGAATAGAGACCACGGTATTTTGCATGTATATCTAGCTTTATCTTTGCATTGAAAGAAACCCATATTCAACGGTAACATAAAAATCTGGTCTCTCCATTTGCCTGAGATTTCTGTTTGTAATCTCTGTTGACACCCATGCACAGGCTGTATAATTTGCAGTTTTAGTCAAGAGAAGCCTAACGTTGGAGGATCAAGGGGTTGCTGAGCTGCACCAGGAGAAATGATTCATCATGCTTTTGTGATGCATTATGCTGATGTTGTCACTTACACACTTTCAAAATCATTGTTTTTACTCATATAAGCGAGAAGGAAGAAAAGTTGCTGCAAAATTCAGAAAGTGATGGCAAGCACCTGTGAAAATTTGGCACAGAGATGCCTTCCTCAGGCGGGAGATGTGCTAGGGTATTGTTTTCAGTTCTCTCACTTGCTTTGCAAAGCAACCACTGTTTCTAGACAGAGCTTTTAAACCTAGTGTTTGCACACGCATCTGGCAACAAGGAACTTCAGCCAAAAGAGGTAGTTTGGACACTTTTACTTCACAGAGCTTTGCAAAATATTCTCTGCGTAAAACGCACAAGACAAATAACTAAAAGCTTGCTGGTTCCCTGCAAACTTAGAGGTACCTTTCTCAAAGTTGGAAACACACTTCTCTTGCTTCCTCTCCATTTACTGAAATTTCAGAAGAGGATGACAATAAATTCTTAGCATCCCTCAAAAGCTGGAAACCGCAGCTGAAGGCCTCATCTTCTTTGCTTTGTCATTGACTGTGTGCAGGCAGAGTGTCAAACAGCCTACCTTCCAAACTGTTGCTTTGCCACAGCTTTCTGCGTGCATTAAAAGACAGGCTCAGTGCTCTTCCTGTATTGTTTACGGGTATAAGGCAGGCAGGGAAAGCAGAGCCAGGCAGATTGGTGTGGGAGAGGAGCATCTGCTATTCCAGGGTATTTGGCTTCCCCTGCAGCAACCTGAGCTTCCCAGCCTGGCTTCTCCTCTCCCACAACCACTACTCTCTTAAAGTCACGACCTGTTGCAAAGTTCCCATTGTAAAAAAAGAAAGGAAAGTTCCCTACGTGAAAAAGGAAATGCCGCTACTTGTAAAGCCAATTAGTTCCAGAATCTGTCCAGCATTTTGCAATTCCTCTTCTGAAATTAAGCTGAGGAGGGGATGGGAAGGCTCTTATTTTAAACAGGTTGCTCCACGAATCCATTACCCTTTTTTTTTTTTTCCCCCCTTTGGTGGGATGTGACACACCACAAATATTGCGCTCTGACGTTTGAACAACTGACCACCCAAACCCTGATGTCACCGCCAACACCCTTCTGCTGCTGGCAGGGAGGCAGTGCACCAAGAAACTGCCCAAAGGGATTGATTGATTGTCTCTTCCTTTCGGATCACTGCCAGCCCCTGTTTCCTCCAGCGGTATATGGAGTGAGAGAGAGAATTCCCTCTCAGAGAGTCAAGCCTGTGAAAAGAAGATTTCACATGTGAAACTGAGACCTGGAAAACAATCACTTGGCTTCTCTTCCTTTAATTTATTTTCCATATGATCGAGAAATTTACATACAGAGTTTATTTTTATCTTACTAGTCGTCTGATGTGCCTATGAATAATAAGCTGAAATGGGAATTAATCGCGGGTGCTTTATCGCAGACATTTCATGTTCCCCTAATTACTTTTCTTTTTTTTTTCTTAATAAATGCATAGACTCTATGGCAGAATTAGCATAAGGTTAGAAGGTTTGTGCTCCTCATCATGTTTCAAAACATTCTTCAAACAGAGCTCAAGGAAAAGCCCAGTGAAGTCCATTTGAGATACAGACACTTTCACTGACATCTGTTGATATCTGATTAAGCCCCCACTGCACGGCCTTCAGCAAGTTTTTTATCACGACATTTTCGCAAACGAGAGCAGTACATACTTACCTGGAAAAGGAGCGTTCATGTATTTTACAAGGCTTCCAACGCGGACGCACAAAGGAGATGCAAGAACCATGGTCTGCCACTTACTACCTTTCCTACTAGGTGAATTTCCTAGAAGGCAAGAAAGAACTTGCAGCCTTGCTCTAGTTCAAACCCTCAGAGGTGTCAGCTGAAAACTATGTTAGTGAGGGTCCAATTTCCTTCTTGCAAATGGATCAGCAATGTGCTGAAAAGTGCTCTCCTTTAACATGCAAATGCCCGAGAGAGCGCATATCTAGCGGGGGGTGGGTGGGTACCACACCACCAAATAGTTGTTGACTGAAATTTTTTTAAATAATCACGATAAGAAACTGCTGATGTAAAACCCAATAAAGCAATAAAAAAAAAAAAAAGAGCAGCTTATCAATATCTGAAATAAGAAGTCCTAAGCTAGCTGTCCTTTGCATCATGTGGCCTAGGACATTTATTGAGGATGTTAGCTCTGCCCCATCCAAGTGTGCTTGGGAGTTTGTTATCCCCAGAAGTTCCGTAACATGGGGCAGTCTTGTATGAACACGTACCTTCCTCGCATTCTCCAAATAGCAACAAAAAAAGGCAAACATAAAAGGACATGGAAATAGGCAATTTCTGTAGCTATACCACTACTACAAACTGCTATAAAGCGGATTTACTTTTCAAGAAATTAGCTTATGTCCTGCCACCAAAAAGCAGCTCCCTCATTTTGCTTCACTGGCACAATACTGGCTTCACATACGTGGTAAGTATATGTGACATTTCTAAGATACTATGACTATCTCAGTATTAATCCACCAGAAAGGAGGTATAGGAAGGCAGAGAAGCAGCAAAAACGTAAATCTTGTATTTGTCTCCGTCTCTCAGAACCGTAATTGAATCTTAACTCAACACAGGGGCCTGGTTGCACACAGCTGCAAAGCTCCATCTAAGGCTGTGGGTTAACACTGATTTAAGGGATCTGGGGCTCTGTCCCAAAACAAGCAGAAACGAAAGAAGGCAGTTCGGCTACTGGACAAGCAGCTTCTGACAAATCAGACCCAAGTTCCACAAACATTCACTGATTTTTAATTTCAGGAGTGTATTTCCCACACTCAGGTCAGGAGCACACTGATTTGCTCATATACATGGATGAATGACTACGGTAGCCACAGAGGAGAAAAATCCTAAAAAATATTTATATTAAATGTAACCTCGCTTAAGAAGCCAAAAAGTCTTCGGTGAAACTGAAAAGTCTGAGGCTGTAACATCATTGGGGATGCTGATGAACTGATCGTCAGTGAAATTTCACAATTCTTAGTCGCGAGGTTCGATGCTCAAAAGCATTGAAGCAGTAAAAGGCCATAAACTCATTTTACAGAACTTGCTCAAAAGCTAGCAGAGTTAGTTGGTATTCAACACAGAAGATCCCTCGGGAATGCTTTTAATACTGTTATTATGAAAATCTGTAAGTATTCTCAAATGATATGGTATATTCCTTGCCATTTCTTTCCGAAGAGATTCCTTTGGCCTCCAGTCTCGCACAGTCCCTGGCTCATAGGAATACTCAGTTCACGCCACCGGTCTCAGTGCTATACTGCATTCATCTTCATTTTGGAGGTGCTCATGAACTAGAGAAATAAACCAAACTTTATACACCACACCTCCAAATGTGAAGGAGCTGGGCTTTAGGAAGACTCTGGGCCGTCTGGAAATCCCGGTTCACTATTGCAAGTATTGGGATTGCTGTGGGGACAAGATTTCACCCCCTTGAAATTACAGCTCTGGAAATGTTATGAAAAATGGCCAGCCAAGGGGGAGAGGATAGCCATGAAACAGAGGAAGCAGCATCCCCAGGGAATTTATGGAAACATATTTACAGTTCTCCTTGCATGTATTAATACCATTTGTGACTCGGGGCTTTTAATTCATCACCAATCACCCTCGCATCAGATACCCTGCTGGAGGGCAGGGAGCAAGGAGCAATACGCTACACGTTTTCCATACAGATGTCCCAGAAGCAGCAGAAATTAAGTTAATTCCCACACGCCAGCTCCTGGCCCACCACACACCCTGAAAGCAAGCGTGCCTCCGCTCCCTTGCAGAGCTGCTGCCAGACAAAGGCGCAGAGATTTCCCCGACTCCTTGTCATTCAGCCACACGCACATGCACAGATACACACACACCCCCCCTTCATCTTTCTGTGCTTTCGCTTGAATAATTCAGTTTACTACCCAACGCTGTAAATGCAGAAATAAGAGTCACCCGTGCCATACGCCCCTTTCTGCCCCCTGCCCGACAGCAGTTGCCCCTCCAGCTAGATTACGCCGGTTTTAGGACCGATTGCCGGTTTTGTTGCTTTGATGGTTTGCTTTGGATGGAATTTGATGGAATTCCCGGAGGCGGCCGGTGGGGACTTGGGGAGCCCGGCAGCGCGGGGAGGCGGCGGACCTGGCCCCATCCCCATGTCCATCCCCATGTCCATCCCCATCCCCATCCCCATCCCCATCCCCGGCCATCCTGCCCTCAGCCGCAGGCAAGCCAGGGCCGGGCGAGGGATGCCTCGCCGGGGGCGACCCGCTGCTGGGGAGCGGGGCTGGGAGCCAGGGCCAGGTGGCTTCTGGCCGTAGCCATTGTCTGCCGGACCGGCACCACCGCATGGCATGGACTGGCCTGGGGGCGTGCAGGGTGGGAGGGCGTTCTTCCTTTTCTTGCAAGGACAGCAGTGGGATTTTATCCTTTCCTCGCAGGAGGGTTGCAAGGACAGCAATGGGATTTTTCTCTCCTTGCAGCAGGGTTGCAGCGGGGGAAGGGGAAGCGGGGAGGGGGAGAAGGGGGGAACAGCTCCCGGAGCTCCGAAGGGACGAGGGTTTCGTCTTTTCCTTCTAAATGCGGAAATTCGAGTGACAGAATGACCGAGCTGATATTGCACAACCGGGAGAGGGGGCACACAGAGAGCTGAAGCAAAACCACCCCGCGGCTCAAACCCAGCACAGCGCTCCGCCGCTGCGGAAAGTCGCCGGCGGCTGCCCCTGTCCCCCCGTCCCCGCCGTCCCCCTGCCCCTGCTTTCCTGTCCCCCTGCCCCACGCCCCTCCTGCCCCTGCCTTCCTGCCTCCCTGCCCTACGTCCCCCCGGCCCTCCTGTCCACCGGCCCTCCTGTCCCGCTGCCCCCCCCTGCCCTCCCGTCCCACTGTGCCCCCGTCCCCGCTCCTACCCCTGCCCGCCCCCGCCCCGGACGCGCCCCAGGTCCGGTGCGGTGAGGCAGGGCGGGGGTCGGGGAGCCAGAGGCAGGGCCCCCCCACCTTTCCCCCCCCGGATCGTCCCGGGGGTACCTCCCGCCGACCGGTACCGGGACGGGGACAGGGACCGGGGCGATTTTCAGCTTTAAGGGTGTGTGTGTGCGTCCGTGTGTGTATGTAGCTGTGTGTGCGCGGGGGGAGGGAGGGCTGGGCGGCGGAGGGAGGGGAAGGAAGGGGCGGGGGGTGGGGAGGGGGGGGAGAGAAAAAAAAAAAAAAGAGAAAAAAGGCGGAAAGCGGCAAAATGGTTTAGCGGGTGACATCACCGTCATTTGCATAGGCGCGGGGATAAAACCGCCCCGCCAGCGAGCGCCCTTTATACTGGCGTGCGGAGCGGCGGCAGCAGCGAGCGGCGGGGCTGAGCATCACCGCGCGGCGACACCGGTGGGTCCCGCCACCCCCACCCCCCCTACCCTAGACCCCCCCCACCCCCTTCCCCCCCACCCCTCCGGGGTCCCCAAGCTCGGGCAGGACGAACCCCTGCCCGGCACCCCGGCAGGGCAGGGCAGGGCGCGGGGGATATTGTCCTGGGGGGGGGTGGGGGGGGGGGGGGGGCGGCTATGGTCCAGGGGAGGAACACTATTGTTTGGGGGGGCTTATTGTCTGGGGGCCGCGGCGCTGCAGGGCGGTGGCGTGCAGCTTTGCAAAGCCGGCTTTGTTGCCGTCCCCGGGCTTTATTTTTCTAATTGATTTTCCTCTTAACGAGTTAAAAACGCGGCCAGCGGCGGGCGCTTCCCCTCTATTGTACTCCGCAGCGCGCAAATACTGGGAGTTGCCCCCGGCGGCGGCGGGCGGCGAGCTGCGCTGCCTTTGGTGCTGGATTAAATAATACTTTTTTTAAAAAAAACAATATTATTATTACTGTTTTTTTTTTTTTTTTTTAATGTGCCGGGGATTAAGCCTCTTCTTTTCGGCATGCGTTGAGCGTTCGGCTCCCGCGGCGGGCGCGGCTCCCTGTTTTGGGTGCCGGGGGGTAACGGGGGGGGGGGGGGGTTCGGGGGTAACGGGGGAGCCCCTCGCCCCTTGCCGGGGGGTAACGGGGGAGCCCCTCGCCCTTGCCGGGGGTAACGGGCTCTTCCCTTGTGCGCGCAGAGTCACCTGCCAACATGTCCGACAAACCAGACATGGCCGAGATCGAGAAATTTGACAAATCCAAATTGAAGAAGACAGAGACGCAAGAGAAAAACCCGCTGCCTTCAAAAGAAAGTGAGTGCGGGCAGGCGCCGGGGAAGGGCAGGCAGGGAGAGGCAGGGAGGGAGGCAGGGAAGGGAGGGAGGGAGGAAGGGAGGGAGGGAGGGAGGCGGGAGGAGACAAAGAGGGGCGGCGGGGGGGGGGAGCCGGGGGTGCGGGGTGGAGGGAGGATACGCGGCGGTGGCTGTGCCAGACAGCCAGAGCCTGAACCCGCCGCCTAGTAGCGCGTAATTTACAATTCTTTACATTTCTGTTTCGATATATTTTATTTTTTTTCGCACATATATTTTTACAAATGATAGGAATTGTCATGTGAATGCATTTCAGGTTCTCGATCTTTATTTTATTTTTTTTTCTCTCCTTTTCTGTTCCCTCCCCCCCCCCCCTTTTTAGCAATTGAACAGGAGAAGCAAGCGGGTGAATCGTAATGAAATCTGCCCTTCCAAATTATGCACTGTACATTCCACAAGCATTGCCTTCTTATTTTACTTCTTTTAGCTGTTTAACTTTGTAAGATGCAAAGAGGTTGGATAAAGTTTAAAATGACTGTACTGCCCCTTTCACATCAAAAGAATAGAGAGAACTACTGACACTGAATGAAGGCGCTGCCTTTCCCTCTGCCTGTCTGGCTTTGGTCCTGGTGGCATGAAAGAGCTTGCATGTTGATGAAAGAAGAACTTGGGTGGGACTACAGTAAACTAGAGTAACACACGAATAAATGCAAAGCTGTACCAAGGTCCTGCGAGCTGTAAAATGCAGTTAATCGAGTGCCATTTTTTTTTTTGTTCAAATGATTTTAATTATTGGAATGCACAATTTTTTTAATATGCAAATAAAATGTTTTAAAACCTGGATGGTATTTATGTCCTCTATTTGGAGAACTGTATCAAAGGATATGAAGCATAAAAGCCAGTACTGAGACACGGGATACTATAAAACCTTTGGAGATGACTCAATCCTCAATCACCATTCTCATTTTTTTCGAGACGTGCTCTCACCAGTAGATAAATTTGTGTTCCTCGAAGCTAGGTCTTAGACAATTTCAGTAAAACATTGCATGTCTTATAATTTGTTACCATGTGAGTATGTCACTTTAAATATTTCTTTAATATTTAATGTAGAGATTGATAAAGGCAAAAAAATTGGCTGTTTATTGCTGTGCCCCACCCATAGCATAGCTCTTGTAGTAAGAACCATTCTGTACTGTTGCAGAGATTCAACCTCTAGTTGTATAAATCCGTAATTGATTTAATTAATAATTGAGGCTCGTTCTGCTGATACAGTATTTAAAGGAAGAAGTAATTCTAATTTTCAGTCCATGATGGAACATAAGCTTTTTAGTATCCTAAAGCTATTTTAGTGGATTGTGTCCCATGCAATTAAAAATCATTTTGTTAAAATGTTAGTCATGTTTGGAACACTGTTTTATAATCTCTTAACGGCTACTTGATCCTAAGAATTGGTATCAGAGAATAACAAGCTACAGTTTCTTTACTAATTCAAAACTAACCTTTTGGGGGAAAAAACCTCATGGTAACTTATAAAATGAAGAAGATTAAAAATCCTATATGCAAATAGCAACACACAGCATTGATGGTTTATGGCAATTCTTTTTGGTTATTTTTACTCAAACGACGGCGGGTAAAATCTGTGAGCCAGGGAGGTCAGTAGGAGCTGACTTCAGTAGTCACGGATTTCATCCATTACTTGCTTCACTTTGAAGTGAGTAATTAACATTCTGGAAAAAAATGCTGTCAGATAGCCTGTAGGAGGGCGGTGAGCATGGTTCGTCAGTGCCTTAGATGTATCTTCAGGGGTTGAGCCTGCATTAAAAATTACAGCCAGTTTCTATAAAGCAAAATTAGTCCCTCTGGGGATGCCTGGGTTTTGCTGAGGTTGCTGACTTGGAGGGGGAGTGGGTCATGTAGATTTGGGATTTCATCCTGCCACCTCTCCTTAGCAGCATCTGACAGTATCAACAAACTCTGGCCTTGAGTTCACACCAGTGAGGGCAGTGGGGCTCCTCTGCTTGAAGGTTTGGTGGACGTCCGTGCCGCTGGAGAAGGAGGAGCCCCGAGGTGCCGTGTGTTTGTGGTCACAGTCCCCAGCCTTCCAGCAGTGGAGAACTTGGCAGAACCGAGCATTTGATGCGAATCTAGGATTCAGGCCTGAGATGTTTTGATGCAGTCCGTGAGAGGATTTGTGGAAGTCCTGGTGGCGTTAAGGACCTCCAATGTAATTTAAGCTTTAAGCTGATGAGTTCAGGAATTAAGCGAACCATTTCTTACGGTTGTAAATGTTTGAAGCTTTCATTTCATTCCCCATGTATAATGGGAAAGGGATAGGAAACTTTTAGCTGAGTTTCTGAAAAGTCAATTAAACAATCAACTCCCAGCTACTGATCTTAATCAGGTAACACAGGATGTAACATGACTAAATTCAGAAGCGTACAGTCTGAACTGTACGTGCACAAATGAGAAGAAGTGAGCACTTGCTTACTGTGGATTCATCTATGGGAAGAAAAGCAAAGCAACGCATTTCTGAGAGAGGCAAAACATGCGATATACATAGCTCGCTGTAAGTCAATGAAAGTGTGTGCTGTAAGCCAGCATGGTTCAGCAAAACCGTAATGAGATATGAGGCCTCTGACTTCAGAATCACAAGTCCAAAGTGATTAGAAGATGGTGCTGGCCACAGGCTACCACCATCTGTGATGTGCCTGGTGGCTCCAGGCACATGGTAAGAGGTGGTAAGACTCAGATCTGTTTTCATGAGATACGGCAATAAGCTACTACTACTGTTAGGAGCTCCGTTTCTGGGATCAAGGACTGAATAAAACACAAAATCAACTGGGAAGTAAACCTTCCCAGTCAAATTCAGGAATTGCTGGAGCCTGTCATCCCCTGCGTTGCTCCTCGTTTGGCTCTTTGCATATATTCAGGGAAAATTGCCGCAGATATTCACCATGCTTTGCATAGGTAATATTGAGGTGGTCACATCTGGCACCTACTTTACAGCAACGCAATTGATGGCATGAAAAATGAAGGCTCGGGTGGATCGATTGCAATAGTCGGGGCTGTGTCTGCGCTGGTTGTTGGCTGTGGCTAATAAAGGAGATCGGTCTCTTCGCCTGCCAGTTGAGAAACTTTCACCAGCCACAAACTGACTAGGAAAAATAAAAATAAAAAAAACACAGCCCCAAACCTGCTTATGAAAAAGGGTCATCAGAAACAGAGAGGCACAGATGGTTTCTGATCTCACACGCTGTGCGGGCGCATTATCCCAGCCCTGGGAGAGGAAGGCTGGACGGTGGGTGTCTGGTGTGCTGCCTTCCCCGCCCCCAGCGCAGAGGCAGCTCCACGGAGGCCACGCCGTGAGCAGCTCTGCCCTCCAGTACCGAACCGAATTCTTCCTTTCTCAATACTCAAGAAGAGATTTTTTTTTTTTTTCCCCTCTCTCTTTCGTGCACCTCCCCTGATATCCTTAACTATGCATATACGGGACAGAAAGCATATGCTGACGATACCCAAAATAGATCATTGTGGTATTAAAATTAATTACAGATATGCGGAGACTTTAATGCAAGCATTTTGGTCTTCTAGGCTATTTTTGTGCAATGCTGAACGTGTGATAAAACACCACTTCCCCTAGTAACCCTTTACTTCCCTAGAAACAGTGTAGAAATGAGCAGTTCCTATTGTGTATTGTAATCATATATGGCTGCCACGTACAGCTGCTGCACAACATAGTTTTATTAATAAGGAACTATGCGCTAATCCAGGCATCGCGTAAAATACAACGAGCACGTAACACAGCGTTCCGTGCCACAATTCCATGGGGCTGATACTAAAAGGGGTGTGAAGAAATGAAAAATGCAGCTCATGCTTATTCGTGGATATACAGTAGGATGACTATGCAAAGCAACCTATGGCAGCCTTGGCAGAGCTGCCTTCCGTGAGATCATCTGATGCGCCAGCTTTCTGCATTCTCATTTCAACAGGCGAGGCAACCAAATTGTAAATAAAATGGGCTATTTTGTTAATTTGGAGAAAGGCAATTCCAGACAACGTTCATCCATTATTTGTACACTGTCTGACAGATTAATTTACTATTGTCCCTGTGATATGATGGGGTTTTTTTTAAAAAGCTCAGCTCTTTACCGTACACCTATTTCAGAATTCTGTGACTTATGACAAGAGCCCATTTGTCTCTCTGTTTTCAGCTGAAGTTAATGACATGATTTCCAGTATTGCTTTCACCAGATTTTAAAAATGTCAGGCCCCTCTCTGACTTTCTCTCCTTCATGCTTAGGGGGAAAAAAAAAAAATCAAACACAGTGGGTTCTGAGAGATGTTTAATTTTGCCTCTGGGTTAATGAGCCTTCAGCATATTGGGAGCATAGCAAAGACACATTTTTTTCCTCTTGTTTCTGCAATCATAAGGACTACAACTTTCCTTTTTTCCTTGTAATCAAAAGGCGGGGTTCTCAGGAGATTTTTCAGTCTCCTGGAGCTTGAGCTTTATGAAAACTGTCAGGCACGATGAGATTCATGCAATGTAATGAGAACTGGCAGCTGGGAGATTCTCCAACCACTGCGCCCTCACAATAAGAAGATGCTGATGGCAAAGCACAGTCAAATCTATAGCATTAATTTCAGGCCATGATATGCAAAGAATGGCAGAGTGAGGCTGTAGGCTATAAAGAGAAAGTCTCTTTTTCTTTTTCTCTTTTTTTTTTTTTTTTAATTCCTATTCCTAGGTCCTATGGCCTCAGGTTTTCTGATGCCTCTGGATTTATTGTTTACCTAAGGTAGATTTTTTTTTCACTAAAATTTTGCAAATGAACTGGTGGATTTACTCCAATTTAAACATATTTCCAGCATTTGTATAGTCCCCAAATATTCACAACATGTCCAATCAAAACATTTTCTTGAAAACAAATTCATGATTCCATTGACCAAAGGGCTTCTTGGTGATGAAGAAACTTTTTCCCACTATTGTCATTCTAATCATTTTATCTTTGGCATGTGGTCCAGGGCTTGAAATTTGGGCCTGGAAACAATCTGATGTGACTTTGTAGACATTGCATATTCCATGAAGAGACATCTGCAGTGCCCTTTGTTTGCATAATATGCATGAAGATTGAGTACAGTTACAAACTGACTAGAGATGTGTTTGAAAATGAAAAAAAACCAAACCAAACCAAACCAAACCCCCCAAACTATTCCAAGAGGAATGCATTTGCATGTTCTATAATATTTGCCATGAATAATTTAGTTATCCCTAGTATCTTCTAGCGATTTGAAGCTACTGCAGCAACATTCAGGTGTCTAAAATAAGACAGATGAACTAGCTGAAATCTACTTCTTTCTAGACCAAAAGGATGAAATTCAGGCTCTCAGATGGTTCAGATCTCACCTAATGTATTTGACAGATTTTCAAAGATATTGCTTTATGTTTTATTTCCTATAATGGTGCTTCTTTTCCATCTGAGATAAAACTATATATGATATGATTTATATTACTCAGGTATAGCATTTTAAAATGTTTTGAAATGGAGAACTGTTTCTTCAAACCGTCACTTGTAGCTTTGGAATTTAAGGCCTCTGCACAGCTAAATTTTGATGCAAAATAACATAGAGAATTTTCGAGCTACGTAATAATCTGAAAAATCACTTGCTGGATTAATTTTTCATGTGTCTCGGTTCACCTCACCTGCTCTATATCATCTGGCCTGAGTAAGAAAAATTGAGCCAACAGAGGGATATTCTTCATCCTTCCCCCCAGACTGGGCACTGCCTCTCAGAAATGCCACTGACCCACTGTGCGGTGGGAATAGCAGTCAGTATTAATATGTGACAAGGTCTGATGTGGTGTGGTATTTCCTGAAGGATGGAAATTTCAGCTTTTTGGCAAAGGGCTCATAACACTTGCTTACCACTCTAGCGGGTCCTAATTTGGTATTTGACAACACTACAGATGAAAATGAATTGTAGGTCAGCTTTAGAGGCTTTTATAGTCTCTCTGAGACTATACAGTTACAATTATCAAAACTAAGGTGCGGAGCAGGTAGAAAAATAGAAAGACACTCATTTCCAGGATGTCATGTGTGTGATTTCATCACTTACAAAGGATGTGGCCGTATCAAACTCAGACAATAAAAAGAAGATACTAGTTTACACCCAGCTATCCAGTAAAGTTGGACAAAGGAATACCTGCTTGGACTTTATCACTATTATTTTTTCAAGGTATTACGGTAGCACCTTGGTGCCTGTCATAAAATGAGGGCTATGAAGACATGCGTAGTGAAGAAACTGTTCCTGCAGGAAAAGAGCTGACTCGTGGGCACAGATTTGGTTAAATCAGAAGTCTGGATGGGGACTGCCTGCAACAAGCATGGCTGAGTTGTACATGAAGTAGACCCAAGAGACTATAGTCAGCCTTGAAAAGGCGACTGCTTGCTTTCCCTTCTCGTCAGGTGACTGCTTCTGCCAGACTCCCTATATGCAGCTGTGCCTTTGCGTGCATGCAACGCCCCAATGATTCAGCACATCCTCACCATTTGGTTTATTACTAAAATTTAGCTTTGGTTTCTAGGGTTGGCGTAGGCACCTGATCCTCCGCTGAAGAAAAGAAGGCCCAGAGAGGAGCACCAAAAGAAAATTGCCTGAGAAAAGTCCATTCTTTTCATTGCACCTTTTTACGAACACATGATGAGACCAACCAGTGGTGAGGAAAATGAGGCCATTTCAGAGTGCCATCCCCAGTTGGAGAAGTGGATGTGGCCCTGAGCATGTACATTCCCACAGAGGAAACCATCCTCAGCATACTGAGCACCCTCCAGGCTCACAGCAGGTTTATTCACACCATTCTGGGTTCTGGTGAAGAGGGACCGCATGGGTGGGTCACCCACACTGTCACCCAGCAGTGCGCATCGCTGGCAACATCATAGGGCAGCCCCAGGACACTCCCCAGGGCAGCTGAGCCTTTTTTATTTTAATATTTCTGTTCAGCTTTCCTGTCACCTCATTTCATCGCTAGATGGTCTGCAAGCTGCTGTTCAAAAGCAGGCCAGCTCCAGATGATCTCAGGGCTGGTGCTGGCTACGTGTGGTTGGTTTTGGGTGCTGCGGGCTCCTGTGTGCCTGTCATACCATCTCCAGCTCTGCCTGCACTTCGGAGATAGAGTCCTAGAATGGTCTGGGTTGGAAGGGACCTTAAAGATCACCTAGTTCCAACCCCCATGCCATGGGCAGGGACACCTTCCACTAGACCAGGCTGCTCAAAGCCCCATCCAGCCTGGCCTTGAACACTTCCAGGGATGGGGCATCCCCAACCTCCCTGGGCAACCTGTTCCAGTGCCTCACCACCCTCACAGTAAAGCAAAAAGATGCCCAGATGTTGAGCGATCCCTAATCCCTGATCCATGCTTTTGCTGCCCTCCCTAGAGGTGAGAACAGCGGGGGGCATTGGTATCTCTCTGCCACCCTGGGGTCAGGAGGGACACAGAGAATAAATTTTATTGAAACAAGCACAGCAATGGAAAGAGAACTTTGTAAGAGCAGAGGGGGCTAGTTAGTGGAATTGAAAGCAGCTCATGAAAAAGCCTTTTCTTGTTATTGGTTCTTGCTAGTTTCAATCTTTTATTGGAACCTCTTTTGAAAAATATATTTCAAAATATATAGGAACCTCCTAGAAAAATATATTTAATATTCTAAGCACTGGCAACATGGCTTTTTTTTTTGGGGGGGGGAAATAGTAGACAGTGAAGCTCCTAGTTAGGAAGTTTCAGCCATACAGCGAAGTACTGTAAAATGATTGAGCCCTACCAGTACTATGCCGGAATATAGATCAGCCATAAGCTTACCAATGCAGGCTCAGTGCTGGGTTTAGGGCTGCTTCACATCCTAGGAATGGGGCAAACCAGCTCATACATAAATCCATTACTTAAAGAATCAAAGGGTATATGGAGGCTTTTCTTGATAGGGAGCCTGATGCGTAGGTCTTCAGAAAATCTTGTCCTTAGATTAGGTAAAAGGCTAGAAGGTCCCATGAGAAGTTATCATGGAGGGTATGTTAAAATGACTTCCACGAGAAAGCAATCCACAAAGAGCTTTATACAAACATTCCTATTCCCTAGCAGTGGCAAACAAAGCATTACAAGGAATGAAGTGAGTTGATGAAAGCATCAATGATTTTAGTCCCGCCGTATTGTTTCAGCATGAATTAGGAATAAGAATACTCCTAGCAGCTGAGCTATACCCCACCGCTCTGACATGTTAGGGCAGGATAGATGGATCCCAGACAGTCTCGTCTCCATAGCTCGTGACTACAAAAGCAGCTCCTGCTTGCTTGGATCATGCAGAGAACATTGCTTCCAGGAAGAACTTCATGTTTCTATAATTTTTTTTTTTTTTGAGCAACTTTAATTACCACTCTGGGAGACACACAAAAATCTGCTGCCTGCTTTGCGCTTGGTAGTTGGCTTGCCAGCATTAAGTGGAGGGGGGAAGGGGAAGCTCTGAAAATGAGTGAGGCTATTATAGATGACACCACATCTAGCATGAGGAGTTAGTGTGAGGAATACAGGGGAAAAACCTTTCTGAGAGAGATGCAACCTTTTACCGGGGGTCCATACATAGGCTGTACGTACCCATATATGGCTGCTTCCCTGATGCTTTGCTTGTTAAAGTCATCTCTGCTGTGTGTGGGAGGTGTGGGTTACACTGAGAAATGCCAAAGTAGCTCTCAAGTCCTTGCTGCATTTTAAAGGTTAAAATGAGGAACAGCCTGGCATTCTCCGAAAGGCCTTTAAATGGAACAGAGCCGTCTAATCACATGCACTGCAGCATGAGCACCAACTCTTCTGTATCCTTTTCAGCCGTGAGCTGATAGGCACAGAGTTTGTTTTCAGCAAAGGCTGCGCTGTGGCTATCTATCTACAGTTTGTGCTCTCTGAGATCAAAACCAACAGCAGATAGTATTTTGAGACCAGGAATGGTTTCACACAATTTTCAATTTAGTAGGCTGAAAGACTCCTAAATGGGTATTTAGGATAATGCGTAATGGTAATGGAGCAGTTGGATGCTCACAGCTTCCCGTGAAATTTCCCTCCTTGCTGAAGTAAAGCTGCTGTGAAATGCCAAGGTCCTGAGCAAGTGTGGCTGCCTTCATTTCAGTGAGTTTTCTAGATGTTTAGGACACTTGCACATCAGGCCATTTTTCATTTGAGTGCCTAACTAAGGGTAATAACATAGTTTTAGTTCCTTGCAACTCCCCCCAGTTTATGACACTAGCTTGTACGGGGCCTCTTAGGCAGGACTCTGCCACAAAGAGCACTTCTCAGAAGGAATGGGAGTATCCCCTCTCTTTGCATGTCGTATGAAGTGCAATTGCATATCTCAAGGTCTTCTCTTCTCACTGTCCCCCTTCACATATTCTTATTTTTCATCGAATCCTGTCTCCTTCCCTAAATGTGTTCCCCTCCCTCTGGATAGGTACCCTAATAATGCCACTGTTACTTGCGCAGGAAGCTTGGTCTTCTCGCTCGTCATACCCAAACTGTGGGTGTACCACCCCTGCCAGCAACTACTCCCTACTTCAGATTGTACGCCTGACTCCATTATATAGTCTAATAGTCTGCCAGATTGCTTGGTGTCTCCAAATCCCTCACTCTCAGCAGGAGGCTGCTGCCAACTTTTTGACAGTGGGACTCCATCAAATATCTTCCGCCTGAGACGTCTGTGCCTTTACAGTTCTCCCTGTAAAAGCTTCACTCTTTCCTTTCCCCTCTTTCCGGAATGGCCAAAACCGGTCCCTCGGGGGTGACCCAGCAGAGGAAGCAGCGGCATGTCAGCAAACTGGAAGTGTTAGGTGCTGTGCAGGCTGCCCATCAGGAAGAAAGAGCTCTTATCTAACCTTTATGCAGTCCTTCCCCTTGTTCGCCTCAGTGTCACAACAAAAAGTTTTAGATTTTTTTTAAGGAGCTTGTTTATTTCCAGTTCTTAGTCCCTAGACTTCTCTTTCACGCTGCTAGCCAGCAGTGGGAAGGTTAAAAATGCAGTCAGTTACCAGTGGCAACATACTAGTGTTGTAAATCCTGCCCACACATCTTCAGATCTACTGACATTTGAAACATCTAGGCCTTTTCTGTTAGCTATACCAGTGTAATTATGTCTCGGTATATCTTTTTTTCCTACATGTCATCCTCCAGGAGTGCTCAGACAAGTATATATGAGGGATATATATGGAAGGAGAAAGAAAGAAAGAAGGAGGCTGAAGTGACAGAGAAAGAAAGGAAGCCATTGCAAGTCGTTCACTGGGGGTTTTTGAAAGAGCAATATCACATATTAATAGTTGCAATCTCATAGCAGATTATTGATCCCTTTAAATTATTTTAGTACGTCGCCTGTGACCTGCAGGTCAGGCTGTGCCAGTGAAATCAATTACATTTTATATCAGTGCCGTATGCTTATCTAGCCCAGCAGGGATGTGGAGGTGCTGTGCGTCCTTCTTGCCAGCAGCGCCATAAGCTAACAGACTGGCTGTGGCGGGACCGGCATATACGCGAAGGCAAACACGTATGAAATCTCCATGCGGAGTCCAGTGAATCATCACACACACACAAGATGCACTTTCCAAATGGAGTGTGCTTCTAAATGCTGAGAAAATGAGGCTTTTTCTGCCCTGACCACTGCCTTGCTCAGTGGCTAAGACCACTGCACCGACTTTGTGGGAGCCCACTTCAGTACAGGCGACAAAACAGAGCCGCAAGTGATGGGAAGAGCAACTGTGACTTCAGCTGAAAGAGTCCAGGGAAACGTCAAGCCCAGCTAGAGTCTTGCCTTTGGCAGCTTTCCTCTGCATGGCCCCACAGAGGAGGGCAGGGGCAAAGGGCCATCCCCTCATACCCAGCTCTGGCAAGTGATCTAGATGGCTTTTGTTACTTGCCGCTGGCACAGAGACAGCAAGGAGGGGACTACCTGGAGAATGGGTTCTCCTGGGACAGAGCATCTCGCCCATCATCCTTCAACCAGCGCTGCATCCAAAGATGCACGCAGCATTAAAAGACAGTTAGGAAACTAGAGTACCACGCGGTACTTAACATCTGTTTTAAAATTCCCTTCTATTGATTTTTACACAGAAGTAATATAGCTTACATCAGCGCTGTATTATGGGCATCTTAATCACATGTCTTCAGGCATTGTATCTTTGTAAAATGTTATCAGTGTTAAAAGAAAAAAGGGCCACTAGAGACAACAAACTAATAAAAGCTTATGATTATGAAGAAATCACTAGCGGTTTACACCCTTGTCCACTCCTGTGTGGAGGGCTATTTATGGGACAGGCATCCTCCAGGCTGAGTAAAAGTGGCAGTAACAAGTGGGACTAATCACATGAGTAAGCGCCACACTGATGAACAAAGATTTGGCAGGATTAAATACCCAGTTCTTCTCTGCTCAGATAAATCAGTTTATTATGTGATCAAGGCCTGTACTTTGATCTTTGCAAATGTGAATTATTTATAACACCATGCTGAATTTCAGCCATACACACTGAATTCTTTGAACAGATTTAATGAAGTCTGAGAAATTATCCTTTGTGATAGGTCTTCACGTTAGTGGGCCCTTACAGATTGCTTCTTCCATAGTTGCAGAGTGTAGATTTTTAATCTGGTAATGGACTGTCCACGGCCTTGAGCCATTATTCTTGCTTTTCATAGTAACAAGGACTTTATTGCAAATCCAGCACAATTTGTCTGCAGTTTATTGCTTATATAGAGGGGGCTTATCACAGACAAATGTTCCTTCCTCATATGCAAACCGGTATTTCCAGGGAGGTAGACAAACATACTCAAGCCTTTATGAACATGCAAAGATTACAGTACTCGACAGATGAAGAAATACTCCAATGTAATTTTGCTGTATCTGATTTATTAGAGTGTATACTGTGCTGCTGAAGGCAAATGATATACATGGAAGATGAAAACTGGCTGCTAATTTTCATATACCATTCTTGGTAATATTTTAAGGATTACTATGTATTTGACCAAGCTGACAAATATTTTTGATGTTAAACCATGCTTCAGTTTTATCTCGGCAAGCACGGAGATGTTCAGCTAGCTACTACAGACGTCTCTATTGACTTTAAAAGGGAACTTGTCTGCTAATTTTGGTCTTTCAAATTGCACAGAAGTTAGATCACCAAACCACCCTAAAATAGATGGCGTAGATACTCTTATACCAAGAACCTGTTATTGCACTTTTTGTTTCGTGGGTTATGTTTCAAATACTCAGCTGGACTAGCAGGGGGTGGACGGCTCCATGAAAGGAGCTCGGAGAAACTACGGAGATTTATATCCACCCTGACTCTTGACACACCATTTACTGCGTGATATTACTGGCTTGGTTAGGAAAAGAAAAGTGACAGCATGGATAGTCCTTTTTACAAGCAGGAGAAAAAGGACGTTCCTTCTGTGGGACTAATCACCATCCATGCTCCTCATCACCACCCCTGTCTCTCGCGGGTGAGGAGGCTGGTCCCTGTTGAAAAGCAGTCCTCTTCACGCCTTTCCTCATCCCTCAGCAACTGGCAACACGCTCACAAAATAAGAAGGCAGCTTGGGGCTTCACTATCATTGCTTAGAGAAACGTTCCATTTCTAGCCCAAGGTTTGTGTGGAGCTAGACAAAAGTTACGAACTCAACACTTAGACATGTAAGGTGCCACCTTTTATTTCCTCTCGGTCCTACTGCGTTCGTTCTTTGCTTTTCAGACGTTCAGTAATACCTGCCTTATCCCTTAAGGCGATGATGATTTTTGAAAAAACCCACTCTTTTAACTCAGTCAGTAGTTTAATTGACAAGAATATACATACTTTACCACCTTCAGAAAGCAGGCATGAATATATGAGGATTCAATGAAGTTTCAGATAGGCAGTGGTTTTATTATTCTCATCTTTTTAATACTTTTCTCATTTGTGACCAGTGATTTTGTTTCACAGTAGGAAGTCATCTATCAGCAGCAAAATAATAGGACTGGAAATTAATAACTGCCTTTTTCCCGTGGTATCTCGTGAGCCTCTAATTTCACCTCTCTTTTACCACCTATCCTCTACTGAGTCTTCTGGTTAGTTTACCTTAATGGTAAGCATTCAGTCATTTTAAAGCAGCAGCAGAGCTTGTACCATACAAATGTACGCCTTCTTTGTTATGCAGCATGCTCCTTTGATTTATATTCTTGATGTAATTTCAAGAGGTATCGATATTCTCTAGAATTTCCATCATTTAGAAAATAGAGTTTGGGACAGGGTAATGCCTTGTTGTTTTCTCTTATGAAAACTGAAATTCATGGGTGTTATTTGGTTGATTACAACTTTTGACTTCAGGGTGAAAGCATAAAAACTTAGTCCACTTTAGGCAAAGCAATCTTAGTAAAAACATTATAAAATATGTATCTAATAAAGCCCCCATGAAATGAACCAAATAACAAGAGCTGTTACTGTCATTAACTTCTTGCTGTCTTGATTTTCTCACAGTAACTTAAAAGAACATTTAAACGTGTGCATGAATGATCTCCCATATAAAAAGATCTAACTGATGGTTTTATTTTGTTTTGGTTTTTTTTCTAGATCCTGTGCAATTGTTTTAGTAGGGGCATCTCATATAGGTTAGTATGTTGGGTGAATGCTGCATTTAGGACCACATGTATATAAGCCCCACAGAGTATTAAATTTAAAAGTTCTAAGTATAGACCTTCATAGTTATGTGAAGCACGTATAGGGAAATATATATCCTTATATACCTTATTTAGCATTTGCTAGCCCTACTGCCTTTATTAATATGGTTTTTGTCCTTTGTCTTTCACTTCTGGAGTTTATTCCCATATGTTTCCTGATTGACAGTGCTTCACTCTCTGCTCCCTCGTGTTGGTCTGTAAGGACAGACCCCAGCATTCCCATGAAAGCGAAGGATCCCAGAGCATCCACGCAAACCGACTGAAGATGAGGACTGTAGTGCATATCTCGCAATTAAAAAGTGTGCTCAGAGCGTTTACAATATCAACAAATGGTGTTTCTTTCTAAAAAAAAAAAAAAAAAAGGAAAAATTTGAATTATATTGCACGTCTCTTGGTTAGACTGTAAACTGCCCCGAGTGCCTGGATTATCTTTTACACTATGTTTATGTAGGCTCTCAGAAATCAGTTGCCTTGCACAGGTAGGGACAGATTTGCAAAAGTATCCAGTTAATTCAGACACACGTATGCGCTGAAACCCCAGCTTTCAGTAGGAGTTCTAGTTGTTCTCTAAAGTTGTCCTTACAGAACTGGGCATTTAAAAATCAGGCTCAGGACAAATTTGAAAAAGCCAATCCAATGGAGTCTACCGTGCTGTTCCAGGTGCAGTGGGATCTGTAGGTATTAGGGAGGCTTGGAGAATATACATCACCTCACCTCCTCCAGTAGGTAATTCAATATAGGCTTAAATTGGTGTGTACCTAGGTCAATCTTTTTCTATTCATATTGGTGGCACAGCTCATTTCTACATTACGGGACATTCTCTGATCCCTTCTTCTTTGTCCTTTTGTTCACTGTTAGCAAAACTCCCAGTGACTCTATGACATTATTGTTACTTCTGAGAAAAACTAGCTCCTGTAGTCCTATTTTGGATGAGTTTTTTCCTGAAACTTCCGTATTGGTTTTGTTCTCATTAGCTGAACCTAGGGATAGGTATTTCCAAAGTAGTTAGAAATTGATTCTGGTCTATCAGGTAGTTGTGTTGGATATTTTACGCTTTGTTTGATGAGGCACAGGCAGCCTTATCACACATTTTTATGACTCATTAGCCGTCAGGCTTTCATAATACTTCAAGTTAGCATACTGGGAACTATTTGTGCACAAATTTAATGAAGCAAAAGAGGAAATGCAGCCCAAGACCTTCAAGCTGACAGAGCTCTCCTGAACAAGAACTTATTTTTGTGCTTGGCATCTCAGACCCACAATTTTTCACCTGGAATCCTGGCCAAAAAGGTACTTTAGAAAACCAAGCATTGAAATCTGCTACGTGGGGTTCTGTGGCTCCGCTAGAAAGGTTTAGAAGTGTGCAAATTGAAAAGGATTAAAAAGTCCCTGCCTTCTCTCAAAAGTCTCCCCCAGTGGCAAGTATCCCTGGCGGAGCAGCAGCATGTGAGGAGCGCGATGATGCTGGGACTGGAGCACGCAGGAAGGCACATGCTGGAGACGCTGGTGCCATGCCAGAGGAAGACCAGACACAGCTCTGGTCCCTGGGAGCAGCCTGGCAAGCAGGTTTCACTGGTTTTAGGCCACACTTACACGCTTAGCGGCAAGATAAATTTAAGTAGTCCTGGCTTCTCCTCCCTCTCACTCCCAAACCCCGCTGAATTCTGCCCACGGTAGCGCCGTTTCCTCCACTGAGCTGGCAGAGCTGTTGGTATGGGACACAGTGACCCCCATCAGAGTGAAAAATTGCCACTCAAAACCATTTTCTTTTCTGGCAAGAGCATTCCCCTGCTCCAGCTCTCCGGGCAGTTGCACAAAGACCTGTGCCAGCTCACCAGAGAGGTGTGGGAGGGAAGCAGGGGGAGAAGGACCGGGGCTCTCCAGCAGTAGCCAGGGCTGGAAGCCCGGGGAAGCCAATGTGCCTACAGTGCTACTGCAGCTTTCCACCTTAGTTGAATGAGAGCTTCCACTTTCCTCCTTAATTTTGTTCTCTGAAGGTGCTAAACAGTCAGCAAGTGCTCTGTCATTTTGGCTATTATAGTGCTGAAGAATCTGGGGACTCTGGTCTTTGATAAATAATGAGTATACTTATGTAAGTATACTTATAATAAGTGACAGAAAAGACAGAGTTGCTGCTACTTCTGCCCATATTGTTCCTATATGCTACCCGCTGGGTTCATCGTGAGATCTAACGACCCTTCTCTGAAATAGCTGAAAGAGAGGCTAAGTATGACAGATTTATTCTGAACCTCCCACCAAGACGCTAATTCCAGTTTCAGCAGCTATTTGTTCCCTTGCCTTTAGCCTGTTCCCTCCTGGATTTGCCCTTCCCTTCCCACAACGCAGGGCTCCGCTCCGCAGGGAAGGAGAGGCGGCAGCCTTCGGGAAGGAGTTCAGCTGCCTCCAGAACAGCACAGTTGGGTGTGCTTTGCACCTTCTCTGGCCTGCTAAGCATGTAATTTGCACCCTCTGAGAAGTGGCTTCTCCTCGGCTCCTACTCCCGCGTACTCAGCGAGACTTGCTGACACGTAATGTATGGCTGCTGGAGTGGGGACCACAGGACTCGGCTGACTCAGAGCTGTCAGCTCCCTGCCAAGGGGCAAAAGGAGAGGCGCGAGTTACAGAAGGTAGAACTCAAAACTCCGCCGCTCACGGTAAATAGCAAGCTGAGCCTGCCATAAGGCAGGCAGATGGATGCGGTGCCCTTTGGTTCTCTCCGACTACAAAAGTAATTCTTTTTTCTTGAGTCACGCCTAGCAATGGTACAATTATTTTTGGACCACCACCAGGACATCATTGATATAACGATCGTGTCTGTGGTACAACCGCTGTGGCAGCAGTATGTAGCAGTGTGTTTAGACCCATTACTTTTTATTTTTAGATGTTTTCTCAGCTCAACTTAACTTTTCTGATTGTCTAGTAAGACAGAGCACAACTGTGTTTAAGCGCCCAACTTGAGATACGCTAAAGGACCTTGAATTTAAATAAACACTGAAAAGCTTCTCTGTCAAAGATAACCACATGAGAAGTCAGCAGGACACTCGAAATGCACAGTTTTTTGGTACTTTTGTTTAGACACCTGGGTATATTTCACAGACATTGCTGCCCAGTTGCATACTTTGCAAACATCTACTTTTCTTGGTGTGTTGTTCAAGGAGTAAGCTGGTATGAAGCTCATCAATATTTATGTGATGATGATTGTGCATCATTGTTGTGTATTGATTGTATTAATATGTGTTGGCTCTGTAGAGTTATTAGAAATGGGTCCCTGGGATGCATCTTGAGAGACACTATTGGAAGGGCTAAGGGTGAGATCCCAGCACTTAATTTAGCTGAGGTCAGGGGTCTAATTCTTAGGCAGAGCAGTGCATGAGAGCAGTGCTGAGGGTCTCCATACAGCCAACAGAGAGACACATTTCCCTCTGGAAGACAGGGACCAGTCTAAGGTCTTCCATTATTCTAGGCAGGTATACAACTCTTGCCATCCTTCGCATCCTCCTGTACTCACCTCCGTGTGGGCTACTGCTTACGTCCTTACCTTCCCGTGAACTTCACTGTCTTACAAGTAGTCGGTGACAATTCTTTGCTTCTGCGGTCTCTCCTGAAGGTGATTTTACCCTAGAAGAAGCCACTAGGAGTATTGTGGTGACTTTTATCCTTTGCTGGAATTCATTCACCTGACAGATGACCACAGAAAATTTCCCTGTCCTGTTAAGATCTACAGCAAATAGGAAACACTACAAGAGGCTCTGGTGATGATTTTTCTGGAAGCTGGGCAGGATTATAAAGCTCTGTTTTCCCCTCTTCCCCTTGACACCAGCAGTTGTGACATATGCTCAGCATTTGACATGGCCGCAGCTGAAGCAGCTCCCCATTTAGATCTGGGCTGCATCTGCCTCTAGAGACACAGGTGGAATCTGAGCCATCTGTCTAATGCTAAATGCAGAGACAGCCCGGGGATCGTGCCCTGACACAACTTTTTCTTTTATTTCCTTTAAATAAATAGATTAACCATTCTTGATCATCTTGCAAGTTTGAAAACAATGGAGGGCTGGAAACTGCAGCTGGGAAAATGTTTTGGGGGGCTCCTAAATACAATAAGGTCATTGACACACTGGAGCAAATCCAGTGGAGAACAACTAGGGACTGGAGCACATGATATGAGAGGAAAAGCTGAGAGAGCAGCTGGGTTTGCTCAGCCTGGAGCAAACCCAGCCTTAATGGGATGTTATAGAGAAGATGGAGCCACTCTTTCCACCTACAAGTTGCAACTGGTTAGATATTAGAAAAACGCTTATGACAGTCAGTATAGTCAAACACTGGAAACAGAGGTTGGGGAACCTCTATCACTGGAGATCTTCAAAGCTCCAAGGGCCCTTAGCATCCTCATCTAACTGCAAGCTTGGTCTCACTTTTGAGTGGGCTATTGGAGCAGATGACCTGAGGAGCTGCTTTGTAAACTAAGTTATTTATTCTATGATTCCGTGATAATTTAGCTCACGGCATGCAGGCAGGAAACCAGCAGCTGCATGCTAGGGGACAGCATGAGCACTGGGTAGCAGAAGCCATAGACAATTTGTGTCATATGATCATCACGGCATGAACTCTTCCCCTGCTCTTTCACCAGGTGTGTCACTAGACTGGAGATATCACACCAGATCAGTGCTGCAGTACTTCTTGTGGCGCGTTGCTTGGCTATCGCTTGCAGTCATTCCTTTTCTCCAAGGAGCGAGATGAATATTGGCAATGCGGTGACTCTTCTGGCATTACTTACACCAGGCAGGCAATACCCAGTCACATAGCAACGTCAGTTGCATTCATATGTTGTTATATGTGACTGTACCCTCCTGCAGTGACTATGGGTACACCAGCCTCAAAGACAACTCGGCAGTTCATCAACTTTCATTTTTTAAAAGCTTGTGAAAGTATTAAGGTGAACAGATGTGTTGCATTTCTACATTCTTACTCCATGCATTAGTATCATTTTTCATCTGTGCAGTCCCATGATGACCATCAACGCGCTGCCAGTGGCAGGGACATCCTTCTCACTCTGATGTTTGGAACACAGAAGATCCACCAAAGACCTCATACACTCAAGGAGCTAATGGCATCATCTCCTGCCTAAGGCTGCAAATCCAAGCCTGTGCCCATGTCAGCCAGTGTCCTTGACCTATATTCCTTCTGCAGAGATCCTTGTCCCAGGATATTGTGATCTTGTGGAGTCAGTAATCATTTGTTCTTAATTTAAGAGATATTTGGCTGGAGTTGAGTCTATCTACCTAATGACCTGTCAAAGCTCCTTCCAGCCTTATTTTCCATAGTTGTGCAGTGTAAAACATAAGCAGAAAATACTAGCTCAGACAGGCTAATGTTCAAGGATTTGCATAAGGAAAGGCCTTGAAATGATGGAGTCAGACAGAGGTCATGAAGAGGGAACTTTGGCGTGCATGGAGGACAATGCATATAATCTGTTTGTTATAAATGCAGGAAGTCTTTACTGACTCAATAAGCGTTCAGACACCTGGAGAACTACATGTGATACAAGAAATACTGAAATCTGCACTGGAATCCAAAATTTTGCACTGTCAAGCTGGCATATGTAATTTTATTGCACAACAAGATAATGACAAACTAGTTCAAAACCCTTGACCTGGAAGTCTAATAAAACACAAGAACCAGTACAGTGTCAGACAGTATAAAACCGGTAAAAAAGATAAACACAAAAGGGGCATGGCTTCCTAGACAGATGAGTCACAGGTAATTTAAGGTACCTGGAGTGGTTTCTGCCACTTTTGTCACGCACCTCAGTAAGCAACACCTTAAACCCTGCCATCACTTCTGGCCAACTGGCTCAAGAGCTGTTCTGCTGGATGGGAGACAAGCAGATGAGGAAGAAACCTGCCCTGTTGGCTGTATTTAGCTGTGTGAGTCAGGCTGTACTTCTCTGGAGGCACCTCTGTTTCACTCTTTTGGTTGTGAGGGTGTAGGAAGGTGGCTTTGGCTTGTGACCACACCGTGAGGGTGGTGACATCTGTCCGGGCAAATGGCTGTGCGAGCATGGCAGGGTCCACAGGCGCTGCTTTCAAGATGACTCAGAGACTACGGGGTAGGTGTGCAGTGGATGTCACAGCTTCTACCCAGCAGGGTTTTCCCTCCCACGGTCCTCTCACGTTGTTTTGGTCCCTGAGCCCATGGGTGTAGGCTCAGGCTGTGGAAGTGGGGGAGCCTCCACGGCACTGTCCCCAGGCAGGGTGTTGCCACCCGCCACGCAGAGCAACCATCGGTTCACCAGGCAATAAACTGAGTAATATTTGATATGATAAACTGAAGGCAAAAGCCAATGCAAATAACACATGGCTGTACCTGGTTCTCCCTTATCTCCTTATCCTTTAAATCCACCAGAAAACCTTCGCATGTGTGGTGGTCTGGACCAGGCTTTGAGCCACTGCTTAGGTGATGGTAGGACTGCTTGGTGCCACCACTGGCACTGTGAAGCCTTTGCTTTTAACCTTGGAAACGCTGCTGCTCATCTTTTAGGCGCTTATGGGATACAGACAAAGGTTGATGGTTAACCTCAGCTGTCTTGGGCTCATGGTAGTAACCAGCAGTGACATTTATCAAGGGTTTTGCTCTCAAGCCTGGGGAGCACTGAAGTGTGACAGGAAGCGAGGAGAAACTGTGTGCAAAAACAGGAAAAGGAGGGGAAACTGGGCGTGAATTTAAGAGGCGGGGCTGCACTGGACCAAGGTGAAGGCCAGCCTGAGCCTCAGGGTGGAAGAGGTGAGGTGGCACGTGGTCTCAGATGAGGCGCAGAGGGTAAATACGGGCAGCAGTCTGGCTGTGCTGTCCCTTACATCAGCAATGCACTTCTCCCTGGCATGAGGGTGTCAGACAGGTTTGCGAGGGTGTGGGGCTGGGAATCTTTATTTTCATCCTGTGGAAGTGTTTGAGGTTTCAGAGCAGGAAAACAACCAGCTGGAAGATGGAGGAAAGAGCCGGCTCCAAAGTGACTGGAAACTCCTAGCTTGGGTACAAGCGTAACCTTTCTCTGTAGATGGGCACTTTGAAAAGACATTTTGATAATTCAACATTTTGATAACCCAGCTTTTTCTCAGGAAAAAAGTTTGCTGGAAAACGTTGTACTTGCATCGGATCAACGGTAGTCAGAGAAGGGCCTTTCCTCTGCTCCTTCTCATTGCAGGGACTTCCAGCAGACAATCCTTACACTCACACCTTCTTCCCAGGGGTGCAGGTTTGATCTCTAGCTATGGCCTGGGTGGGATGCTGGGGCTCTGCACGACTGCACGTGGCCTCCAAGCGCCTGCAGAGGTGGGGAGTCGCCAGCCTTGCCCGGTGAAGCAGCTGCAGTCACAGAGCAACGATCCTCCTAAACCCGTGTTGAATCCCAGGGAATGGGATGAATCCCAGGGAAATCAATAAGCTCTAATTTCCCAGAAGCTGTTCATGTAAAAACCAAGGCAGATGACGCTAAAAGCTTTTCAGTGCAGAGAATGATGAATGCAATCCGTTGTTGCTGCCGCCGCCACCGTTACTATTATTACTATTAATAAAGAATTGCTCTTTCTTCCCGATAATTGCCTTTGAAATGTTCCTCCGGTAGAAGCCGGATCAACTGCTTTCCCAGAGAGGAGGATTTTTCCGACCCCTCTGTGCTGTGGCGTGTCAGGGCAGCGAAAGGCAGGGAACCCCTTGCCCTGCCGACCGGCAGCCGAGGGGGAAGGTCTCTCCAGGCATCCCGCTCCCTGGGGTTGCTCTCACCAGCACTGCTCCGAGGGAGCACCGACAGCCTGCGGCAGAGGACAAGAGTGTGACCTGTCCCGGATAGATGTGGATTTACTTAGTCCTGGATTCTGAAACCAGTAACACAGCAGGAACACCCCCCCGCAAGCCCCAGTCCTGGGGGAGGAAAAAAAACAAAGTGCCCCAACACATGTGGGGCTGTGCTTGGGAAAGGGATGGATTTCCTCTTGCTGCCGGCTTCCTGCTGCAGTCGTGGGGCTGTGCAGAGGGAGGCACCGCAGGGCCCAGCACGTCTCAGGCCAGGCGCCTTGGGCACCCACAGCTGCACAGTGCCGTGGGGTCAGTCTTTCTGCTAGGAAGAGGTGCGTTGAGAGCAAACCCAATGATTTTCTGCAAATGGAGTCGTACTGGCATCGTGCTTTGCTGGAGTGTGGGTGGGGGACAGGAGGCACGCAGGCACCCAGCTGGGACAAGAGGGACATCCCCTCCCAAACAGCCTGCGGGAGATGCCCAAGCATCTTGCGAGATGCCCGCTTGGCACCCTTCAACCTTACTTAGATCCTTACGGTTCAGCCTCAGGCCTGCTCTGGCTTACACCATTTGTTTGTGACTGCCAGCAAAACCCGGAGCACTGGGCTTTAATCCCCGACTGCGCTCCCTGAGCCCTCGCTGAGCCCTTTCGCAGCGGGAATCCCCAAAGTCGGATGCGGCGGAGGGGCTCGCACCAGCTTCCCGTGCCAAACGGGCACTCGGCAGCCAGTGCTGGCACTCGGCCCCCGGGGTGTTTGGGCGCATCCCTGGGCGCTGCTTACACCAAGAAAGACACGAATAGGCATTCTGCTCCCAAGGTGCGAGCCTGATTTGAATTCTTCGAGACGCTGACCTTTCATAAGACAGAAAAAAAAAAAAAAGCCATAACTAATAGCATTTAAAACTGATGTCCAGCTAGCAGTGCCCACCCCAGCAGAGCTTGCTTGAAAAATGGAAAATGACTTCATTTTAATTTCATTTTCTTGTAGACGGTGCTAAAACTCTGTTTTTTTAAAGCAGTCCTTCACTCAGTGTTTGCCGCTTCCATGCTCAGTGCTTAATTTCTTTCATATCCTAGTTGGTTTTGTATCAATTTTAGTATAACCTCACTCAGGCAGGGACACATGAGGTGCTTGGGTGCTTCCACCACTCTGCTCAGTAAAAGCCCTGGGAGCATTTGCTGAAGCTTGGGCTGCATTTCAGCCAGTTTCAGCTCGTCCGCAGAACCCTACTTTGTGAAATTAAACTGTTGAGACAAGCCTGAGACGGCTCAGCCTTTTTGTTTTCAAACAATGTAATGTAGAATTATATGCATCTTCAAAAAAAAAGAAAAAAAAGGGTGAGCAGGAAGGCAAAAGAGATGTTTAAAATATTTTCCCGAACTGCACAATGATGAGCGCTTCCGGGTTTAGTGGGATCTCTCTCTCTGGCCAAACATGGTAAGGAAATGACTCTGTTCCCCACAGCACACGCTTGCAAATAGCTCCTTTCAGCAGCCCGGAGGAAGCCAGAGACGGCTGCTCGTCTTTACTGCTGCTAGCTTGAGTTCAAAGAAAGCCAGAGGCGCGGTATTTGTGTCAAACAAAGGAGGAAGCGATCAAAAATTACTCATTCCGAATTGCTGAACTGTTCTTCATTTACCCCAAATATGAAAATAAAAATGCAGCCAAGTTTAGGATTTCCATAAAGAGGAGCCCCGAGCAACAATAGGGGCCTTGCCAGCCTGTCCTAGCCCGCAGCGGGGATCTGATTGCCTGAGGCCGGTGGCAGCCCCTCATATCTCCTAGGCTTTCCCCTCACCAGTCTCATCTTGCAGCTCCTGGTCACAGGAACGGGGCAGTTAAAATTTGCACAGAGCCACATCCTTCTCCGTTTCTCACCTGAGGCTCAGCAGCTGCTCTGACCCTTTACGCTAAGGCTGCACCATCTACCCAAAACCAGCATCTCACCAGGGGAACTGAACCAGAGCACCCTGTTGCTCCTATGAGTGCTGGGGGGGGGGTCGTCCGGATGGAGATTTGGGGAGCGCCTGTGGCTTTCACGTGAAGATCTGGGAGCGGTGCAGGGAGGAGGAAGAGGAGGGTGGCCCATGGCCATGCCTTTTCCCCACCTGTTGCCTGCAGCTCCTGCTGCCCTGCCACGTTCCCTGCAGGATGCTGCGTCCCCGGCAGATGCTGTCCGTGGCCGCCTGCCCCACGCTCGGCCCCACGCCTCTGAATTTGGGCCACCTGGATTGCTAACTTCGAGGGTGTTAACCTGCGGACTGGACCCTCCCCCTCCTTTGTGAAACGGTGTGTATTTCTACTGCACGGTGTGAAAAGCTTTGCAATCGCTCGTTTTCACTGCACTCGCTGGATTTCTGGTGAAACAGGCTCTGAGCAGAGGGAGGGCTTGTGAGCCGCAGCGGTTCACAGCCGCAGTGGGGAGGATGGGGCTGGGTCTCAGGGCGGGTGCAAGCACAGCCAGGGAGCCAGCGAGGTGACGCTGAGCTGGCAAAGGGGGGTCCTATACCTCGTAGTGACCTACATTAAACTCTCGACTTGCTTAAACAAATGGCGGCAGCCTCTGAAGGCGGGAGGCAAACCCCTTCAAGAAGGCAAACCACCTGGGGCAGAAGGTTTCCTTGGCTATCAGTGTGTTAAAGCCCTCTCTGCATCACGTCACCCAAGGCGTGATCTTTTACCAGTGACAGAGGAGATGTGTGTAGATGCAGAGGGGGAGAGAAAATATTCAGAGCAGTAGACTTTGGTTTGCTCCACAAAGCAGTGTCTGAAGTAATGAGAAATGCAAGTAATAAAGAACTTAAAGGAGAAGGCTGGCGGGGGAGAGCTGTGACCCCTTGACAGGAGGAAGGCTGAGGTCCGATGATTCGGACCCTGTATTTCAGCTGGCCTGCCAGGAAAACGCACTAGACAATGTTTCCGAAAGATAGGGAGTGATAACTTTAGGGATAACTGAAGAAATACCCATGAAAGTCAGCTCCCCATTTCTATCCCGTATCCAGAGCTGACAAACTTCATATGCATCTATAAATCTATTGCTTTCTAACCATAAAACTGCCTTTTTGTGTTTTAATAGGAAATGATCTGAGAATTTCACTGAATGGTATTTTTAGATAATTTAAGAAAGGGCTGTTGATTGTAGACATTCATAAATGGTTTAGTAAATAATAGAAAACTGAACAAAAGGATGACTTGATGTTTTCAGAGGCAATTTGGCAGCAATTTTTGCAGATACAATAGTCCTGCATGCAAAATGTATTTCTTTTCATATCATGACTGGCACGAATCAGATATCCTACTGTCTTTTTTTTTTTTTCAGATTCATCTCAGAAAATTTGCAATTTGAGTATTAATAATGCAATATGAGAAGAACTCATTGGCTACTGCTCTTTGCGCCCATTAATAACAGCTTCTGGAGGTAGTTCCTCATAACTGAATAATGTATTGATTCCTATACCAGATTCCTGCCTCAAGTTTTTTGAAGGTAATTTATGACTGTAATATCCTGTGAAGATTAGCTGTTTCAAAATTCTCATACTTACAGTTTACAAAACCAATTTATTTCCAGGTCTTACAAAGAGAGTGAGAAATAGAGGAGAATGGAAGAAGTTTCAATAAATATTTGCTATACGACAATTTCCAAGGTGTTATTAAAGTACATGAATTTCCTTTTAAGTCATATTCAGTAGCTGCCTAATTGCAGAACAATCGTTTTACCAAAGTTAAACTTTTTAAAGATTTTTACACCATTCAATACTTTTTCTCTATTTTTTTATTCTCATTATTTGCATATTATTTATTATTGTCATTAATGCATTTGAAGATGAATTATTCTTAATATTATTTATATCAGGTAGAGATAGCTTGGCTTCAGTGTTTTTGGAGTTCACCAGAAAACAAGCAAAATTTATATTTATACCTCGTAAGTTCTCATTTCAGTCTTTTGACTCTTACTTTAAAAGAATTAAAACAAAAAAGCTTCCTACATCAGCCTTGCCCTAGATTACAAGAGGAGGTCTTGCCTTCATTATTACTTCTATCAAAAGCAGAAAAGGTTGCTTTTAAACCTTGCAAAATATTTTACTGAGCACTTGTTTTCTATGCTTTATGTGAATAAGTTCATGGGCCTTGAGCATTGCTGAAACGATAATTGCAAGCGCTTATGTGATGAGGTGAGTGGGTTTTGCACAGGAATTAGAGTGGGGAGCAGGTGAGCGTGTCAAGGGGAGACAGAATGAGCGAGGTTACTAGTGGCGTTCTTCAAGGACGTGTACTAGTGGCGTTCTTCAAGGACGTGTTTGGAAACCGACGCGGTCCAATTCTTTCATTATTGACCTTGGTATGAGAATTTGGTGTAAGCTGAAGACATTTGTCAGCAATATGAAGTGGCACAGGGTCACTAATGCTGAAGAGGGCAGGAGCATCGTTCTGGGAGGACTGGAGGAGCCTGTGAATTAGAGCAACGGGAACAGGATGAATTATGGAAGCACCAAGTGCAAAGCCATGGGCATGGCCTCACAAGAAGCCAGGTCCCATTGGAAAGACAGGGGGAATGTGGATCGGTGGCTGAAGGTCTGTGAACCACCGGTGTGATACTGCTGGGATTCAGTCTCTAGGGTCTGTGAGGAGCACGACTGAATGGCTGGTGTAGTCCCAGGCAAACCTCTTCCAATCCTACAATGCTGTGTTTCTATCATGCATCAATCTAAGCGTGTTCAGCAGGAAAAAGGAAGCTTTAGTACAGCTATACAAGGCATAGGTATGAATACCATGAGAATATTAGAATTGCTCTATATTAAATAAATAAAAAAATTAAACTGAAATGGGAGCAGAGAAAAGCTACAAAGTAATATGGGAACTGAGAGTAACTAATGAGATGAGATTACTGGATCTTGTCTTATTTAGCTTAGCAAAAAGAAAGTTAGGAAAGAATAGGATTACTTCTTCTAAATACATTACTCAGAGAGTGCATACTAAAGAGGAAGAAGCATGGTTGAAATTAGAGGATAAGGATATTGATACAGGCAGTCCTGGATTTAGAAACTAACCTTGTGAAACATCACCTGCCAGCTTCCTCCTTAATAAATAACCAGTTTGGGGAAGATGTGTGAGGGGATTTCTACCTTTGCCTTAAGCCTGAGAGGCTGGCCACAGTTAGAGAGGAGAAGTTGGGTGGGCACTGCTGACAGCTTCTTTGGCATGCTTTGCTGATCTGCTCAAGGTTAAATTAATTACCCGAATTAGGGCCATAAGCAGATTTCCCCCATCAGATTAGGAGGGACTACTGGGAGAGGGAAATGCAAACTTTGCACAAATAGAGGGGAGAAGTTTCTATTGGCACTTTATAAACTCACTGTGAACACAGGCACCCAGAATGGTGATGCTTACACTGGATTTCTCATTTTCTCTGTAAATCTGTAGGATGGCCCTTGCATTTGAATTAGGATGCTGAAAAGATTTTTGTGGCTTGTGGAGAAGGCAATTACCCGTGGATCAGGCTGGATTACACCTCTCCTGCCCGTTACCTGTGACTACGAGGTGGCAGTGGAAATGGCCTCGGACAACACCGAGCTGCAGGTGCCTGGTCCTCCAGAAGAGGCACCGTGGTTGGGACACCTTGTGCTTGGGTGCTGTGGAAGCAGCAGCTGGGGAGCCCCAGGGTGGGGGTGCGCTAGGCTGGGTGCAGCCTCGGTGATCCAGCCTGCCTGTCTGTAAGTAATTAAAACGTTCAAATAGAGGGCAGTCCCATAACAAACAATGACCTGTACTTTCTAGCGCTCTTGGGGTTTTCTCAAAGGTGTCACACGAGAACTGAACTGGCCCAGTCCTGCGCAGCTTCTGACATAAGATGGGCTCAGACATGGTGATTGCCAACTTACGTGCAATGAAGCGCACTAGAAGGAGAAGCACTCACCGGAGCTGTGAGCCCTTTTCAGGGCATCTACACTTCAGACACAGACTGGAGAGAGAGATTTGATGATCTGTATTAACAAACTGGGAAAGAACTAAATTTTTTTTGCTGTAAATACAAAGGAATGGTGAGAGTTGTTGCCAGCTTGAAGAGCTAGCGATTATAGTAATGAACTGCACACCAGCATCCCTTAGGAGATGACACCTGAACTGTTGCTCTGGATTGCCCTGTTGACCAGCTCATTCACCATGTTGCTTGCTTTTTCTTTACCTCCCTCTTCTTTCAGGACTTCAAAATCAGTTCGGTGTGTCTCTAGGCAGAAGGAGACTGTATAAAGAAAAAAAAGACCTTAGAACATAGTTCATTCCTCAGTGAGGTGTGCCCTACCTTACACATGTCTAGCTGAATAGCTCGGTGGCTGAAAGATATTATTAGGAATAATTGCTGGTGATGAGCAATTGCAGACTGCCTTTTAAAATGCACCCTTGTATGGAAGCAATATTGGCTACAAAAAATATGGAAAAAATAATGCTTCATAGATATTTTTAGTGAATGCATTTAGCACTACAGTACAGTACAGACCTATGTAATAAAAATGGTATTTTGCAATAAAAATTTTGTCTTTTTTGAACCTCCAAAGTACTATGCAGTATTGCAACAACCATTTACAATAAGCATTGCACTGACTCCATGAACACCATTTACATGCTAATATCAATGAGGCTTGGGCTTAATTCATTCTATTTCAGCTTAGATCAAAAAGATTATTTTTTCATCAGAATCACGAGCAGACAAACTCATAAGAATATTAAAAGATATTCACGAGTGCCAAGAAAGAAAGAAAAAAAAAAAAAGATAAATGTGGAAGAAAGGGTATTTTGGAGGGACTTTCTGAAAGCAGTGTCTGAATTTCTGTGTGTAAGTGTATACATCTTCTGGATGTGCAAATTGTGCCCGTTATTCTTTAAAGTTCTCCTATTTCAGATGCTTATATCTGCTAAAAAATTAATTTATCCGCCAAGATTATTGTTCATTTGAAATTTCGCAGGCAAGCACCTATCTCAAGAAAGATCCATTATTTTTTAATCCAGCTGTGTTTTGTAGTGCTACTATTTTGTGTGAAGTTTGCTACCCTTGTTTTATGTAGCACATTCAAAGAAGCTGCACATTAACAAGGAACACTGTAAGAATCTCAATGACTTGATGTTTTTCACTGCTGTACTTAAATTTAGTCACTGGACTCTTCATGTCAGGTATTGGTCCTTCAAATTTGGTGGGAGAGAGAAGTCTTGCGAAGTTTCAGAACTGTAGACACAATCAGTGATAATGTGCAAAACTGGAGTCAAGTCTGAGAGTGGATTTGAAAAAAATGTGGATGCCTCTGCACAACACCATTTTACTTCACAGTGAGATTTTAATAAGATGTTCTGAATCATTTAGTGGTAGTACAGAGAATTTCTAATCGATAGATTTCAAAGGCCAAGTTTTGTTACAGAGTCTGGAGGCTCTGAATGTCTAATTTGCAATGTTTTCAAACAGCCTAATTTCCACATTACCTGTCCTGTAAATCAGCATCTTCCTGGGGAGGGTGAACTAAGCCAGTGCATTTTTTCTGAAGAGGATGAGGGGGATCTCACACGAACCCTCTTTCTCCGTATGCTGCGGAGCACAGGGAGCCATCTCCACTTTGGGGCAGGGACAGGCAGGCAAGGCAGTGCCATATTCAAGCAGAACAGCTGTTTGCAAAATGAACACCTGTTCTTAGATTAGTGTGTGGGGGCGTGTGTAGCGTCTGCAACATGTAATATAAAGGCTACAAAATCTGAGGCAATGGGCTAACGAAGGGAGGAATGTATGCAATGTTATGGGTTTGATTTTGTCAATGGAATCCTCAGGCTTTGGGCATTATTGTATGGGGCAATGTAAAAAACGCAATTTAAAGTTTCTATTGCTACCTTCCTTTGCTGAGCACTTCCTAGCAAACCGGCACCACCGCCTATTTGCCCAGGATGGATGGAGGCTGAAGGAGGCTGAAGGGGCGTTGTGGTTTAACCCTGGCTGGCAACTAAGCCCCACAGAGCTGCTTCCTCGCTCTCCCCTGGTGGGATGGGGGAAAGAACCAGAAGAGTAAAAGTGAGAAAACTCATAGGTTGAGATAAAGATACTTTAATAGGTAAAGCAGAAGCCTTGTGTGCAAGCAAAGCAAAACAAGGAACTCATTCACTGCTTCGCATTGGCAGGCAGGTGTTCGGCCATCCCCAGGAAAGCAGGGCTCCATCACATGTTTACTTGGGAAGACAAACGCCATCACTCCAGACATCCTCCCTTCCTCCTTCTTCCCCCAGCTTTTTATTGCTGAGCATGATGTCATATGACATGCGATATCCCTTTGGTCACTTGGGGTCAGCCTCCCAACTTCTTGTGCACCCCCAGCCTGTTCGCTGGTGGGGCAATCTGAGAAGGAGAAAAGGCCTTGAGTCTCTGTAAGCACTGCTCAGCAATAACGAAAACATCCCTGAATTATCAACTCTTTTTTTCAGCACAAATCCAAAACATAGCCCCATACAAGCTGCAATGAAAACCAGTACAAGGAGGCTGAGCCTTCTGGGTCACAGTTTTCTCATGTCCTCTGAAGGGGAGTGGTGAGTTTGTCCGTCACCTCTCACTCCTTTGGGAGCTTTTCTGCAGTCTTTACCTGACTTATGGAGGCAAAGAAGCGGCCGCTGGATCAACACCTCGGGGCTAATAATAGCCTCTGGGTACCCTTGAGAGGCTGTGGTACACGCTTAGCCCACATCCCGCTGCCCTCCCCCTTGTGTCGTTTTGCGTCCTGCCTGCGGAGCCTGGCAAAGCGAAAATGAACAGGCCCAGGGCCCTGACAGCCACATAATCCCGGGGATGCAGAGGTTGCTTTGCAGTGGGAGGCCTGAGGGCTGTTCCTGCTGGAGCAGCTACGGGACCCTGAAACGAAAGCAGAGCGCTGTGGAAGTACGTGGTGGGGACAGGTAGGTCGCCTGCAACCTGCCAGCTGTCCGTGGCATGGGGCCAAGCAGTAATTTCCTCAGAGTGCTAAGGATAAAGTTAAAAGGGCGTCTGCTTCAGCCTGGCTCTGACATTATGTTTTTCCCATCTTTTTTCTCCAAATAAGCACAGACATGCATACGGCCAAGATGACCGAGCAATGCTTTACGTGCCTGCTAAAACAGGGTGCTGAGTGTGTGAGTCAAGGTGGGCATGCTGCTCTGGCACCATCCACAACTGCTGTCTGTGCTGCCGAGCTCCCTCTCCTGCCCACAGCCCTGGCCAGGAGCTGCAGCCACCGCTTTTGCTGCCAACAGCAGTAGTACTTGGCTGCGCTATACCCAGGAACCCACTTTTTCATCCATCCTCCTGGGATTTATGCAATAGCCCTTTTACATCTCTGCCCATGTAGCCAGCCAGCCTTAAAGGAGAGAAAAGAAACCCAGCTAGTGGGGGTCACTGCTTTTTGTTCGGTTTGTGCAGCCTGAGAAGTTCCCACACACAGTAATCTCCCCAGCTGACAAAAAAAAAAAAAAAAAAAGCAGACTGTACCGTATTAATCTGTGTGAAAGCAAGAAGCAGCCACGTCTTCACAAAGACTTTCCTCCGTGTCCACAAATGAGAACAGGGAAGACCAAACCCCAAGAGCTGCTCTGAACTGTAACTCAGCAAGCGTTTAAGCATGTGCCTAACTTTAACTGCTCAGATAATCCCGTGCTTAAACTTGCTGCTTGTGTTGTCTGACTGCGGTCAAAAGGTCCTTGGGACCCCTGATGAATGAGGACTAGGGGTATTCAGGGAGCTGAAAATAATAGGTTGGATCCTGCTTACCTAGCTCAGTCGTGTCGTGCCATTCATGGTTTGACTGCTCATATAAATAAAATGAATAGGATCTGACCCAGGCTTTGCACCTAGTTGGAAATAATCCCTCTTCTGGGTTTTGAGAGCAGTTTCTCAGACAGCTTTTATTTGTTTGGCCTCTAAACAGACGGATTGCCTCCAGACCCTATCAAATTCTGATTAAATTGTTGTGTGGGAGTCAACAGGTACATATTAAATAGGCTGTGAGATTACTTTCCATCCTGAATGGCAGCACCATGCCTAATTAGAAAAAGAGAAACGAGTCTGGAGGAACGAGGCACAGAACTGTGGCAGGAGCTCAGACGGAGCCAAGGGAGTGAGTACCTAATGCGGTCTGCAGACCTTTGACCAGAGGCTTCAAGGTCTCCTCTGAGGTTTGATTAAGCTGCATCTTTTATTTTCCTTCTGCCTGTTTTTCATGCAAATTGAGGATGCCATAGGAGGGAGCAGGTGGTGGGTCCTTAACACGGCCCAGGCAGAAACAAGAAAAAGAAAAAAAAAATAATCCCTGAAATAAACACAACAGCTGTAAGAGGATTTCGAGCTGGAGGATAAGGAAGTTCTGAAATCTTAGAATAGGAAGGAAAGCCTTTATTTTACTTGCTGCTGATGGTTGTACTTCCTGTTGTGACCCCTCTGCAGCGTTTCATAACAGCTTGGGGACTGCTAAGTCTAACGCTGTAATGAGGAACAAGGATTCCTAGTTCCCCCATGCTATCTGCCAGAATTAAAGGTCTCTCTTGTCTGGTGATGACAGAAATTGCCATAGGAACTGAACAGAAAAGAAGACGGGGGGCAAAATTCCCCACTAGCTGAAGAAAATTACCATGTCTGTACTCCCAGAGCTAGGTCTCATGAACCTCAGTGTATGTCCTGAGTAATGCTCACGTGGTTCCTGGATGGAAATGGCCATGCCGGTTTTCAAAGAGCTTTGTTAAAAGTTGTCTGCGCAGCCAGGCTCTGAGGTGCTCTCACTGTCAGAGCAGAAAAGCAAGGATGGGACGGGAGGCTGCCGATGGGAAGGCAGCTCTGAACTGTCCCCAGGACTGGTGTCACCTCGTACCATCTCCTTGTGGGCTGCTCTGCCAGAGCAAAACACGTAGACTCCGATATGCTGTAGCCCTGTCTCCTACTCCTCTATACGTGCTATAGCTGACCTTTACTGTACCCTTCAGCTGTCGTCAGTGGAGGTGGGGGAGGGATGGAAAGCAGAAAGAAAATTTTTTTGGTAGAGAACCTCTGTGCAGATATACACCATGGTTACGTGTGCACACACATGCACAGACAGAGGCCCAAACTCAGAATAATGGCTAAAAACCTTTTGGACCCTTTGATTCAGCTTCCCAAACATATACAGATGTCTAATTCTCTGCCTAGGCTTTTGTACTAACTGAGCAGGAGAAAGGGACTACAGCCTAAAGCACTGCCAAAGCCCGTCTGCAGACCTGCAGCTCTGCAAGAGGCGTGTGGGTAGGAACATAGTATTTGCACATTGATAAGGCATAATAACTTTCAGAGTGGTTACTGGAGTTTAAACTCACAGCATTTGTAAAGTAAATCTAGTTAGGCTTTATTCACCAGCAATACACCCACACAACAAATACTATGGTAAGTGTCAATAAGATAAAATCTAGAAACGCAGCCATGGAGAAAAATGAAATATCTGTGGGGACAGGCAGCACGTAAGTCATACAAGTAGTTTTGAATCATTGTATTTGTGGAGAGATATCATGTCATGGATACTTTATCCTACAATACTAGCGAGGCAAACTGGTTACACAGCAGATTGGTTAGCTAGTGTCCACTAAAGAGATAATAGGAAATGCCCAAAGAAATTCAGAATTTGGCAGAATAAAGTATTTTTAGAGCACGGCTTGTGATGTTTACCAATGTATTTGCTCCATTGAAAAGCTGTATTTGAACAGCACAATGATGTTTGCCTTATGAACCTAAATTCCTGAGCAGAACAGAACAAACTTTTACCTTCACAGCACAATAATTTCACATGTAATAGGCTATGGTCTCCAATAGTTAGCAGATCTTTGCCCTTCCTTCCTTTCCCTTCTCTCCTTTTACTCTTCTCCCCTTTCCTCTTCCTTTTTTTGTATTAGGAAATGTGAATTGCATTCCATCACTAAAACAAAATAATTCTGAGATGAGATTTCCCTCTCTGTATCTAACAAACCTTTCCTGGTCAAAATTATAGTAAAATTGGTCTTCTTCAGTAACTGTTCAATTTGCAAGGAAACTGCATTTCTCTGCAAACTACCAATCTCATTTTATCAGAAGAAATCTTGACCTTCTCCAGCTTAAGTGCTGTGAAAAGTCATTATCAGACTGTCTGGAAGATGGAAACCGTCTACTGAATGGGTTATTAACAACTTGTGTTATAAAGGGTTCCCAGGGCTACTCCACCCGTCTACCTTTTCCTGACCTGGATGGACAAGCTGTTATCATCAAGACTTCCAGCAAAAATACCTGCACCTGCCAGGTGGTTGGGTGGCTGGGGGTTTTGGCACAGCAGGGAATCATTCCATCCCGTGACTGAAGCAGTATTTTATCCCTTCTTGTGGACTCCGGATGGATCACAGCTAGTCAGAAGGGCAGAGCCCTGCGGCACAATAACAACGGACAGATATGTCTCGTGACTAAGCTCAGATGCAGAAGACCTCAGCTTCTTCTGCTGCAGTGCTGTCAGCTTAATGTCACCACTGAATTCCCTTGAGTGTTTGGGGCAGTATGAGTAATGTTTGTAATGCAGGTGTAGATAACGCGCTTCAATGGTATCTACTGCCTTTAAAACCACAGTATGTAAGGAAAAAAACCAACGAGATTATAAAGTCTATTGCTTTGCATGGACAAAGCAAACCACCCAAAGTGGGCTTTTTATCTCACCCATACTTTCCATGTAAACTTGTGAGATGAATTAGAAATTTTAAAAGAAAAAGTCTAAACATGGGTGAGAAACCAAGATGGAAACTCACTTTCATTTCAGGTGAAGATTTGAAAGCAGACAGCATGATCACTTGATGTGTCTTGAGAACAGATCCAAAAGTAAGTTTTTACTTCATCAGGCCAGAAGAAACTCAGAAATCTGCCTTTCTCTAGCAAAATTTTGGGCATGTTAACTGCATCTATTTTAAGTCTGAAGGGAAATCTTTAATGTAAGCATTTTAAGGTCAAGAACCAGAGCCTGACTGGAAAAGTACAACTACGTTGTAGGGTTAAACTCTCATTCGCCTTATTTAGCCCTTATACCTTTCTAGTAGTGGGAAGAGTAGAGAATGAGAAATTTGAACAAGGTGATAATTCAGGGAGCTAAGTTTGGAAGTGCCACAAGAATATCACATTTTTAGTCTGCTCTGGTGAGACCCCACCTGGAGCATTGCGTCCAGCTCTGGAGTCCTCAACAAAAGAAGGACACGGACCTGTTGGAATGGGTCCAGTGGAAGGCCACGAAGATGATCAGAGGGCTGGAGCACCTCTCCTATGAAGACAGGCTGAGAGAGTTGGGGTTATTCAGCCTGGAGAAGAGAAGGCTCCAGGGAGACCTTATAGCAGCCTTCCAGTACCTGAAGGGGGCCTACAGGAAAGATGGGGAGGGACTCTTTATCAGGGAATAGTGGTAGGACAAGGGGTAACGGTTATAAACTGAAAGAAGGTAGATTTAGATTAGATGTTAGGAAGAAACTCTTTACTGTGAGGGTGGTGAGGCACTGGAACAGGTTGCCCAGGGAGGCTGTGGATGGCCCATCCCTGGAAGAGTTCAAGGCCAGGCTGGATGGGGCTTTGAGCAGCCTGGTCTAGTGGGAGGTGTCCCTGCCCAGGGCAGGGGGGTTGGAACGAGATGATCTTTAAGGTCCCTTCCAACCCGAACCATTCTGTGATTCTATAATATGAAGAAGGAAATTATTAGAGACTTTCTATGGTGAGAAAAAAACCAACAATGTGGAGTTAGAAAGGAAGGACAGAGACGGTGGGATGTGAAAACAGTCCTACTGTACCTATGAGGCCTTAGGGAGTAAAATTCTTTCAACGAGGAAAGGTGATTTCCTGGTTTATCTCAGCCTCTTTTTCAAATTCAGTATGAATTATTTTACAGCAATTCCGTTCCTGGCACGGACTGAAGAAAGTTAAAAATTAATGACTTATGGGAAGTGTGGTGCTCATGGCAGAGAGTGGAGCCAAGGTCAGCACTGCTGCTGCACCAAAGGACCAAGCATCACCACTTGGATTTGTCCCAGCACTGGCTCACAGCAGCAGGAGGATCTTGGAAGCCCTACAAGCCTTGCCCCCCTGGGAAGTCCTAAAAGTCTTGTCCCTCTGGGAAGCCCTACAAGCCTTGCCCTGCACATACACATCCGTTCTCCCTCCAAGGGGAGAAGTGCTCCAAGGGACCTGGACGTTGTCCAACTGAATTGTGGTGCTTTGATTTAATGCTTCTCTTGCAGATTCTGCCATCGGGGCTTCTGTGACAGCTTAGCTGTGACTGAAGCTGTGCGAGGTGATCTGCTCAGGCAAATGAGAGCACAGGCAACAGCTGTGTTTCCCCAAAGTGAATGTTACCAGGTAAACAGCATCTTAAATTGGCATAGGCTTGTCGCAAGCTGGCTTAGGTGCTACTATCCTGCACTGCAGTCTGCAGTCACCCCACCATTTAATGCTGAATCGGTCCATAAAATGTTCCCAAATGCTTCCCAGCTGGGCAGCGTATAAAAGGTAATGACCCCAGAACAGGTATATCAACAGGCCCATACAGCTTCTTGATGGGCTGGGACTGCTCTGTGGTTTTCTGCTAGCTCAGGTGGTTTTCTTAAAGGGATTACCTTCAATGCCTGCAACAAAGGATCAGTCAGCACCTTTTATAATATGTATAGAAAAGTCTCAGTCAAAACTACTAAAGCTGAAAACCTGTTTGTCAAAGCAGCTTTGAAACATTACAGGTTCACCATTTTCTCCTCCAGGTACTTAAAATGGGTGTGATATAATTCTAATTTTTAGAAAACCTGAGTGTGGGGGGGTTGGACATATATGGTTTTAAAAAAAAAAAAAAAAGAAGAGAGAAACAATGAAGTGAATGTTTCCTGGCAAAGACCAGCAGAAGGATGTAGCTGCCAAAAGAAGAAGCTGCCTTTGATTAACCTTTACATTCAGTATGCACTCATGACTCTTTTCATTTGTGTCTCATTGCAGCAAATGCGTAAAAAAGCCCTGATTAATGCTTTAAGCTAATTGTATTTGTAACAGCCTCCAAATATAAATCTGCATATTCAGGACGTCTGAGTGCCGGTTATCTTCCTGCCCTTCCCGTTAAATGCCTCGTGGAGGCAGTTCTCTGGAGGATGGGGAGCGAGGTGCGCTGGGCTGCAGCGGGGCAGCAATGCCTCTCTTCCCTCGGACAGCTTTGCTTCGGCAGCCCTATTTCTGACACGCCCAGCCACGGTAACGAATGAGCATGTACGAGGATGGAAGCGTGAGAGCTGCATGACGGGAGGTGATTTACAGCACCTGGCTGTCAATGTGATTCATTAATTAAGCTTCTCGGAGGAGGGCAGAGTGCTGGGAAAGCCGGGCAGAGGAGACGAGAGGAGAGCGCCTGCCCTGCTCTGGGGGATGGCTCTGCCTGGTCATGCACCCATCCATCTTCCTGCCTGGAGTGCCAAGCACCAGCCTTAAACGATGACTGCAAGTGGTGTATGGGCTTTTTGGCTGCTGCCAAACAACCTTTTCTTCCTTTCTTTCCTTCTCCCCTTACTGCTGCCTTTCCTGCAGCTGATTTCCACATCTTGAATCTTTGCTTTCTTCTTCTCATTCTTCACCTCCTCCTCTTCTCTCTCCTTCAGCCCATCCCCATCGTCTTTCCCAAATCATTAACCTCTTGCTATCACTCAGCTGTGCTGGAGTGAGTCTGGCAGCGGGAGCAGGAGCGGGCAGGGTGCTCTGCCTGCAACAAGCCCTGGCCCAGCACGGGCCAGCAACAGGCTCACCGGTGCGCCCATGCCAGGGTCTAATCGCATACCCAGAGTGGGCCCTGCACGGATTTAGCATTTGAAGGTGGCTTTCCAGCCTGAGCTAGGCATCTCAGCTTCTTCTCTGATCAATGCGGAGAGTCTAAGGGAGGAGACTAAGGTAGGAGGGGTGACTCGTCCTCTGGAGTTGCTCATATTTGCACTATTGAGTGACCTTAGACAATCAACTTTGACTAGATATCCAACTTTTAGATGACTAGAGCTGCATAATAGAAATCCCTCTCTAGGGCATAGAAATTAATGGGGGATAAATAATTCAGATAGGTGGATCATAAATAATTTACCCTCTGAGAACTCAAGTTCTATCAGCTCTTTTCACTAAGGGTCTTTGGGCATTTTATTAATTTTGCACAACAGCCACATATTATCATACCCTTTTCCTATAGGTGCATGAATAAAGTACAGTCACTTCCTGATGTTGTCATCTAACGGAGCTATTCCTGTGCTAAATTGGTAGAGGCTTGTATTTTGGAGCTAGAGGCTTTGCAGACATGTCCCACCGACAGTTCATTGTATGTGTTACTGCACAAACCCTGAACGAAGGTTCTCAGCATCCGATGCGTTCAGAGCATGCCTGTCCCACAGCTCAGCAACCCGGGGCACAGGGAGGTTAAAAGTGATTTACTGGAGCTGGAGCCCAGACTCTGGCTAGAGTGTGGTGGGGTTTTTTGGAGCACAAGTGACACAGCCTTGCAGAAGCAGAATTGCAACTCAGTATTTATTATCTTAGAGAAAGAGCTGTGGCTGCGGCTGACTCCTGCAGTGAAAAGCTGGCCATTTTCAGAAACGCTGTGACTAGCTGTATTAAGCCAGGCAGGAACTGAAAAATTTGGCTGGCTGGCTGCTAACAGATAGAACGGAGAATTTGTATTCCAATCTGTGAATCCTGATCGGTCTCAGATGGCAACCTGTTCAACCAGGTTAGCAGCAAGGCACTTCTAGGCATGTTCAGAGGCGCATCTCTAGGGGTAGTGGAATTTGAAACAGTATTAGGAAAAAAATTCCCTAAGAGTCCAGGGCCAGTGTGGGTTTTTTGCAGTGTCGTTTTAGATGTAGGTACCTACATCCTTCCTAAATACTATATGTATTTCTGCAGAACTGGTCACTGTCCAGTGAAGTATTTTGTCCTGACAGTTGTGTTAAAAATTGTATTAAATATGTATCAGATTTGGGATCTGAAACTCACTTGCATGAGTTTCTCCTCTTAGCTCCGAGTGACTGAACTGAGATGCACCATCTCTCTAACCACAGTATTTCCCAACAAGATGAAATAATCATGACATCAAGCCAGAACTGAGACAGTATGAGATTTGGGCCTGATGTCCTACTTTTTTCTGCCAAGCAGCATCCTCTCCTTTTACACCTCCTCTTCTGCTGGTGGATAGGAGGCTCTTTTTTCACAGTAACTAATATAACATAATTCATACAGTGCCCCATTGGCACAGACGTGGGGCAACTTCTGATTTAGGCCCAAAGCTACAGCGAAGAGCCAATCTTAGTGCTGGTGTGCCAAAGGAGGGATAGAAAAGCCATTTTTATCATAAGATTTAGTGTAACAGAGAGGAATGCCTGCAGGGACTAGGAAAAACACACAATGTAAATGCACAGGGACAGTATATATGGCGTGGAGGATGGAAAGGTGTGAACAGCATTATTAATAACAGGAGATGCTGTCTTTTCAGAACAGATCGCCAGTATGAAAGGCCTTGGTTGCTTCACCTGTGAGACTGAAGCACCAGTACAAGTCTTTCAGTGTGAGCTCTCTTGAGACCTCTTTTTGAGCCCTTACATTTTCATTGCATCATCACACCTGAGACGCATTAAGGTATATCGAAGGTACAGGAGGACGGCATGGTGCGACGACAGCAGCCAGCAGAGCAGGGCACTAAGCAACTGGTGATGGAGCTCCAAAACAAAGGACAAAGAAGTGGCAGAGAACTGGCCATTACTGTCCTGGGGTTAAATGAGGTACAAGAGAGAGGATGTTCTTCTGATGAGTATGACAACTCAGTGAAATGAAAACCAAAGAAAGGTTTGTCAGCTCTAATTTTAACCAAACTAGTTCTTTCTTCCTTCCTTGCTTTCAGAGCACAATACCCAGCATATTTAATTGTGTGGTTACATGCAAGCAGTAAGCATGCTCTGCAGTTGGTTTTAGTAGAGCCCATGAGAAGTCAGGTCTCCACACTGCATATCTCTGTGTGTGTGTTTGTATTCCACAAGCGAGGAAAGATCCCCATTAATTGCTGCAGGCAAGCTTGTGCGTGGGGATCTGCAGGCAATGGGGAGATTAACTCACAGGCAGCTCCTCGCTTTGACAATGGAGTTCAGCCTGGAACAACTTCTTGAGCATAATCTGTTTAAAAAGACAAAAGACAGATGCCTCAATTATGTCAAGAAATTTTGTATTTAAACTATGCTTCCAAGTAAAATGTGCCCTCGAGGAATCTCTCCAGTGATGTCAGACACTCATATGCCTTGCTCCTACAGAGGTGGTGAAAACGGAGTAGAGAAACCCAAAGCAATCAGGAGCCTTCCCCCTCGCACCGCTGTAATTACCGCACAGAAAATGTTGCACGTTTGCCTCCTCTCCCTAAAGCGCTGCTTCATGGCACTCTTCGCGTGAGCAGTGAATTTCCATAAGTGAGCGGTGACCTACATTCAAGGCAGAAGCCTCGCTGCCTGCTGTCGGCGTGCACCCTGGCTGCCTTCCAGCTGAAGCCTGAGATTCTCAGCATTTCATTTCCTGACTCGTCCCCGTCGGGTTCATCGGGGACCAGCTTTGCTGCGGAGCATCTGCACGGAAAGGTCACTGCAAAAGGAAGGGTTGGAAGAAATTTTTGTGGTAGGCTTAGGCACTAGTCTGACAGAAGTTATAAAAATATAGCCTACAATGAGCACAAATGAATAGTTAGTGAAGAAATTAGCAGTCTGGTTATAATCTGTACTTGTAAGAATCAAGATGGCGATTCCGTCATAAAGTGTTTTTTTTCAAACTTTGGCAAACTCTTGACATTAAATGAGTTAGTGAATTAAAAGTTTAATGTTTATCATTGATGCTTCATCCTGCTCTGTACCTTCACTGACAGGTTAAGCTACCAATCTGCAAAGCAGTGTAAGAGTATTGAATAGCCAAGCAAAAGCGCCATCACAAAACCTTTTGCGAGGACAAAATGAGAGCGTGTCAGCTGACTGCACGATTAATTTATTAATGTATTACTTCAGTTCTACAACACCAGCAACCCGACTATGAACTTCCTATTTCTGGTTTGGTTTTTGTTCTGCAAGTGAAGAAGTTGTTCAGCGGGCTGCAGAGGGTCGTGGTAGGAGCATATGAATCACCAACATCTTTCAAAAGGAAGCTCTGCTCTAAGCGTGGCTGTCCCAGTGGTGTGGCATGGAGACCAGGCAGAGCAAAACCAAAGCAGCAATTAAAGAAATGAGCCAAATATGCTCAGAGAGAACCATTTCGAGAGAAATTCAGACCAGCTGTTCCTTTGGATTCACACAGCACAACTTGACAAATACTACAGAATAAGCAACACTGGCCTCACTAACAACTTCCACAGCTATGAGAGAAACTGAATATTAGGAAGTAATATTCTTCGGGGCTCCAGAAGAAAGTTCACCCTTCCAAGTTGCCCCTGCCTAATGTGAAAACGTGCATGGGCCAGAGGAGTGCATTCCTGTCCACTCAGCTCTTCCATGCTGCGTAACCACGTAGAACGAAAGAGGAACAAAATAAAAAGAGCAAGTCAAACCATACACAAAAAAAATCCCCCCAAACCTACAGCCCAAGCAAGGACTGAAATTCTGAAAATTTGGCAAGGCAAGGGGAACTTGTCTTGGCTAGTGAACAAATAGGAAAGATATGGAAATGAGACATTAGGGCTAGTTTGGACTTCAGATCAATTGGAGCTTCTTTCAGGCAAGTGGCTTTTTTCTTTGACACAGACACCAGAAATGCTGACGCAGCAGAATGAAATTAACTTCACAAGGATTCTCTTTCCCAATAAGCTGGCTGCTGGCTGCTTATTGGGAGGCTACTGACCATGGGGACGTGCTAGCCTTTGTTTGTTTCGGTTTTTAATTAGCTTCAGCCAACTGGGGCAGCCTTATGTGAAGCTACTTCAGCATAAAAATAGATCAGGAGCAATGCGAATAACTGCAGTGATGGGAAGATTTGAGATTTTGCATTTTTTGACTCCCTGCTATGTCCCTTAGGCAGGAGGGATTTCCCACTTATTTTGTGGTAATCTCCCTTTCCGGAGAGTGTCATTTAGTACTCCTGTGCCCGACCGAAGAGAGGAGGCCAGGACTGTTTTGGAGGCTGGTGGGCGCAATGGTGTCCCTGAGCAGCAGTCAGGAGAGAGACCGTTCCTCGGGACTCGTGCCAGGGAACCACACGGGGCCCAAGCATGGAACAGCCGAACAGCGCTGACCTGCCGTGGCTGGGCTGCTGCTGGGTGTCCCCCCGAAACACCCCCTCTTTCACTTCCATTTCTGCTTTCACAGCTCCAGCGCACCGCTGTGTTTTACTTATTTCTCTGTCTTGCTCTGTCTGCTTCTCCTTTTCTTTTCTCTCCCTCATCTCCACTTGTTTTCTCTTCTTCTTCTCGTTCAGTGTGTGCTTCCCCTCTGCTCTTCACCAAAAATTGTTGCTACCACCCTCCACTACCAGCGCCCGGGGTTCCTCACCCTTCTCGAACACTGAGCAATGTTAGGAGCTCAACCACCCCAACAAACCTGGTGGATGAACTTGATCTCTGAACTCTTTTCTGATTGCTGTGCTATAGAAAAGGCTGGTTTGGGCTGGAAGATCTAAGACTCGCCAGTTGTGCTTTACCTGGAGAAATATAGCAGCCAAACCTACACTGTGCTCACACTAGCTGCTAGGTCCAAAGCTAACACAGGGCTAAACCAGGATTTTAATCTGCAAAAACAAACACAACTGCAGAACTGCGTTGTCCAGCGAAGAATTCAGAGTTCTCATTTTTCATGAAAAAGCATGGGAAACTGAAGAACAACACTCTGCCACCAAGCACAGCATGAAGCAAGATAAAGACAAATGAATAGTACTGGGCTGCTTTCTTTACATAATTGCCTGGGGAAACCTCCTAAAGCAAATTTGGATGCTAAAATACATTTGGAGGGTTAAAAATATCGAGCAATTTTTAGTTCAAAAAAAGATGCCAATACTCTGAAACTTGACTATTTCCTCAGTGCTTAAAAGTGAGTCTGCTGAGGTTCCATCTCTTCTCCTGATAATGTGAGAGTAAAAGCTTTTCTGAAAGAAACAACACGCACTTGTGTCCTCTCTCACCATTCAAAGCACGAAATGCTTCTCCTTCTAAAGCAGAAGTGCATCTTTCACCTATTGCTGTAAAATGAGAGGTCATGTGTTAGTATTAGCAACCCACGCCTTGATGTCATTAAACCTTCTATTTCCTTCCTATCCAGCCTGACAGGAACCTTTCCAGGATAACCAAGACGACTGAAACACAACTCTAACACTAGCATCCCTTCATCATGCTTGTATAAATTTTAAAAAAATAAATCACTAACCTGAGACCAGGCATTAAATATTGTTAATAAATACAGACTGCACCAGGACATCAAAAGAAAGCTCATCTGGAAAAATTCCTGATGTTAACTCTTCCTTTCATCTATTCTGGCTTCTTAAAGGGGAAAAGAGAAAAATCTAGTAGTTATCTTAATTTGTTTTAGGTTGTGGTTATTTTTAATCAAAACCAAAAGCCTACTCAGAGTGCTGAGGGCACATGAGATTGACCAGTTCTTCTCAAAGTGAGGAGTGTAGAATAAATTTGAGATGGACCAGGGAAAATCCATCTCACCTTTGTTTCCATTCTTTCTCCCCCTGTCTTTGGGATCCCTTTGCTCTTTTGTGTCCACAAGATGAAGGGGCAGAAAGAGAGCATGAGGAAAGCTTAGGCTTGTGCCGCACTTTCCCTGTGTGATGGCATGGCAAGCTGAGGTTGGGGTCGCCAGAGCTGCGTCAGCCCCCCACTGTGGAAACAGCCCCACGGGGACTGTGCCCAGGGTTGGAGGGAGCTGCTGGGGTTGGGTGGGAGTGCAGAGACCTGCTGCCAGCAGCAGGGATGCAGGGCACAGGGGGCCAGGGCACCAAGCTGCGCTGGAGTCAAGCTCACTTTGCCAAAGCTGGTGAGAGAAGGAATTTAAAATGCTTTTCCTTAATACAGGCTTGATTGTTACATGGGTACATTGTGAATTTGTATCCCATTAGTTAATCGGTTTAAATGGATTGTACAATCTGCAGGAAACAAAGAGGCAAGCGTGGGCAAGTCTGCAGGGTGCAAATCCATGTTACAACCAGCCGATGCTGAAAGGGAGGTTCACTCTTCCTCCTTTTCTCCCCTCCCTTGTGCCAGCACTCTGATTGCAGGATGCTAAGCTAACCCCTTCCTTTGGTATGGTGAATCTTTCACTCGTTCCAAGGGGAAGCAAGGCACCCAAAGGATGCAAGGAGATCACTATTCTCATACATGTGGACCTGGTCAGCCTGGGTGCAAAACTCTATCCATGTCAAGAAAGGCAATCTCATCATGAACAGCCTCTTCTCATGTGTCCACAGGGGCTATGTTGCAGGCAGAATTTGTGTTATTTAGTTTCGGGTGTCTTCCTAACGTCAGTAACTAAGTTTACTTAAAGAGCTTGGAATACACTTCTAGGCTTGTTGAGAAAATGAAAGGAACAGTATCTTTTCTACCTCTTTCCCGCTGGCTCCCTTTATGCAACTCACTGACGCAGCTTAAACACTGTGATAATGATTTAATTGCCTACACCCTACCCATTAACACTGATTTTTTAAAAAAATCAAATCCTTCTTGGCTTTCCTGGGTTGAAGTCTGTGTAGCCCAATTTTTGGCCTCAGAAAAAGAAAGGGAAGGTTGTTTTTTTTTTCTTTTATAAAAGAAAAATAGGGTATTAGGACCAGGGCAACTCCCAGGGACTTGAGCGGACAAGGATATGTGAGGAGAGCAGCAGTTATTAACGCTGTTTCCTTGGATCCTACTTCTCAGACAGAATCGCAGTTCTGCATGTGCCTGACTGACACATGTACAACAACTGATGTGCAAAGCCAGGATTTGTGCATGCACATCCCTGTTGCATGAGGAAATGGAAAACTTTGCTGAGATATAAGATTTATACCACATACAAAGCTCAAATTTCTGCACTAGCTACAATAAAGCTAGCTTTACATATGACTTTCCTGAGTTCTTTTCAGGCTATGAAGACAGAATAATATTGTCAAGAGCGGTTTGGAAGATTTCAGAGCAGGAAAGTTGGTGCCCAAGGATTTAAGAATCACTATTGTACACAAAAAGCCTGACAAGTGTGTGGGGGTGGGAAGGAAAGCCAGCCTGTTCCTTATGCAAAATCATGATCAATAAGAGCAGAGTGATGGCTAGGGTGCGAGAAGGGGCTTACATTGGGAAGAACTGAGATAAGTGAGACAGCAAAGCTTCAGTCAATAGAAATCAGTTCAGATCTTAATCATCACTGTATACCACAAGGGCTGGCGAGGAAAGAGGCTGTTTATCCCTTGTTGCTTCTCCCTCCCAAACTGCCACCAGCTGCCCTACCCTGCTGCTTTAGGGGCACAGCCCTTGTGGCCCCTTCTTCCTCCTCGTTTATCAGATTTTACCATGGGTTGCTTTTTTCCTGACACACCATTTTGTTGGTGTCCCACCACTTGCACCCTGGTGTGACTACACAAGCGAGTGCCGCACACCTTTGCTACCAGGGCCCCATCAGGTCTATCCCAGGCCCCCCAGCCCCTCAGGCCTCCTCTCTGAGTTGGGGTGCACTCACTACAGAGACCACTGTTCCCTGGTAACAGGCTGCTGGGCAGCTCTTTGAATGCGCCCTTAAAAATGTCCTTTGCTCTGTTGCCTACAAAAATCTGAACTGCAACAAGGAACCGATACCTTCAGCTTGTTGTGCTGATCGGTGTTGCCTCATTTGCTCTCTTATTTGATCAGCCACGTCCACCTTTGGCACACCTGCTACTTAATGGGGCCAGGAAAAGCCTTTAGTAAGCTCTCTGGTTGGAGCCATGAGTAACAGAAACTACAGATGAAGCTGCTGAGCAATACATCCATTAAATTATAATAAGCGCAAGTATAAAAACCAATACCAAGCAACATTTGAGTTGTTCTGTCTTGGTTGATCACGCAGTGTCTCAGCTGCTCTGTCTCTTCACAGTTGTCTCAGTACATGGAAGCAGAGTGCTCAGGCCCCATATGCCCCGGTAAAAATATCAAGTATGCAAGTACAGCCCATGTTACGGGTTAGCATTTATTCAGGAATCAGTGAGTACACTCTTTAGATTTCTCTTGTGATAATCAAATAATGAGAGGTCACAGATTGGGAAGGCATTCAGGGGAAAGTTCAGACTACTGGCCCAGCTTGCTTGTTCTCATGTTTCCTCCCCAGTCTGTAGAGTTGGTTTTTTCCCTTTCCCTCTGAAACACTTCCTGCCCTGAGTCTTGGTTACATCTGTCTTCCCGGGTTGTGACATGGACAAATTCAAAACCTCCTGGGGACAGAAACAAAGCTCAAGAGAGCACGTTCCTGTCAGCCGGCCGGGCATCATCACGCAGGTACTGTGGGTCTAAAGCCTGGTGCATTTTCCCTGGTGAGCTTCTGCTCCCCCGGCTTGCAGAGGAGTCACAAAAATCTCCTCTGCCGGAAGCAGAGTGTTGGGTTTGCAAATGAGAAATCCTCCTCTCCACTTTTCTCATCTATTATCAGTGATCTCCGGCGTGTCCAAAGTAAAACAAACCCCAGAGAACAAAAAGCACTGAAAATGCTGCTTCAGACCACAGAAATCTTTCACAGCTGCTGACTGTCAAGTTCACAGCCGGGACACAACCTACATTTGCGGCCAGCCCTCGTCACTTCCTCAGCAGCTCCCCAGACACTCCTGGGCACGGGGGGGACCTGAGCAAGCCCACACTGTGCTGGGCTCTGTGGAGGTGCTTGGGATGGCACCAGGAGCAGCCTGGAAGGTTGACACCCTTGCGTCCCTTTGCTGGAGATGCCAGGGGGACTTCCCCAGGCGTGCCATTGAAGGGCAGGGGCCTGGGGGCTGCAGGCAGCGGGAGGGGAAGGAGGGGCTGAGCACTGGAGGCAGGGCAGGCAGCTCCCCCAATGGAGAAGGATGTCTTATCAGCTGTTTCAGACACTGGCTGTGATTTTAATAGCAGTTTTTATCGAGGTAGACCTGTTACTTCCAGCACAGCCTTGGCTTCTGGCTCTGCAGCTAAATCTGGCTGATGTCTGTGCACATGCCACGAAGACACAATGACACAGAGTGGACAATGCCATAAAAAGGGTGCCACCAGTGCCGGAATGGGGAACCAGGGCTCCTCATCTTTAGGGACATTGGCTTCAATGTAACTCTGTCAATGCATGTACCCTGCACAGAGCAGGGTATTGTATCCTTGCATGATGCTCCCCTGGATGGCCACTAAGCTGGGGGTGGGAGACACAGAGGGGAAAGATTTAGGGTTATCCAAATGGTACAAGGCAACACAGAAACTAAGTTCCCAGACCACCTCCCATTACCTGTCTCCAGCCAGCTTGAGGAAAGCAGTAAAAGCCCTGCAAGAAGCAGTGTCAGATACGCTGCTCTCCACTGGAACTGGAGATGGCTGTAAACCTACAATGACCTGGTTTACTATCCTTTCCAAAGTATTTCTTGTTGGCTCTTCTTGTTAGCCATTTAAATGCCTGCTCCCTGGATTGGTTTAGAGAGGCATTCAGCAAGCCCTCCTGGGGATAAAACAGTCCCAGCAGTGTTCTGTATGCGAGCCAATGTCCCTTCCTCCACCATCATCACCCCAGGATTACTTCACAGCCAGCAAAAGCCAAAAGCCTGAGGCAAAAGCGATGACAGCAGTCTCCCAGGCTAACATGGCCCAGGGGCTCGGCCACTAGGCACTGGCTCACCTGTGGAGCCGGGGAGTGGAGGGGTTTTCTCTCGTAGGGTGGCCCAGTGCCTGGGGCATCTCAGAGGATGTTTCTGCTGCAGAAACACAGAGTGGGGCTGGAGGTTTCGGTGGCTCTCCCCAAAGAGCTCAGGCCTGCCACGCTGCAGGGTGGTGCTGGGTGGGAAGTGGTCTTGGCCAGCAACTCCTCTGCTGGGGAGCAAACAGCTGGCACTACCAAGCACGTACGTGTCCAGCCCTGTATGTGCTGTCAAGGATCCGTTCGAGAAGGGATTAAATGTATCTGAAAACATCACTGCAGCGGTGAGTCTGCTACACTTCTATGTAGAGAGGCCCTTTTGCTAAGTACTGCCAGGAGAGGCGTTTACTTGTTGCTTATACGTCAAAACCCATCATCCGTGCTGTGGTCCCTGCAAATTCATCCTCAGCACTTTCCTGCTGCTTTCCTCTCAGATAATATTTTCCCAGCGAGAGAAATCTCGCTTCATTGCCTCTATTCCACAGAAATAAAACATAAACAAAAGCACGACATAAACACGTGGGTCTCCTGTGTAAAGCTCTATCCATCAGTGCTCCTGCCCAGGACTGGGTAAATCACCCCGAGCAGGGCTGTTTCAAAGCACACGCCGTATGCGCTTTAAAGCAAAATAGGAAATACCTGCACTTCAGTCATCTAATAGTTGTGCTTGAGTCAAAGCAGACGATTCACAGACAGGGTCGGGTTCACAAGAAAGGGGTGAGGTTGCTAGAAAATCATAACGATAAAGCTTCCTGTTTTTAAAGATGGATTTCAACAACGATTATTGCTGCCTCAGAGAAGGAAATGGATGCTTGCTAGCTGAAAAGTACCTCACTAGTTTTCCCTGCACTTGTGCGCCAAAAAGTCACACAAACAAGTGATTTGTGCTGGAAATGAGAGGAGGCTTCCTTTTGAGTTTTCAGCGACAGCACAATTACTACACGCTTGCAAAATTAAGGCTGCTCTGTTTTTTGCTGTTACGCAAACTTTAGGCTTTCTCCTTGGCAACACGGAGTGCCCTTAAGAGCTAGAAGTGCTCAATGTCTTATGACTCTATTTTCTTTATATACACGATGATTAAAACAAAATACAGCTGTTAATTTCAGGAAAAAAGCCACCACGTAATAAATCTTTTGTGACACACCAAAATAACTCTCCTCAGGGAGACACAATTTAGCATAAGAGTTGTCTGCATTTGGTACTACTTACCATAAGAAGATATTCTTTTACTTCTAAATATATGGGGAGGCAGGCTGCACATTACAGAGCTGCCGCTTATGTTACAGACAGAAAGTGAGATCTCATTTTTTTCTTCTTAGCTGACACTTCACCGAAGGCACGATGTGCTTTCTGTGTCCTGAAATAAGTACCTTTCAATTGTTTTCAACAATGTCATCATGTGCTTCTGCGATACAGGTGACATTCTCTGTTTGTTCCCATTTTGCTGTGAATCGCCTTGAGTCAGTCAACCAGAAGAGTCTGAATCACCTCTTTGCTGCCAAGGCTCACCTTTGCAGTGCTGGGAGGAGCGAGGCAGCAGGAGGCAACGCACTGCCTGTTTTCCTGGTTATCCAGCCCAGAAACCATCGCACTTCAGATCAGAAGGGTCGAGAGCAAGCTGGCACATCATCAGCTCCTCTTCCACCTCACCATGAGCCGTCCCCGTGGCAAGCATCTATCTGGTTTGCTTCAGCGCCCTGAGGAGCACCGGGGATGGGGCCTTTCCCGCAGCTGGGCTGTCATGTAAAGCTCAGGCTTGCCCTTCCCAGGGAATTAATCTGCACTACGTGTTTGAATTTGAAGGGTAGCCATAAGAATGAGTGGACATCTGGAATATAGTTGACTTTCATTCACTCTGCCCTGGTTCTAACTGGAGCAGAATAACTATTTGTGATTGATAAGAACAGTTTTCATAAAATTTTGGTTTCAAAAGAAGGCATCCACCAAGGAACATGTTCTTCAGCAGCCACCGTTGATGTGTTTCTTCAGTCAGTGCTTCCCCATATGGAGAGCATCCCTTGTTCATATCCTGGAGGCTCAGGGTGACTTGAACACCTGAAACACTATCAACACCATGAAGTGTCCCCCAAGCTGCATGAGAGCGCACACCCTCACAAGGCCACAGCACCGCAGAAAATGATCCATAAGACAAGCTGAGGTACCACCGCTGAATGATGTGGCGTTTACTGGGACAAGCCCGTTGTGGCAGAAGCATGCAGAATTTCTTTGCAAAGCTTTGACACCAGCTCTAAAATGTTCAGATGCAAAAGGGATCCTGCCTGGATGCATTAGCTCCTTGACAAAGCAAGTTTTGCTTTTGTTCTGAACTACTGCTGTGGAGAACAAGGCAGCAGCACGCAATTCGGGTAGCTAGAAAACACTGAGTCAGCCTGCTTGGTTTAATCATTTCTCAGGCTCTGTGGGTAACCTCCGTGAAAATCTCTGTGGATTTTGAGGGAGGTAAAATTTTAAATGCCAGGTAGTGTAGAGGATTTAGTGATCCTTCCTCTTGATTTCAACGGTGTTATAGAAGGTGGTACGTACAGTTCTTTGTTGGGTACCTCCTACACGTCTCTGTTCTTGGAAGCTGGAGATAAATTTGGAGTTACCTTGAATCTCTTTTTTTTCATGGTATTTGTTGTACAAGTGGGTAATTTGACACAAAGAAGGTACAAAGAAGGTAATTTACACAGATTATGTATGTTAGAAACAGGGGTACTTATGAAATAGAGTGTGAATTTGGGGTCTTGATTTGTCTTTAGAAAAGTCAAGTTTGAAGTTCGGGTGGAGCGAGGTGCACTTTTCAGATCACTTGCTGGGCTCCACAGATGAGAAGTATGGGAATGGATAAACCATTTAAGAAAAAATAAATAAAAATACCAAGAAGTCTTTTCCAGGTTTGTTTCCTTTTTGAAAAATGCCTTCAAACTGGTAGAACTTAGATCGGCTTCTGAGAAGTTTCTGTGCACTTAGAACCTATTCCAAATACAGGCTTGCATATTTTCATTCTAAAACTTTGGAAAACCCACTGTAGGATGCCTGCACTTTTTTCTGGTTTTATATCTCTGTAGCTCATCTTCTGACTGTGGAGTTACCACTGATTGACATTTTGAGAACTGTACCATTTTTTTAATGCCTGGATTTGGTAGGAAATGCTCCTTTCCATACTGGAAGCACTTTGGAGTTGTGCTCCTCTTGTCTGCAGGGAAGAACAGGGAAAAGTAAGGAAGAAAAAGGTATGGCTGGAGCACCTGCAGCTATTGGAGCAGTTCAGGGATTATGAAATACATCATTTCAAGATGCTGTGTTTTAGGCTGGGAATGGATGCGTGGCCAAATGTCCTAAGGACTGTGGGGACTATCTAGGCAGTTTAAAGCAACATCTGCCTGTTTATATCCAAATATAGTCCGCAGGAGTGAAGGAATTCAGCAGCTGTTTATGAGCATGCCTATACTGCTAAGTAAAGGGGAAGGAGGGAAGACACACAAGACTGGACCCTGACCACCTGCCCTGCCCCATTGCTGGCTCACTGTCTAACCCTGTTTTTGGGCACTCCAACAAGAGAAGTCTTCTCTGGAGAGGACCATGAGACTTGGCTTCGTGGTGGAAGATGAGTCCCTGGACGTCTTTTATCCAGTAGTAAAGACACAGCATCTCCACCATCTTGCCAGATTCTCCCACACCCTTGTAACCTAAGCATATTTAAAAAAAATGATAAAGATTAGTTCAGAACACCTAAAATTAACAGTAAGACTGTAGTTCAGTCATGCAGGGAGCTGGTCTCTTTTGTTGCATACCACGTTAAAAATCCAGCTGGTCCATGATGCAAAGAACTGGTCTGGTAGAAAAGCACTCTGTAGATTTGGACTAGGTCACCTCCAGAAGGACTGAATGACTTTGAGACATTCCCTCCAACCTCAACCATTCTGTGATTCAAATGTCTGTGAAAATATCTGGAGGGTTAACTTTGCCCCAGAAAGCTCTACGCCTCATCTGGTATATGCCTGTCCATGCTGCTCTAATTTTGCTCTGAGAATTTCTGTTCTCACAGCTGGCATGGCATGAACATAAAACCAAAAGAATGAGACAAACACCTTGCTGGGAACTATGCCTCGATCAACAGAAATGGCATTTTTTGCCTTGGCCATGTCCAAATCACACCTGATTGCTGGTGTATATTTCTGATATTGATCATCACATGATCGTGCTCAAGTGTCAAAGGGCAGCTGCAACTTTTCCTTCCAAAGTTAGTCAAGGCCCCAAAACAAAGTAGCCAGCCTGCTTCATCTTATAAAACACATTTGTTTTTCAGGTATGAGCCAGTACACTGGATTTTCTGCTGTGCTCAGCACTGAATTCGACTAAAGCTGACAATCCTTCCATTGCTGACACTTATCTTTCTAGCCACTGGACTTCAATACCCTATAGCCATGTTCTGGGGGGATGGACTAGGGGCTGGGACTTTCAAGCCACAAGATTATTCTAAAATAACGTGCTCTGAACTTGTGGCCATGAACAGATACGTGCACACACCAGGAGGCCAAACCTCACTGGAGAGGGGATAACACCAAAAGACATTCACATAGCAATCAGTCTGGCTGAGTTTTTGATAGACCAAGACCCTGATTTAGAAAAAGTAGAGAAGCCTTTCTGCAGGCCAAGCACATTTCTAAATACACACCTGGAACTCAAGAAGTTTGGGGTGGGAACAGAGCAGTTTTGCTTCATGAAGCATCCTGGAAGGCCTTGGGGGAGGTGAAGATTATATTTCTTAATAGCCTTATTTAATATAGTTGAAGGGAGAGTTTGACTGTGTAATATAAACACTTCAGAAAAAAACCAACATAGGGCTAGAGTGTGCACTGCAAGCTGGGGCTAAAAACTGCTTAAACTTTGGGATTCACTTCTCTCCTGCCTTAAAGATCTGGAACGGTAATAATACCAAGGAACTTCTGATCGTGTGTCTCAGCTCACTGACATTGTGTTTCCATCGGTTAGTGCTTTGAAACCACCAGCAAAATTTGTAATTGCTGCCTAGTTGTGAACCTGAATGCTGGTTCACTGGGATTGGGCAGGACCAAATAACTCTGTCCCAGCTGACATAGCAAAGGTGTGAAAAACATAACAGCAGCAGGAGAAACTTTTACGCTGGAATTTTAGAACAGTTACACTGAAGGCTACTGCACACCATTGGTATAAATCATGTTTAACGTAGGTTAGCTGGAATGAGCCTACAGTTTGCCACGCAGGCTCTGAGGTGTGAGAAGGACAGCAGCCTGTTAACATTCACTGCATTCCCCCTTCTCATATTCTTAAGTATTTTATCATGAGACTCTTATTTACTTTTATACATAAGAGTACTTTTGTGGTTTTGTTGGTTAGTTTGGTTTATATGTATATGATCATTTACAAAAGACAAGGGTTTGTTTTTCAAGTATTTAGAGACAGCTATTTAAGCTAACAGTTTGGTTATACTTTTGAACGTGGTTCAGCATATTAGTAAAACTCATTGCATACGAAGCAGAGAACAGGCAGAGAGATTTCCCAGTCATTATGAAGAGTGTGTTATGTGTGAGGTGTAACCCAGATTTAACAACCGAGAGATGGTCAAAACTTTAGCTAGGTGGAAATAGCTCAGACTTCTAAGAAATGGGAGTGAAATGACCACTTAGTCAGCCCAAGCTATTTTTGGTGGTCTAAGAAAAAAAATTCAACCAAACCAAAACAAACCAAAACAAAAAGTAAAAGAAAGGAAAAATGAATCCGCCAGGATTCCTGACACACTTTTCCTTTGTGGGCAATATAGAAACCAGGCTTATTTCAAAGTGAGGCCAAAATGATGAGAAGTGGAGCCCTGTGCTAAGGGCAGCCTGAAGCCCCAGAAGGGAACTGCCTTCATCTGTCACAGATGACAAGCTGAGTTTAGCAATGGGAAGTTTACTTGAGAGGCCAGTAAGTGAAAGACTCCTCCAAGTCATTTGCTAATTTGGATTAAGGGGGTAAATACTTTTAAACTCCTGTCATAGACACCAGCTGCAAGTCCCCGCTAGGAGAAATTCAGCAAACTTTCTTGGTCCCAGCAGCAGTGCCACTCCCCGGATCCTTTGGGCTGTGAATTAGGCAAAGGTTGCTCATTTGACATATGGCAAACAGATCATTTATGATCTTAACTTTAAAGTGCCCAGCAATAGATTCTTATCCAAAGTTTATGCAAATCCCAAAGTTGCTAAAGCCACACAATTATTTATTTCACAAGGAATTCATAGCAATAGGCACTGATTTTCTACAAATGAGAATTTGGGTTTTCTCCTTAGCTTTGATTTTGTTGCAGATATTTGTCTCAGAAAAAATATTTCATCTGCGGACTATTTTGCAGCAAAAGCAAAACTCTCAAGCACTAACCAGATTCTGAACTGATGAGCAAGGAACAGTTTGATTTCTCTTCTGCTTTTAGCAGCCTTTGGGATTACTTTTGCTTTCAGAGAAGCAAAGTTGAGCAACTGTTGCAGGGTATTCATTCCTAGCAAGCAACCGGTTTTTAAAATTCAAGCAAACATGATTCCCCCCCAGTGTCTGTGAATTCCAGACACCCAGCTGGGTGCTGCTGATAATGAAAAGGAACTGACAGCTATGTCCCAGCTGTCCCCACGCAGAGTCAACTTCTCTCTTTCATAAAGAGAAAACCAGCCCCAAGTCGTGCCGGTATCCCAAGGGGGAAAGCGGTGATTGGGGATCAGAAATGGTACCTGGCATGGGTGAAAGTAGAATAGCAAGTGGTAAAGTAAGAGATCTTGCACTTTCGTGGATGAAAAAAAGCAATCAGCCTTTTAACATTGAGTAAAGTGTGAAGCAATCCATCAACTTCACATGCAATATATGTCCTTTCCATTCCCATCTTTGCCCGGTATACTCTTCTGAACCAAAATATTAATGTTGAGGCTGGATGCACCACAGAGCGTGACGAGAGGATTATTTCTGTGGAGGCAGAGCGATACCCCTCCAGCAGCGCCAGGATCTGGCAGCAATGCGTATCCACGGGTGTCACTCTGAGCATGTACAAATGTGGTTCTTTGTTCCATCAGCTGCTTTGCGTGTGACAGGGGGCTGTTTCGGAAACAGGAGTTCCTTGTTTATGCTGCCCTGAGGATGAATGAATATATACTTACTCAGATATCCTCACATTAAAAGTCCAGCCTTTCGGCCACGAAGAGTTAAAATTGCCATGGCCTTCTTAAAAGAGCTATCAATTTTGTGATTGCATCCTTGTGCCCTCCCTCCAGTTTTAGTGAGTAGTACCTGCCAACCCTGATATCCCTCAGTGCTTTGCATTTACAATTGTATGGAAACAGCAGCGGTTACTTACGTATGCTCCTGCCTGCTTTCTTCCTTGTCAACTGATTGCGGTTCTTAAGGCACACAGTGCAAACCTGCTAATCATAACCTTCACTGGATGCACCGTCCTTACAAGGGAAGGAGGTTACTGTAGGGGATGCAGCATCCCTCAAAGATATTTGCTGCGCTGAAGCTTCTTTCTATGTGAATTAGCTCTTCTTCTTTAAGCTGCTAAAAAAATGCTTTTCTGCCTCTCCTCTCTCCAGTCTGTGATCCCAGTGGAGGAATTTTTGCAGGGCCTGATTGCCTCTATTTCCTAATAATTACTTGCTAATTACCTTTTGCCAGTGAACATTTGCTAATAATTACCACAGTGGTATCTAAGTGAACACTTCCTCCCTGTAAGAAACATGTAAGATATCTATAGTAACTGTGGAATAACATCTGGTATATAGAAACTTTTTGAATGGAATACCAATGCGAGTTAGCAGTGGATTTCAATGATCCGCACCCGAATTTTTAAGAAGTAACTCAGCATACATGCAATCAGAAAAAAATATTTTAGGCCAAAAAAAAAGTTTTCCATGACCAATTTCATAAACGTTGCCTTTCCTTGACAAAGGACATTGTTTCCGGTGTAGTCTCTATCGCTAAAGTTATTTTAATGTTATTCTACTTTGATACCTGCCATTAGCACATCCAGATGAATTAAAGCAAACCAATCCAATGCCACAGTATGTTCTAGAGGAGACAGGTGACGCTGTGGGGTGTTCCCACAGAACAACCACCCTGGCTGACAGGCGCAGAGAAATCTGGGGAAAGCTGGCCAGGAGCCAGGGAATATGGCTATATAGCCAGCTCTCCTTCCTAGGTTGTTGGCTGCATCATGACCAGGGCTTAGTCGGTGTTACCAGGGCTGCGTGAGCTGCTCCCGCAAGGTGTGTAGCACAGCAGTGTTGCCTCTTGTCTTCTGAAGCATGCAGGGAGAAAGGAGTTTCATCGGGCACTCAGAGCAGGAGAGCCACCATCCGAGCACCAGTTTAACCTACGTATGTACTTCCCTACACAGAAATGCTCTTTTGCAATTCCTCATCACCATTGCAGATGCCTGGTTCCTGCAGTGCAGAGGGAGGAAGTCAGATTTAGTGACGGTGTCTGAAAAACATGTTTGGTTTTTGTAGCATTTTGTCTTTACTACCCAACGGTGCCCGTTGAGGTCAGAGTGCTACATTCACTTTCGCTGTACACAGACTAACACAGACTGAGGAAAACATCTCTCAGTTGCAGGCCAGTGTTTTTTCTATCCTCCCCATAATCATTTTAAGCACCGTGTAATCTGTGGCAAAGTACATCTGTTTAGGTGCAGGATGGCAGAGCTCTGAACATGTAGTGCACAGAACACCCAAAATAAGATGCTGCTACTGCTGAAATAGTCCTTTCAGATCTTTGAGCCTAAATCAAGCTTGCAGCTTTCATGTCATTTGATGAAGTTTATTAACCAAAATCTCATTTTCTTCTCTTTCTTTCTGTTGTCACATTACTTGTGTAGCAGAGCTGGTGCGTTGATATCAACATGAGGAACACTGAGGAACAGAGATTTATGTCACAGAACATTCCCCAGACGGTGATGGCAGGATGACTGAAGGGGCACAGATGAATTAAAGACAAGCTACGCTGGAGTACAAAGATCTGAGCCTACCATCCTGAGGTCAAACTAATACCTTTGCTCATTGAAGTTATCCTGCATCTGTCAGTCAGGCATCATTATCCTACAACACATCGGGAGCAGTGCCGACACAATGTGAGTGAGGGGAAGAGAAACAGAACAACAGGTGAGGGGCCCAGGTTTGGCAGCGTGAGACCCCATTAAACATCTAAACTCCCTGGTACAGCCAGGACCAGTGCAGGGCTATTTCAACATGGGTCATCGAATTGTTCACCCAAAAGACGGCATGGGGCACTGCTAGGGTCTCAGGTTGAGTGTGGTGTGAGTTGAAAGGCTGAAAGCTGTGGGGCTGCCAGGGCTCATCACAAGCAAGATCTCCTATTCCCCATCTCTAGTATTGTAGCTTTGCACTAAAATACAATATGTGTTGGCGTTTCAACGTGGACAAGGATCCACCTCTGATTCATCAGGATTGAAAGTAACCCATGGGAGGAAAGGAAAAGGGAGGCTGTGGGCGATGATCATGGTCTGCCTGAGGATGCGTTACACAAATAAGGTCAAGGTCACACTGTACGTGTGAAAGGAGAATCCAGGGAGACAGTAGTGTCAAACATGGAACAGTGGGAACACATTTCAGTAGGGTGTTGCAGTACACAATTATGAATGCATATTTAGTGTCACCTACTGAGACAAAACATTCCTGAGTAGGGAAGGGACAGATTTTTCTCTATGTCTGTCCAGAAGAGAAGTCACTCTTTTATACAGAAGAACTGAAAAACAAGTTAATAAAATTAGTCATGTGACCTTTGTATCTGGAGCACTTGTGACCTTGTTTGCATTTTGAATTCTGATTTTTGTGAATTTATGCATCACTTGAAATTATTGCAAAAAGAATTTGCATACACAAATTTTACCTTACTTGCTTGGAAAAATAGTTCTTACGTATAGCCTCTGTTTAAACAGCAAGGCTAATAACCTTCGAGGAGAATATTTAATGTATTCCTTGAATAGATGAAATAGCCATAAGACCACATAGTGATCAGACAAATCTTTTGTACAAATATGACCTCCTATTTGGATGTTATTTTGAATATGATTATTTATTTACACAAATATTTACAATGCTGCTGAATCCTGCAAAGATTCTTGTCAACTAAAACCTACTTGTGGAGTTGTTAATGAATAACAAAATAAAAACGGTTTTAGACACTGCTTCAATTAATGAGCTGTCTTATTTCCAGAAGCACTCAAATGCTGTATTGCTACATTCACCAAATGCATTGAGAGGGTAATAACAGTGATTAATGAGCTATAGCAAGTGACTTATTAGAAGGAACTAAATATATCATTTTTGCTGAGTCTGAAGGAGCACTTGCAAATATTTATATGGGAGACTGTGAGGTCTTAAATCCGATGTACTGCTGAACAAAGGCTGTACCCACCAAAAGGCATCACTGAGGTTGACAAGCTGTCTTCTGGATCACCACACCAGTACGGGTGAATGATGATAGTGGTGCCTGGCTTGAATAGAGATATAGGAATTATTAGCCTGGTACCAGTTTGGGGATAAGATGGTAAGGAAGAGGAAAAAAAATCCAGAAGTTTAGTGACAGAAAGAAATTCTCAAAGGCACGGTCTATGAAGAGTCCCCAGGTAAAGAGTGATTCCCATCTTTGGGGTAAATAAAACAACTAGAAGGTCTGTTGGCATGAGCTAGCCTGTGCTGACAAGAAGATGTGAATACTGCCAAATATTTGGTGATGTCCTCTAGCTCTAACACTTTTATGATTCCACAACATTGCCATGACATCCAAAAATCAAGGTTACCTCCTAAAAGCATGCAGTACCTCAGCTTCAACATGAAGCAAAAGTTCCCGGGAGAGCCTATACGTTTTTTTGTGGCTCCTTTGTAGTTTCTCACTCTTCCCTGGACTACCAAGACTCTGCAAAGTGAAGGCTGAGTCAAGCCTTTGAAAATCATCTAGATCACCACCCAGCAAATGCACCGAGGAGCTCCTGAAGAGAATCTTAGTAACCCTTCTGCATAAAGTGTTTCAGCTGCAATAATGTGAAGAAATGTAGATATGCCTGGAGATCGGAGGGTGAAGAAGGAACAACTCCTTCAGTCTCTCTTACTCTCTCCACTCTGAGTTTTATATTTTTCGTGGGTCCAGGTTTTCTAAATGCAAAGGAGCCTCCTCCCCCATTCTCCCAAGTCATGCTATTGCCTATCGCAGAGCTACAGGCTGTGACGTCTTCTTCCCTCCTGTTCGTTTTCAGCTGAAATAGAAGAGCAGGCAGCAGTATGTGGCTGGCACACAGAGGAGCAAAGGAAAATGCTTTCATTTTGTGCCCATAGTTTTTAATTAAGGCTCCAGCAGGATTTTTCTGCACAGGGACGGAGATTACCTAGTACAAAACTGAGAGGGCGGGACGTGGGGAATAATGAATCCTAAAACACACAAAACTATTCATCAAATCAATTTGGGCTACTGGGAGGCCAGGGAGCATTATGGAAATGAGGACGACCGAGTAAAGCAAATGTCTAAAGACCCAGGAACAATGGGCTCCACTTTCCCAATCTCGTCTGGGAGGCAAAAATGCGGTGCCGAGCCTCGGCGGCTGTGGCTTCCACGTCTCCCTTGTGCTGGTGCAGCAGCTGTCCCTGCACCACGGGAGATCTCGCCTCCGAGCGGTTGACCCAGAGAGGAGATTTCTGCGTGACTGAGCGTGTACGCGCTGTGGGGGCTCTGGCAGGCCTTTTTTTTTGTTTGGTTGGTTTTTTTGTTTGTGGCACTACAACCCCAAATCGCTGTTGACTGCCAGGCTAAATAATTTCTCCCTCTCTCTCTCTCTCCCTTGCCTGTTTACACTTTCAGATTGTTGTGGACAATTACCAGGGTTTGCCTTGGTCATTGTTTCACCAGCTGTTACGTTAGCACATATTTTGCGCTCTCAAGTTTTCTACACATGCCATTCACTCCACTTCTTGGGGTTTCTTTCAGAATTTCCTCTGTTTTGTTTGAGTACTTTTCATATGGAAGCATTTAAAGCTGTGTGCAAGGATATGTCACCTACAATACCATTCATTATTTGAATTGTGGGAGCAGGGCAACTGTTAAACGCTTTAATTCAACATTAAATTTATTGCTGAGAGTCTTAAAATATACTCTTGACAACATTTTGGGCTTGAAGCAGTAAACTCCAGGTGTGCTTCGCAGTTACCAGGTAGAGATGAACATATCTAGCAGGTCCCAACTGACTTTTCAGTTGGGACCCAGATAAACATGATTCCGGTCCCACTCATGCCCGGTGTATCTTGCTTCCCATGGAAAGCGGCCAGGCAGGGGCACAACGCTTTCCTGCAGACCTCCCAGTGGGGAGCAGCAAGGGGACAGGACTGCAGGGCAGAGGGGCTAGGGGGGAGCCCCTCTCACGGCGGGCTCTCAGTGCGCACTGAGAGAAAGGGGGAAAGAAAATAAAGGGAAGAAGACAAGGTTATAGCAACATGTCTGTGGGTGGTACCATGTCTGTGGGTGGTAGAACTTTAAAGCCCAATTTTTTCTCATTAACGTGGTGTGATCGGGTATTGTCAAAAAACTTAACTTTGTAGTGACTGCTGGTAAAATACTTGGGAGTGGGGTGAAGAGGAGGAAAATGCGTAACTTACAACCCAGCACTGCGCAGCAGTGTGTGATTTGAAGCATCGTACAACGAATGGACAAAGCACACCTTAAGACAACACCTCAAAAAAAAATGAAAAGAGTCTTAGAAAAAGAAATGTAAAATATAGCATAGTTACCTGACTTAGCCCCAGCTTATTCAGTCATGACCAGGCCTGGATACGTTTAAACATCCGAAAGGCAAGCCTTATTTAAGGGAAGGCAACAAGTGCCGTTTCGTTTGTGCAACTGCACAGTTGGACATTGAGGCTCTCCTCAGCATTCTCTCGTGCTTGATGGGAGGGATAAAAGCAGAAACAGGAGCTGAATGTAGCAATTTCTAGCTTCCCTTCTACCCATGAATTCAAATTTTTGACTGGACAAAAGTGTAGAGGAGTCCAGGGAAAACATACCTGCTGGTATCCCTTGACTCCAAGTACTGCATTTCCTTCACAATTTTTTTCATCATGCTAAACATCAGTCCTATCCCATGTCCTTCTCCCATCCTGCGTGCTTTGTATACAGAAAACTGACTGTTGCTTGAAGAAAGGATGTGTGAGTAGTGAAGTGATCCTTCAGCTCTTCCCTAGCTTCTCAGGTGCTTTCAGCTTCCGGCTAGCAATATGGAAACGTCATTTTTACTCTCTTTATTAAAAAATCCATCAGGGAATATTGCCAAGTTCCTCTAGTGCTGGAAACCAGAATTTTGGTTCAAATCCAAAACTGAAAACAGTTTTGTGAGGTCAGCCTAGGTCCCAGAGAGCTGGTTCCTCCTGCTACAAACACAGAAGAAAAAAGGCACAAACAGCTGCTGTAACCAAGAACTCACGTGTGTTCCTACATAACCTAAACGAACACAGCTTGTCATAGGTTATGCTAATGCCTAACAGGCATTATTAGCATAGGTTATGCTAATGCCTGTTGCTCTTTGCAACAGCTTGGATAAAATCTCGAACTGAATAAAAACCAAGCCGCAGCCAATGCCTGGTTACCCAATATATGTCAGCCTTGTATTATTCGGGTAGTTTAATGAAAATCTGTTTCCTATAGACTTTTGTCCTCTGTTTTACGTCTAGTGAAGCTCAAGCTCTGATTAAAGTGTTGGCTTTGAGTGGGGTTTTCACAGCTTCCTCTCCTGTGTATTGACTCTGGTATGGTGGCAGTGCCTGACTTTGCGAGCTGAGACTGCAGCCTTCCCCTCTGTCTCACCACGGTTAGAGATTTTCTCCTCCACTGAC